>NC_084557.2:43385691-43488191 GCF_033978685.3 Nerophis lumbriciformis
CACATGTGAATAATGCTGTATAATAGACTGTATTTATATTATTCACATGTGAATAATGCTGTATAATAGACTGTATTTATATTATTCACATGTAAATAATGCTGTATATATCCACTATGGACAGGACTCCCACACTAGTATGTTAGATCCACTATGGACTGAACTCTCACTATTATGTTAGACCCACAATGGACTGGACTCTCACTATTATGTTGGATCCACTATGGACTGGACTCTCACTATTATGTTAGACCCACAATGGACTGGACTCTCACTATTATGTTCGATCCACTATGGACTGGACTCTCACTATTATGTTAGACCCACAATGGACTGGACTCTCACTATTATGTTAGATCCACTATGGACTGGACTCTCACTATTATGTTGGACCCACTATGGACTGGACTCTCACTATTATGTTAGATCCACTATGGACTGGACTCTCACTATTATGTTAGATCCACTATGGACTGGACTCTCACACTATTATGTTAGATCCACTATGAACTGGACTCTCACTATTATGTTAGATCCACTATAGACTGGACCCTCACTATTATGTTAGACCCACTATGGACTGGACTCTCACTATTATGTTAGATCCACTATGGACTGGACTCTCATTATTATGTTAGATCCACTATGGACTGGACTCTCACACTATTATGTTAGATCCACTATGAACTGGACTCTCACACTATTATGTTCGATCCACTATGGACTGGACTCTCACACTATTATGTTTGATCCACTATGAACTGGACTCTCACTATTATGTTAGATCCACTATGGACTGGACTCTCACACTAGTATGTTAGATCCACTATGGACTGGACTCTCACTATTATGTTAGATCCACTATAGACTGGACTCTCACTATTATGTTAGACCCACTATGGACTGGACTCTCACTATTATGTTAGATCCACTATGGACTGGACTCTCACTATTATGTTAGATCCACTGTGGACTGGATTCTAACTATTATGTTAGACCCACTATGGACTGGACTCTCACAATATTATGTTAAATCCACTATGGACTGGACTTTCACAATATTATGTTAGATCCACTATGGACTGGACTTTCACAATATTATGTTAGATCCACTATAGACTGGACTCTCACACTGTTATGTTAGACCCACTATGAACTGGACTCTCTCACTATTATGTTAGATCCACTATGGACTGGACTCTCACTGTTATGTTAGATCCACTATGGACTGGACTCTCACTATTATGTTAGATCCACTATGGACTGGATTTACACACTATTATGTTAGATCCACTATGAACTGGACTCTCACTATTATGTTAGATCCACTATGGACTGGACTCTCACTATTATGTTAGATCCACTATGGACTGGACTTTCACAATATTATGTTAGATCCACTATGGACTGGACTCTCACACTATTATGTTAGATCCACTATGGACTGGACTTTCATAATATTATGCCAAATCCACTATGGACTGGACTCTCACTATTATGACAAATCCACTATGGACTGGACACTCACTATTATGTTAGATCCACTATGGACTGGACTCTCACACTATTATGTTCGATCCACTATGGACTAGACTCTCACAATATTATGTTAGATCCACTATGGACTGGACTCTCACACTATTATGTTAGATCCACTATGAACTGGACTCTCACTATTATGTTAGATCCACTATGGACTGGACTCTCACTATTATGTTAGATCCACTATGGACTGGATTCTAACTATTATGTTAGACCCACTATGGACTGGAGTCTCACAATATTATGTTAGATCCACTATGGACTGGACTCTCACAATATTATGTTAGATCCACTATGGACTGGACCCTCACTATTATGTTAGACCCACTATGGACTGGACTCTCACTATTATGTTAGACCCACTATGGACTGGACTCTCACTATTATGTTAGATCCACTATGGACTGGACTCTCACTATTATGTTAGATCCACTATGGACTGGACTCTCACACTAGTATGTTAGATCCACTATGGACTGGACTCTCACTATTATGTTAGATCCACTATAGACTGGACCCTCACTATTATGTTAGACCCACTATGGACTGGACTCTCACTATTATGTTAGATCCACTATGGACTGGACTCTCACTATTATGTTAGATCCACGATGGACTGGACTCTCACACTAGTATGTTAGATCCACTATGGACTGGACTCTCACTATTATGTTAGATCCACTATAGACTGGACCCTCACTATTATGTTAGACCCACTATGGACTGGACTCTCACTATTATGTTAGATCCACTATGGACTGGACTCTCACTATTATGTTAGATCCACTATGGACTGGACTCTCACTATTATGTTAGATCCACTATGGACTGGACTCTCACTATTATGTTAGATCCACTATAGACTGGACTCTCACTATTATGTTAGACCCACTATGGACTGGACTCTCACAATATTATGTTAGATCCTCTATGGACTGGACTTTCACAATATTGTGTTAGATCCACAATGGACTGGACTTTCACAATATTATGTTAGATCCACTATGGACTGAACTCTCACACTATTATGTTAGATCCACAATGAACTAGACTCTCTCACTATTATGTTAGATCCACTATGGACTGGACTCTCACTGTTATGTTAGACCCACTTTGGACTGGACTCTCACAATATTATGTTAGATCCACTATGGACTGGACTTTCACAATATTATGTTAGATCCACTATGGACTGGACTTTCACAATACTATGTTAGATCCACTATGGACTGGACTTTCACAATATTATGTTAGATCCAGTATAGACTGAACTCTCACACTATTATGTTAGATCCACAATGAACTAGACTCTCTCACTATTATGTTGGATCCACTATGGACTGGACTCTCACTGTTATGTTAGATCCACTATGGACTGGACTCTCACTATTATGTTAGATCCACTATGGACTGGACTCTCACTATTATGTTAGATCCACTATGGACTGGACTCTCACACTATTATGTTAGATCCACTATGGACTGGACTCTCACACTATTATGTTAGGTCCACTATAGACTGGACTCTCACACTATTATGTTAGATCCACTATGGACTGGACTCTCACTATTATGTTAGATCCACTATGGACTGGATTCTAACTATTATGTTAGACCCACTATGGACTGGACTCTCACAATATTATGTTAGATCCACTATGGACTGGACTTTCACAATATTATATTAGATCCACTATGGACTGGACTTTCACAATATTATGTTAGATCCACTATGGACTGGGCTCTCACTATTATTTTAGATCCACTATAGACTGGACTCTCACTATTATGTTAGACCCACTATGGACTGGACTCTCACAATATTATGTTAGATCCTCTATGGACTGGACTTTCATAATATTGTGTTAGATCCACAATGGACTGGACTTTCACAATATTATGTTAGATCCACTATGGACTGGACTTTCACAATATTATGTTAGATCCACTATGGACTGAACTCTCACACTATTATGTTAGATCCACAATGAACTAGACTCTCTCACTATTATGTTAGATCCACTATGGACTGGACTCTCACTGTTATGTTAGACCCACTTTGGACTGGACTCTCACAATATTATGTTAGATCCACTATGGACTGGACTTTCACAATATTATGTTAGATCCACTATGGACTGGACTTTCACAATACTTTGTTAGATCCACTATGGACTGGACTTTCACAATATTATGTTAGATCCAGTATAGACTGAACTCTCACACTATTATGTTAGATCCACAATGAACTAGACTCTCTCACTATTATGTTGGATCCACTATGGACTGGACTCTCACTGTTATGTTAGATCCACTATGGACTGGACTCTCACTATTATGTTAGATCCACTATGGACTGGACTCTCACTATTATGTTAGATCCACTATGGACTGGACTCTCACACTATTATGTTAGGTCCACTATAGACTGGACTCTCACACTATTATGTTAGATCCACTATGGACTGGACTCTCACTATTATGTTAGATCCACTATGGACTGGATTCTAACTATTATGTTAGACCCACTATGGACTGGACTCTCACAATATTATGTTAGATCCACTATGGACTGGACTTTCACAATATTATATTAGATCCACTATGGACTGGACTTTCACAATATTATGTTAGATCCACTATGGACTGGACTCTCACAATATTATGTTAGATCCACTATGGACTGGACTCTCACACTATTATGTTAGACCCACAATGAACTGGACTCTCTCACTATTATGTTAGATCCACTATGGACTGAACTCTCACTGTTATGTTAGATCCACTATGGACTGGACTCTCACACTATTATGTTAGATCCACTATGGACTGGAGTCTCACACTATTATGTTAGATCCACTATGGACTGGACTCTCACTATTATGTTAGATCCACTATAGACTGGACTGGACCCTCACTATTATGTTAGACCCACTATGGACTGGACTCTCACTATTATGTTAGATCCACTATGGACTGGACTCTCACTATTATGTTAGATCCACTATGGACTGGACTCTCACACTAGTATGTTAGATCCACTATGGACTGGACTCTCACTATTATGTTAGATCCACTATAGACTGGACCCTCACTATTATGTTAGACCCACTATGGACTGGACTCTCACTATTATGTTAGATCCACTATGGACTGGACTCTCACTATTATGTTAGATCCACGATGGACTGGACTCTCACACTAGTATGTTAGATCCACTATGGACTGGACTCTCACTATTATGTTAGATCCACTATAGACTGGACCCTCACTATTATGTTAGACCCACTATGGACTGGACTCTCACTATTATGTTAGACCCACTATGGACTGGACTCTCACTATTATGTTAGATCCACTATGGACTGGACTCTCACTATTATGTTAGATCCACTATGGACTGGACTCTCACTATTATGTTAGATCCACTATAGACTGGACTCTCACTATTATGTTAGACCCACTATGGACTGGACTCTCACAATATTATGTTAGATCCTCTATGGACTGGACTTTCACAATATTGTGTTAGATCCACAATGGACTGGACTTTCACAATATTATGTTAGATCCACTATGGACTGAACTCTCACACTATTATGTTAGATCCACAATGAACTAGACTCTCTCACTATTATGTTAGATCCACTATGGACTGGACTCTCACTGTTATGTTAGACCCACTTTGGACTGGACTCTCACAATATTATGTTAGATCCACTATGGACTGGACTTTCACAATATTATGTTAGATCCACTATGGACTGGACTTTCACAATACTATGTTAGATCCACTATGGACTGGACTTTCACAATATTATGTTAGATCCAGTATAGACTGAACTCTCACACTATTATGTTAGATCCACAATGAACTAGACTCTCTCACTATTATGTTGGATCCACTCTGGACTGGACTCTCACTGTTATGTTAGATCCCCTATGGACTGGACTCTCACTATTATGTTAGATCCACTATGGACTGGACTCTCACTATTATGTTAGATCCACTATGGACTGGACTCACACTATTATGTTAGATCCACTATGGACTGGACTCTCACACTATTATGTTAGGTCCACTGTAGACTGGACTCTCACACTATTATGTTAGATCCACTATGGACTGGACTCTCACTATTATGTTAGATCCACTATGGACTGGATTCTAACTATTATGTTAGACCCACTATGGACTGGACTCTCACTATTATGTTAGATCCACGATGGACTGGACTCTCACACTAGTATGTTAGATCCACTATGGACTGGACTCTCACTATTATGTTAGATCCACTATAGACTGGACCCTCACTATTATGTTAGACCCACTATGGACTGGACTCTCACTATTATGTTAGACCCACTATGGACTGGACTCTCACTATTATGTTAGATCCACTATGGACTGGACTCTCACTATTATGTTAGATCCACTATGGACTGGACTCTCACTATTATGTTAGATCCACTATAGACTGGACTCTCACTATTATGTTAGACCCACTATGGACTGGACTCTCACAATATTATGTTAGATCCTCTATGGACTGGACTTTCACAATATTGTGTTAGATCCACAATGGACTGGACTTTCACAATATAATGTTAGATCCACTATGGACTGAACTCTCACACTATTATGTTAGATCCACAATGAACTAGACTCTCTCACTATTATGTTAGATCCACTATGGACTGGACTCTCACTGTTATGTTAGACCCACTTTGGACTGGACTCTCACAATATTATGTTAGATCCACTATGGACTGGACTTTCACAATATTATGTTAGATCCACTATGGACTGGACTTTCACAATACTATGTTAGATCCACTATGGACTGGACTTTCACAATATTATGTTAGATCCAGTATAGACTGAACTCTCACACTATTATGTTAGATCCACAATGAACTAGACTCTCTCACTATTATGTTGGATCCACTATGGACTGGACTCTCACTGTTATGTTAGATCCACTATGGACTGGACTCTCACTATTATGTTAGATCCACTATGGACTGGACTCTCACTATTATGTTAGATCCACTATGGACTGGACTCTCACACTATTATGTTAGATCCACTATGGACTGGACTCTCACACTATTATGTTAGGTCCACTATAGACTGGACTCTCACACTATTATGTTAGATCCACTATGGACTGGACTCTCACTATTATGTTAGATCCACTATGGACTGGATTCTAACTATTATGTTAGACCCACTATGGACTGGACTCTCACAATATTATGTTAGATCCACTATGGACTGGACTTTCACAATATTATATTAGATCCACTATGGACTGGACTTTCACAATATTATGTTAGATCCACTATGGACTGGGCTCTCACTATTATTTTAGATCCACTATAGACTGGACTCTCACTATTATGTTAGACCCACTATGGACTGGACTCTCACAATATTATGTTAGATCCTCTATGGACTGGACTTTCACAATATTGTGTTAGATCCACAATGGACTGGACTTTCACAATATTATGTTAGATCCACTATGGACTGGACATTCACAATATTATGTTAGATCCACTATGGACTGAACTCTCACACTATTATGTTAGATCCACAATGAACTAGACTCTCTCACTATTATGTTAGATCCACTATGGACTGGACTCTCACTGTTATGTTAGACCCACTTTGGACTGGACTCTCACAATATTATGTTAGATCCACTATGGACTGGACTTTCACAATATTATGTTAGATCCACTATGGACTGGACTTTCACAATACTTTGTTAGATCCACTATGGACTGGACTTTCACAATATTATGTTAGATCCAGTATAGACTGAACTCTCACACTATTATGTTAGATCCACAATGAACTAGACTCTCTCACTATTATGTTGGATCCACTATGGACTGGACTCTCACTGTTATGTTAGATCCACTATGGACTGGACTCTCACTATTATGTTAGATCCACTATGGACTGGACTCTCACTATTATGTTAGATCCACTATGGACTGGACTCTCACACTATTATGTTAGGTCCACTATAGACTGGACTCTCACACTATTATGTTAGATCCACTATGGACTGGACTCTCACTATTATGTTAGATCCACTATGGACTGGATTCTAACTATTATGTTAGACCCACTATGGACTGGACTCTCACAATATTATGTTAGATCCACTATGGACTGGACTTTCACAATATTATATTAGATCCACTATGGACTGGACTTTCACAATATTATGTTAGATCCACTATGGACTGGACTTTCACAATATTATGTTAGATCCACTATAGACTGGACTCTCACACTATTATGTTAGACCCACAATGAACTGGACTCTCTCACTATTATGTTAGATCCACTATGGACTGAACTCTCACTGTTATGTTAGATCCACTATGGACTGGACTCTCACAATATTATGTTAGATCCACTATGGACTGGACTTTCACAATATTATATTAGATCCACTATGGACTGGACTTTCACAATATTATGTTAGATCCACTATGGACTGGACTTTCACAATATTATGTTAGATCCACTATAGACTGGACTCTCACACTATTATGTTAGACCCACAATGAACTGGACTCTCTCACTATTATGTTAGATCCACTATGGACTGAACTCTCACTGTTATGTTAGATCCACTATGGACTGGACTCTCACACTATTATGTTAGATCCACTATGGACTGGACTCTCACACTATTATGTTAGGTCCACTATGGACTGGACTCTCACTATTATGTTAGATCCACTATGGACTGGACTTTCACTATTATGTTAGATCCACTATGGACTGGACTCTCACTATTATGTTAGATCCACTATGGACTGGACTGTCACACTAGTATGTTAGATCCACTATGGACTGGACTCTCACTATTATGTTAGATCCACTATGGACTGGACTCTCACTATTATGTTAGATCCACTATGGACTGGACTCTCACACTATTATGTTAGATCCACTATGGACTGGACTTTCACAATATTATGCCAAATCCACTATGGACTGGACTCTCACTATTATGCCAAATCCACTATGGACTGGACACTCACTATTATGTTAGATCCACTATGGACTGGACTCTCACACTATTATGTTAGATCCACTATGAACTGTACTCTCACACTATTATGTTCGATCCACTATGAACTGGACTCTCACTATTATGTTGGATCCACTATGGACTGGACTCTCACTATTATGTTGGATCCACTATGGACTGGACTCTCACTATTATGTTAGATCCACTATGGACTGGATTCTAACTATTATGTTAGACCCACTATGGACTGGACTCTCACAATATTATGTTAGATCCACTATGGACTGGACTTTCACAATATTATGTTAGATCCACTATGGACTGGACTTTCACAATATTATGTTAGATCCACTATAGACTGGACTTTCACAATATTATGTTAGATCCACTATGGACTGGACTTTCACAATATTATGTTAGATCCACTATGGACTGGACTCTCACAATTATGTTAGACCCACTATGAACTGGACTCTCTCACTATTATGTTAGATCCACTATGGACTGGACTCTCACTATTATGTTAGATCCACTATGGACTGGACTCACACTATTATGTTAGATCCACTATGGACTGGACTCTCACTATTATGTTAGATCCACTATTGGACTGGACTCTCACACTATTATGTTAGATCCACTATGGACTGGACTCTCACTATTATGTTAGATCCACTATGGACTGGACTCTCACACTATTATGTTAGATCCACTATGGACTGGACTTTCACAATATTATGCCAAATCCACTATAGACCGGACTCTCACTATTATGTTAGATCCACTATGGACTGGATTTACACACTATTATGTTAGATCCACAATGGACTGGACTCTCACTATTATGTTAGATCCACTATGGACTGGATTTACACACTATAATGTTAGATCCACTATGAACTGGACTCTCACTATTATGTTAGATCCACTATGGACTGGACTTTCACAATATTATGCCAAATCCACTATGGACCGGACTCTCACTATTATGTTAGATCCACTATGGACTGGACTGTCACAATATTATGTTAGATCCACTTCGGACTGGACTTTCACAATATTATGTTAGATCCACTATGGACTGGACTTTCACAATATTATGTTAGATCCTTAATGGACTGGACTCTCACACTAGTATGTTAGATCCACTATGGACTGGACTCTCAGTATTATGTTAGATCCACTATGGACTAGACTCTCACACTATTATGTTAGACTCACTAAGGACTGGACTCTCACTATTATGTTAGATCCACTATGGACTGTCCAGCCATCCATCTTCTTCCGCTTATCCGAGGTCGGGTCGCGGGGGCAGCAGCCTAAGCAGGGAAGCCCAGACTATGGACTGGACTTTCACAATATTATGTTAGATCCACTATGGACTGGACTTTCACAATATTATGTTGGATCCACAATGGACTGGATTCTCACTATTATGTTAGATCCACTATGAACTGAACTCTCACTATTATGTTAGATCCACTATGGACTAGACTTACACACTATTATGTTAGATCAACAATGGACTGGACTCTCACTATTATGTTGGATCCACTATGGACTGAACTTTCACTATGTTATGCTAGACCCACTCGACGACCATTGCATCCGGTCTCCCCTAGAGGGGGGGGATCACCCACATCTGCGGTCCTCTCCAAGGTTTCTCATTGACATCCCTCTGGGTTGTGAGTTTTTCCTTGCCCTTATGTGGGATCTGAACCGAGGATGTGGTTGTGGCTTGTGCAGCCCTTTGAGACACTTGTGATTTAGGGCTATATAAATAAACATTGATTGATGATTGATTATTGGGTACCAGGCAAAACACAGATATCAATGAGGGGCAACTAACAAAACAAGAGCACAGGGTTAGGAAATGATACCAAACTGTCATGTGGGATCACAACGGCCACGTAGATAAACTAGTTGGAGTGTTGTTTGACTTCTGAGAAATAGTTTGGTTGAACTCCAAATCCTACCACTTTTGGGACGTCTGAATTGTTCTAAAAACCGAAACCGAGAGGTGTTTTCGATTGTTTCCACAACCAGACTGTGGTGAAGATCTGACCTTCCGTGTCACAAATCAGTAGTCTGGAGAGGACACAGGAAAGCCTCAACCCAGCCGTAAGTAAAGGGGACCGGAGAAGAACAATGGCAGGCCAAACACATGAGGTCAGTGAGTGACATGACCGAATGGTCAGTGCCTTGCCGACTATATGCGTCGGACGACCGGTTTCTGTTTGGATAAGTCCTGATCCAGCAAGACAAAGTCAGCAGGGACCGGGGTGGGATCCCGCTGGGACTGAGAGCGGTCAGGACAAGATGCAGAAACAAAGCTGCAAAAGCAAAGCCAGGGACAACAAAGTGGTTATGTTGGGACAAAGAAGTGGCCCTTCAAAGTAAAATGACTTCATAATGTAATACATGTACTGCTTTAAGAGGACATAAACAACACTTATTAAAAGTACTCAAGGTCAGTTATGATTGTGTTGACATTAGGGATGATGATTGATAAGAAATTATCGAGTTCGAGCCCATTATCGAATCCTTTTATCGAACCGATTCCTTATCGATTCTCTTATCGAATCCAGATAGGTTGTTGTATATGGGGAAAAAAACACAATATTTGGTTTAACAAAAGCTCACTTTTATTTTATAAGAAAAAATAAAATAAAATAAAATAAATAAATATTGACTGGACTTTCACAATATTATATTAGATCCACTATGGCCTGGACTTTCACAATATTATGTTAGATCCACTATGGACTGGACTTTCACAATATTATATTAGATCCACTATGGACTGGACTCTCACACTATTATGTTAGATCCACTATGGACTGGACTCTCACTATTATGTTAGATCCACTATGGACTGGACTTTCACAATATTATATTAGATCCACTATGGACTGGACTCTCACACTATTATGTTAGATCCACTATGGACTGGACTCTCACTATTATGTTAGATCCACTATGGACTGGACTTTCACACTATTATGTTAGATCCACTATGGACTGGACTTTCACACTATTATGTTAGATCCACTATGGACTGGACTTTCACAATTTTATGTTAGATCCATATGGACTGGACTCTCACACTATTATGTTAGATCCACTATGGACTGGACTCTCACACTATTATGTTAGATCCCCTATGGACTGGACTCTCACACTATTATGTTAGATCCACTATCGACTGGACTTTCACTATTATGCTAGATCCACTATGGACTGGACTCTCACATTATTATTTTAGATCCACTATGGACTGGACTCTCACACTATTATGTTAGATCCACTATGGACTGGACTCTCACAATATGATGTTAAATCCACTATGGACTGAACTCTCACTATTATGTTAGATCCACTATGGACTGGACTCTCACTATTATGTTAGATCCACTATGGACTGGACTCTCACAATATTATGTTAGATCCACTATGGACTGGACTTTCACAATATTATGTTAGATCCACTATGGACTGGACTTTCACACTAGTATGTTAGATCCACTATGGACTGGACTCCCAGTATTATGTTAGATCCACTATGGACTGGACTCTCACACTATTATGTTAGACTCACTATGGACTGGACTCTCACACTATTATGTTAGATCCACTATGGACTGGACTCTCACAATATGATGTTAAATCCACTATGGACTGGACTCTCACTATTATGTTAGATCCACTATGGACTGGACTCTCACTATTATGTTAGATCCACTATGGACTGGACTCTCACAATATTATGTTAGATCCACTATGGACTGGACTTTCACAATATTATGTTAGATCCACTATGGACTGGACTTTCACACTAGTATGTTAGATCCACTATGGACTGGACTCTCAGTATTATGTTAGATCCACTATGGACTAGACTCTCACACTATTATGTTAGACTCACTAATGACTGGACTCTCACTATTATGTTAGATCCACTATGGACTGGACTTTCACAATATTATGTTAGATCCACTATGGACTGGACTTTCACAATATTATGTTAGATCCACTATGAACTGGACTTTCACAATATTATGTTAGATCCACTATGGACTGGACTCTCAGTATTATGTTAGATCCACTATGGACTAGACTCTCACACTATTATGTTAGACTCACTAAGGACTGGACTCTCACTATTATGTTAGATCCACTATGGACTGGACTTTCACAATATTATGTTAGATCCACTATGAACTGGACTTTCACAATATTATGTTAGATCCACTATGGACTGGACTCTCAGTATTATGTTAGATCCACTATGGACTAGACTCTCACACTATTATGTTAGACTCACTAAGGACTGGACTCTCACTATTATGTTAGATCCACTATGGACTGGACTTTCACAATATTATGTTAGATCCACTATGGACTGGACTTTCACAATATTATGTTAGATCCACTATGAACTGGACTTTCACAATATTATGTTAGATCCACTATGGACTGGACTCTCAGTATTATGTTAGATCCACTATGGACTAGACTCTCACACTATTATGTTATACTCACTAAGGACTGGACTCTCACTATTATGTTAGATCCACTATGGACTGGACTTTCACAATATTATGTTAGATCCACTATGGACTGGACTTTCACAATATTATGTTAGATCCACTATGAACTGGACTTTCACAATATTATGTTAGATCCACTATGGACTGGACTCTCAGTATTATGTTAGATCCACTATGGACTAGACTCTCACACTATTATGTTAGACTCACTAAGGACTGGACTCTCACTATTATGTTAGATCCACTATGGACTGGACTTTCACAATATTATGTTAGATCCACTATGGACTGGACTTTCACAATATTATGTTAGATCCACTATGAACTGGACTTTCACAATATTATGTTAGATCCACTATGGACTGGACTCTCAGTATTATGTTAGATCCACTATGGACTAGACTCTCACACTATTATGTTTTACTCACTAAGGACTGGACTCTCACTATTATGTTAGATCCACTATGGACTGGACTTTCACAATATTATGTTAGATCCACTATGAACTGGACTTTCACAATATTATGTTAGATCCACTATGGACTGGACTCTCAGTATTATGTTAGATCCACTATGGACTAGACTCTCACACTATTATGTTAGACTCACTAAGGACTGGACTCTCACTATTATGTTAGATCCACTATGGACTGTCCATCCATCCATCTTCTTCCGCTTATCGGAGGCCGGGTCGCTTCAGAAAAACAAATATATACAGTAACACAAAAACAACCTGTCTCTGTGATCACTATAGGTGTATAAATAATATTTTAGTGTTAAATAAAATCAGTCCCTTGGCACAAAACTGAAAATAATACAGCTCTCCAAAAAGTGCACTTCTGCTGCTATTGGAACATACTAAATACACACACTATGACACTAAGAACGCCACAGTCATCAATCAACAATTCTGCAGTCCTGGTTGACATAAGAGGTATTCTTATTTTAGCCTAAAGTTTACATGTGAGCAAATATGGAAATTAACCGGCAACAGTTAACGTTAGTTACTCACCGGCACTATCACTGGAGCTGGGGCTGCAGGTGGAAGCAGAGGAAGAGGGGTTTGCTTCGTCTCTTCTGTCGCTGCTTCTCCACGTGTCGAAGACACGCCACGGTTCTCGAACGTTCAGGTTATGTGCGGCCTGAACATGTTTCAACATGCTTGTTCTACTTCCCCCCCTTACATGAGAGCGAAGCCTGGCAATAATTGCATATTGCCGTTTCCTCGTCGTATTTTTTTGTAAAATGAAGCCATGCCTTGAGGAGTTTTTTCCGGTCCATAATTGTTGCTGCTTTCTATATCTGCTGCCTAGTGACTGAGCTACGTCATTTCCTGGGACGTGCCACAGGGCATTTCCTGTGGGACGGGATTCGTTCCTAGGGATTCGAATAAAGAACCAACTATTTTTCTTTACTATAGTGGCCTCGATAACGGGAACCGGTTCTCAAAAAGGGATTTGAGTCCGTGGAATTGGTTCTTTTCTTATCGAACAACCGGGAGAACCAGTTTCGAACATCATCCCTAGTTGACATAGGGTTGGACGGTATACCGATACTGGTATACTATTGCGGTACTAATGAATCAAAAACGGTACTATACTCTGTTTGAAAAGTACCGCTCGTGACATTGCTGGTTTTACGAGCAGAGGAGCATGTTCGGCAGCGCACAATCACAGAGTACTTACAGGCAGACACAGTGTGTAGACAGGAAAGGGAGAATGGACGCATTTTGGTCTAAAAACTAACAATAAAGGTGAAGTTATAACACTGAAACACCCTCAGGAAGAGGTGCTTTAAAACATAGCAAGCTAGCTAGCGGCTAACGTCCATCCGCAGTCGACAGTGTTTTAGCTACTTCTCAATCACTAATCCTCGTCTCCATAGCGACAAATAAAGTATGTTTCTTACAAATACCAATATCACTGCAGGACGAGGAATAGCTAAACATGTTTCACTACACACTGTAGGAGGATACAATACAATGTAAACAAACACCATGGGTGGATCTACACCTGACATCCACTGTAATGATACCAAGTACAGGAGTGTATCTAGTCGATGATTATATCATTATTTTTTATCGTCACAAAATGTTTTTTCCTTTTTAAAAAAAAATCATTATGTTTATAAATTCAGGAAATACGTTCCTGGACACATGAGGACTTTGAATATGACCAATGTATGATCCTGTAACTACTTGGTATCGGATCGATACCTAAATGTGTGGTATCATCCAAAAACTAATGTAAAGTATCAAAGAAGAAAAGAATAAGTGATTATTACATTTTAACAGAAGTGTAGATAGAACATGTTAAAACAGAAAATAAACAGATATTAACAGTAAATGAACAAGTGGATCAATAATACATTTTTACAGTTTGTCCTTAATAATGTTGACAAAATAATAGGTGTATAAATGACACAATATGTTACTGCATACGTCAGCAGACTAATTATAAGTCTTTGTTTGTTTACTTACTCCTAAAAGACAAGTTGTCTAGTATGTTCACTATTTTATTTAAGGACAAAATTACAATAATAAACATATGTTTAATGTACCCTAAAGTTTTTTTTGTTGAAATAAAGCCAATAATGCCATTTTTTGTGGTCCCCTTTATTTAGAAAAGTACCGAAAAGTATGGACATACATTTTGGTACCGGTACTAAAAAATGGGTACCCTAGTTTGACATGTATAATTGTAACTTTATGTTGTATGGTGGTAGTTTCAGTGGTGTACACATGTACGGCAACATGGATGATGCAATAAAATTAACATTAATTAATCATGTGTGCTTTTTAATCAACTTTCTACTACAATACAAACACGGGGGGTGAACTACCAAGATGATGATTTCCTAAAGGGGGCGGCATTTTGCTTTGAAACGGAGTAGACCAGGGATCCTCAAACTGCGGTACGTGCACCATGTAGTGGTACGCCAAATAATCACTTTATTAAAGTACACTGTTTTATATTCCTACATTCGTACACTGTTCAAACTGTATGTAATGTATAAAAATATTAAATATACTTGTTAGATATAGCCTCTGTCTTGTTTTTAATGAATACTTAGGCCTACTACACAACTGTATTTTAATGTTGGTCATTAGGGTGGTAATTGGAATGCCAAGTTTTTTCTGAGGTGGTGATTTGTAAAAAAAAAAAAAAAAAAAGGTAAAAATTGTTGTAAAAAAATAAATTATATAAATAAAATATATATATATATATATATCCATCCCATCCATCCATCCATTTTCTACCGCTTATTCCCTTTGGGGTCGCGGGGGGCGCTGGAGCCTATCTCAGCTACAATCGGGCGGAAGGCGGGGTACACCCTGGACAAGTCGCCACCTCATCGCAGGGCCAACACAGATAGACAGACAACATTCACACTCACATCCACACACTAGGGCCAATTTAGTGTTGCCAATCAACTTATCCCCAGGTGCATGTCTTTGGAGGTGGGAGGAAGCCAGAGTACCCGGAGGGAACCCACGCAGTCACAGGGAGAACATGCAAACTCCACACAGAAAGATCCCGAGCCCGGGATTGAACCCAAGACTACTCAGGACCTTCGTATTGTGAGGCAGATGCACTAACCCCTCTGCCACCGTGAAGCCCTATATATATATATATATATATATATATATATATATTCTTTGAACTGTTGTAGTCAAAGGCGATGGCTGTTTACGACCCCAGCCCCTTAGAAACAGTTGTGCAAATCCAAATAAAAGAGGAGGCGTACAATCTTTCGCCAGAGCGTGGTGAGACTGTACAAAGAGTACAGTCAATCAATCAATCAATCAATGTTTATTTATATAGCCCTAAATCACAAGTGTCTCAAAGGGCTGCACAAGCCACAACGACATCCTCGGTATAGCCCACATAAGGGCAAGGAAAAACTCACCCCAGTGGGACGTCGATGTGAATGACTATGAGAAACCTTGGAGAGGACCGCATATGTGGGTAACCCCCCCCCCCTCTAGGGAGACCGAATGCAATGGATGTCGAGTGGGTCTAACATAATATTGTGAGAGTCCAGTCCATAGTGGATCCAGCATAACAGTAAGAGTCCAGTCCACAGTGGAGTCAGCAGGAAACCATCCCGAGCGGAGACGGGTCAGCAGCGCAGAGATGTTCCCAACCAATATACAGGCGAGCGGTCCACCCCGGGTCCCGACCCTGGACAACCAGCACCCCATCCATGGCCACCGGATCTGTGTGTCTTCCCCTCCACAAGGGATAGGGGGGAGCAGAGGAGAAAAGAAAAGAAACGGCAGATCAACTGGTCTAAAAAAAGGGGGGCTATTCAAAGGCTAGAGTATACAAATGAGTTTTGAGATGGGACTTAAATGTTTCTACTGAGGTAGCATCTCTAATTGTTACCGGGAGGGCATTCCATAGTGCTGGAGCCCGAATAGAAAACGCTCTACAGCCCGCAGACTTTTTTTGGGCTCTGGGAATCACTAATAAGCCGGAGTTCTTTGAACGCAGATTTCTTGCCGATTTCAGTCGAGACGTCTCTCGTCAATTGAGCCCAATTTAATTCTGTCTCTGTTTAATTCCTTGCTTCTTGTCTTGTTTAATAGATGTCATCAGTGTTTGAACCTGACACTGTGTAAAAAAATATATTTTTTGTATGATTACAGTCGTAGGCTCCAGCACCCCCCGTGTCCCCGTAAGGGAAAAAGCGGTAGAAAATGGATGAATGGATGACTAAAAATCACCAAATTTGAACACAAACCTAACATGAGGCTGCTGTGTCTACTGCCGCATCACTATCCTGCCTGGTTTCCAATCTGTATATTGCCTGCCATCTCTGCATCCTGGGGTCCTGGCCAACAACGCCAACAAAGAATGTAACAAAAGCCCCAGATTAGTGATGTCCGATAATATCGGACGGCCGATATTATCGACCGATAAATGCTTTAAAATGTAACATCGGAAATTATCGGTATCGGTTTCAAAATTGTCGGTATCGGTTTCAAAAAGTAAAATGTATGACTTTTTAAAACGCCGCTGTGTACACGGACGTAGGGAGAAGTACAGAGCGCCAATAAACCTTAAAGGCACTGCCCAGTCACATAATATCTACGGCTTTTCACACACACAAATGAATTTAATGCATACTTGGTCAACAGCCGTACAGGTCACACTGAGGGTGGCCGTACAAACAATTTTAACACTGTTACAAATATGCGCCACACTGTGAACCCACACCAAACAAGAATGACAAACACATTACGGGACAACATCCGCACCGTAACACAACATAAACACAACAGAACAAATACCCAGAATCCCTTGCAGCACTAACTCTTCTGGAACGCTACAATATAGAAAATAGGTCATGATAAACAGAAGTGTGTGTGTTACATGTAAAAATAATACATTTCTTTGTTTCGGAATTGTTAACTAGTGACTCAGATCTTTAAACACATTTTGTTCTGGTGCTACAGGCTTTTCAAACTGAGTTTACAGAAATACAAAAGTAACAGGCACTAAAAAATGGTTTCAACTTTATTTCAATAACGATGTACAACAGAACCGTACAAATAGATCAAACACGATACATAAGGAAACATAATCGCTATTTGCCAGACTATTAGACAACAAAACGCAATTGGAAACATGAAATATTATAAAATAATAGAAACAATGTGAGTATTTTTTTAAAGGGCTTCATCATTTTTTAAAGAAAGCGTCATATATTACTTTTTAAATTAGTCTTTGATGGAAATTGTTTTTTCAATGCTCCAAAATGTGGAAGGTTTTCATGGCCTAGAATGTGTTACTGTAGACACATGGAGGTTCAAATACTAAACTAGGAAAAAGTCAGGGAAACATTGTAGTCTGCTGAAGAAAAGAAAGGAGTATCAGTATTGAATAAGTGAAGCCATAAATCACTTTGAAGAAACTATGGCACAGCATAAAAGGGCCCAATCAATAATCAAGAGGGCCATAAAAACCCAAAAGTACAGAATATATTAATATTATTTGTGAAAAGGTCCATCATGAGTGGTGTATAGGATCAGAAGAAAGGTGCAGAATAGAAGAAGTAGTGGTGCAAATAGAAAAAAAAGCCTGTGTTTTTTACAATTTGGTAATGAGCTTTTTTCTTTGAGATTAGGCGCAAAATTTGATATTTGTTGGGACCAGTGTTCGTAATAACGGTGTTATATAATACTAGCAACGAGTAATCTAATGAATTACTTTCAGGTCCGTGACAACACCGTCTGGGATTCTCTGCTTAGGCTGCTGCCCCCGCGACCTGACCTCTGATAAGTGGGAGATTGATGTATGGATGTAAATAGATAGATGAAATAGTACTACAGTTTATGTGAAAATCAATGTCGAGGTATTATTATTATTATTAGGATTATTATTATTATTAAATTGGAAATGATATATTACACATATCTAAAACTATCACTACACTGTGCAGAATAAAAATGTTTTAAACCTAAACTCACTTCGCACATTATATTGTTATCTTGTTCTTCAACATAACTTAGTTACTGTGTGGAATTATGGGCAAAAATATTATGAATCAAACCTATATTTTGTATTATTTACATATTGCCATTACACTTACTTCCGTTCTCTGAATACACGCCCACAAACACACCACGTGACCTTATATACACATTTCTGCTCAAGCATACACATCTATTAAACATAATTTATTCTATCATCATATTTATGATCTATTTATTATTTTTGTAGTTATTGTTAGTATTACATTATAATGTTATTTTATTCTTCAATATACTGTCCGGGACAGATATTTACATATATCCATATTTAAGTGTTACTTCTTTATTTTCATAGTCATATTACAAAACAGCTAGTGTTCTTCTTCCAATTGTGGTCTTTTGGTTGTCTGCAAGTACTGTGTGCTAACCTTGACTTTGGAATGTAAGGAGGACAGATACTCCTTTGCCTTATCTGTTCCTGTGCCCAGCTGAGTAGGACAATGGGCATGTGTTTGGGCTGGAAAGAGAGACAAGACAACGAGGGTGGGAGGGAGAGACACTTTATAGAAGAGAAGGTTTCCATATTTTAGATCAGACCATCTTAGCTGCGCGATTGAATGTTCTATGCTGGACTGGTCTCATTCTATTTCCAAGGCTTTGGAGATAAAATTACAAAATACCTATTCTGTCTCTGGTGGTTCTTCTACTCAGCTGTACGTGTCACAAAGAGCTTGGGAGCGGCCAGCAACTTGAATTCCCTGGGAGGAACAACTGGTCCAAACGCAACAATACCTTAGTGTGGAATTATGGGCAAAAAATTATGAATCAAACCTCTATTTTTTTTTATTTTATTTTTTTACATATTGCCATTAAGGCCCTACGATGAGGTGGCGACTTGTCCAGGGTGTAACCTGCCTTCCGCCTGAATGCAGCTGAGATAGGCTCCAGCACCCCGAACGGGACAAGCGATAGGAAATGGATGGATGGATGGATGCATAGACATCTTATAAGGGTACGCAGCATCGACCGCTACTGCCTACTGGCGCTGACGAGAGGCGGGGCCGCCATCTTGGAGTGGTGATCCGCTCCACTCAGTGCAATTCATTTGGCAGTAGCAATGAACTGTCAGCGCATTTAATTCATCTTACCTCACTGAATACCATTGATTTTCACCCCCTTTTTTGTCATACATGTAGCTGTGATAAAGGACACATGTTTTATTATTCATAGTTTGCTTAACAGTAATACAAACCCCGTTTCCATGAGTTGGGAAATTGTGTTAGATGTAAATATAAACGGAATACAATGATTTGCAAATCCTTTTCAACCCATATTCAGTTGAATGCACTACAAAGACAACATATTTGATGTTCAAACTCATAAACTAAATTTTTTTTTTGCAAATAATTAACTTTCATGGCTGCAACACGTGCCAAAGTAGTTGGGAAAGGACATGTTCACCACTGTGTTACATGGCCTTTCCTTTTAACAACACTCAGTAAACGTTTGGGAACTGAGGAGACACATTTTTTAAGCTTCTCAGGTGGAATTCTTTCCCATTCTTGCTTGATGTACAGCTTAAGTTGTTCAACAGTCCGGGGGTCTCCGTTGTGGTATTTTAGGCTTCATAATGCGCCACACATTTTCAATGGGAGACAGGTCTGGACTACAGGCAGGCCAGTCTAGTACCCGCACTCTTTTACTATGAAGCCACGTTGATGTAACACGTGGCTTGGCATTGTCTTGCTAAAATAAGCAGGGGCGTCCATGGTAACGTTGCTTGGATGACAACATATGTTGCTCCAAAACCTGTATGTACCTTTCAGCATTAATGGCGCCTTCACAGATGTGTGAGTTACCCATGTCTTGGGCACTAATACACCCCCATACCATCACAGTGGCTAGCTATTCAACTTTGCGCCTATAACAATCCGGATGGTTCTTTTCAACGTCCACAGTTTCCAAAAACTATTTTAAATGTGTACTCGTCAGACCACAGAACACTTTTCCACTTTGTATCAGTCCATCTTAGATGAGCTCAGACCCAGCGAAGCTGACGGTGTTTCTGGGTGTTGTTGATAAACGGTTTTCGCCTTGCATAGGAGAGTTTTAACTTGCACTTACAGATGTAGCGACCAACTGTAGTTACTGACAGTGGGTTTCTGAAGTGTTCCTGAGCCCATGTGGTGATATCCCTTACACACTGATGTCGCTTGTTGATGCAGTACAGCCTGAGGGATCGAAGGTCACAGGCTTAGCTGCTTACGTGCAGTGATTTCTCCAGATTCTCTGAACCCTTTGATGATATTACGGACCGTAGATGGTGAAATCCCTAAATTCCTTGCAATAGCTGATTGACAAAGGTTTTTCTTAAACTGTTCAACAATTTGCTCACGCATTTGTTGACAAAGTGGTGACCTTCGCCCCATCCTTGTTTGTGAATGACTGAGCATTTCATGGAATCTACTTTTATACCCAATCATGGCACCCACCTGTTCCCAATTTGCCTGTTCACCTGTGGGATGTTCCAAATAAGTGTTTGATGAGCATTCCTCAACTTTATCAGTATTTATTGGCACCTTTCCTAACGCCTTTGTCACGTGTTGCTGGCATCAAATTCTAAAGTTAATGATTATTTGCAAAGAAAAAAATGTTTATCAGTTTGAGCATCAAATATGTTGTCTTTGTCATTGTATTCCGTTTATATTTACATCTAACACAATTTCCCAACTCATATGGAAACGGGGTTTGTAGAATATTCTTACATGCTATAAGTGACCAGACGTCCGAGATCAAAACTGGGAATATAATCCCAGAGAAGGGGGAAAAAAACGGTCAGCTATTTTTAAGTTGAGGAAACAATATGATTAGGTTATGTATACATGCGTATATCCTACATAAACAATGTATGAATATATTAGATATCTATATATCTATAGACTGTATCTCTGTTGCTGCAGCAGCAGAGAGTTTATTCTGTCTTGACACTTTGTATTGATATTTTCTATTACATTCTTCCCTTAAATGATCATGTTTACAGTGATTGTTTTATATGTATTTTTTATGTATGTCGCTTTGGATAAAAGCGTCTGCCAAATACTTCAACATAAACATATATAAACACCTGAAAGTCTTTATATCAGCTAAAACCACCAGTCTGTTTCACTGGATTCAGAATAAAACCAAATTCTGTCTTACCCAACAATGTTAGTATTTGAATATTGTTACTTGAAGACTTATTCCTGGTTACAATTATACTGTTAAGAAAGTATTGTCTCATACTTTGCCTAAAATGAGAATGCATCATGCAGTGGTAGCTGGTGAATTTTGTTTTAGGTAGAAGGTTTATTTGTGATTTTCACATAGAAATGAAGCCTTTTGGTGTATTCTTACAAAATAATGAAGACAAAATAGAATATTTCATAGGTTTGCAGAGAACTATATTTATACAATATGGTAATATCCTTTTCACAAAATACAACCAATTAATGTTAATGTTAAATCTTACTTGTGAAAAGTAATCCCCCGATGCCTATTTTCAACAGTCCGCTCATTTGAGCAGGAAAACACTGATCACCATCTTTGTTTTCTCCCTGTCAACAGTCAGTTTAGGCTGCTCGCCGGCTCCTCATCACCACTTCAAGATGGCGGCCGAATTTCTCGCGTCACAGCCGCCAATGCTGCATCTACTTATAAGATGTCTATAGATGGATGGAAATCGTCATTACACACACTTCCGTTCTTTGAATACACGCCCACAAACACACCACGTGACCTTGTATACACATTTCTGCTCAAGCAAACACATCTATTAAACATAATTTATTCCATCATCATTATATTTATGATGTATTTATTATTTTTGTAGTTATTATTATCTATATTAATTCATGTATTTTGATTGTTGTGTAATATTTTTCGTTCCACCGCTGTCCAGTAGATGGCAGCAATGCGCCCAATAACGTGTTTGCCAACCGCCAATAAAAGCGGAGAAGAACCCGAAGCACGCTTAAAGGGGAGAAGAAAAGTCACGGTGGTCAACATTCGGAAGGTTATTTGTTGTTTTTGAGGAGTTAAACGTCGGTACGTGGAACCTAAAATTGAGGCGTTGCTGTCAAGGTTTGCAAATGTGACTAAATGTTGATCTTGTGTAACGTAGACACTCGGACGGCTTGATGTTCATTGAGAAGTTAATTGTGACGTCATCTACACGCGAATCTATCTTCCCTGTCTTTCGGCATGACGTCATGTTAATATAGTTAATTGTGACGTCACTTACACGCGAATCTATTACCTGTCTTTCGGCATGACTTGAATGTGAATAAGTGTGAACTAATGGCTGTGAAGAGATGTGAAATTATGTCTATATGTACAATTCCAATTAAGGATAGTATTAATTACCTAGGAATACTCATTACTAAACATCAGAGTTCTATATCGGTCTTGAACTTTACTCCAATTGGAGAAAATAAAATAAAATATTTAACCAATGGCTGCAGAGAGACTTATCCTTAAAAGGCACAACCTTACTCTCCAAAGCAGAAGGTATCTCCAGGCTTACATATGCGGCTATTTCTTTAGATGTCCATCCATCCATTTTCTACCGCTTATTCCCTTTGGGGTCGCGGACTCAGCATCAAGGGTTGGAATTGGGGGTTAAATAACCAAAAATTATTCCCGGGCGCGGCGCCGCTGCTGCCCACTGCTCCCCTCACATCCCAGGGGGTGATCAAGGGATGGGTCAAATGCAGAGGACAAATTTCACCACAGCTCGTGTGTGTGACAATCATTGGTATTTTAACTTAACTTTAACTTTACACATACAAACAGTAGCACACAAAAAAGCACATTTAATAAAAAAAAAACGTTATTATGGTCTTACTTTTATGTAATATTTTGGTTTGGAGGCAATAACCAGGCGAGGTGATGAAGTACGTCTCTTTACTGTAGACTTCAGAACAGACTCAACACACTTGACGTCAGGTGCGCAACACCACGTAAATCGTTGGCCAACCAAAAAGTAACCACAGTACGCTATAGCCAACATTAACCAGGAGATGGCAACAGACAAACATATATCACTCTATTACATCCCCCCCCCCCCCCCCCTTAAGAAATGTAGAAGTTACTCAATAGAAATAAACAACCCAACCAAAAAATGCAGCAGCTCAATAAGAAGCCAAAAAGTGCAAAAACAATAATGTTCGTGTTGGAGGAGTTGTGAATGAATGAAATATGAAATCCGTGCTGCAGTCTGCAGGTGTACCTAATGTTGTGGCCCTGCAGTCATTCACAACTCCTCCAACACGAACATTATTGTTTTTGCACTTTTTGGCTTCTTATTAAATAACTTTTTTAAATAGATTCAATCTTGCACGTGGAAAGTTTAAGTGTGGGCTTTAGTTGATATTACACTCCCGTCAGGGGGTGCATTCTACGGCCGGAGTGCATTCTCTACCACCAGGAGGCGGGATAACTGCGAGCCTCACACAGTGCGTCTTCGCAGCAGTTTTATGATTGATCAGCACAAGAAATACGTTACACACATACAGTTGTTGACAAAATACACTGTACATTATATCATACTTGCCAACCTTGAGACCTCCGATTTCGGGGGGCGTGGTCGGGGGTGGGGCGGGAGGCGTGGATGGGGGCGTGGTTAAGATATATATATATATATATATATATAAGAAATACTTGACTTTCAATGAATTCTAGCTATATATATATATATATATATATATATATATATATATAAATAAAATAAATACTTGAATTTCAGTGTTCATTTATTTACACATATACACACACATAACACTCATCTACTCATTGTTGAGTTAAGGGTTGAATTGTCCATCCTTGTTCTATTTTCTGTCACTATTTCAGAACACACACATACAAATATACATTATAAAATCAATAAGAAAACTGGAGCTCTAATTTGGGAGTCTGAATTAGGATCAGAAGTTCCTATATAAACATTGCGCACTCACGTCGCCATTTTGTATTGATTACTGCAGCTGTGCACTGGATTCATTCACAAATACAAACTACAACTCACAAACACTTTAGAGTTAGGCTCCACCATCAGAATGTGTACTTAAACTCATAAAGATCACATGGATATTATTCAGTGAGTTGATTCACCAAAACTAACCTGTTATACAGGAGGAAAAAGCACACAGGACGTTTCAATTGTTCACAGACTGGTCGCGCTCATCAGAATGACAAGACACTTCCGGTCTGCAGGTGATAGCCTTCAATTGGGCAGAAACGCCCTACTGCCCCCTACTGACCAATGTGAATACTGATAAATGTGTAATGACAGCTCCAAAAACGAATTCAAACCACAAAATAAAATAAATAAATCAACACAAAAATGTGACACATTATGGGTGGGTCACATATGCATGTACAGTAGATGGCAGTATTGTCCTGTTTAAAAGTGTCACAACATTGCTGTTTACGGCAGACGGTAGACGCTGTTGTTGTGTGTTGTCAACACGTCACTCAGGTCCGCCTGAATTTCGGGAGTTTTTCGGGAGGAAATTTGTCCCGGGAGGTTTTCGGGAGAGGCGCTGAATTTCGGGAGTCTCCCGGAAAATCCGGGAGGGTTGGCAAGTATGCATTATATACCTCAGCTAACTAAACTATGGAAATGTATAATATAATTCATATAGCAATACGGTCTCACTGCACAGCAGGCCAGCAGTTAGCCGAGTCCGCAATCCATGGTGAGGCACTGAGTGACGTGCCTCAACTGGCTGCTGTTCACCGCACCGTCTCTTCTCAGTATTTGAACGGCAAATGTGAAAATTCTGCGATTTTGAATAAAAATAATCTAAAACTGGTGAAGTTAAATGGAAAATAACTTTATAGTATAATCACTGGATACATTTAACAATTTAATTAATTTTTTTTCTTTTTACATTTTTTTTCTTTCCATGATGGCAGGTGAGGCCCCGCCTGCCTCTAGTGACTGCACGTCACTGATATATATATATATATATATGTATATATAATGTATATCTCCCCACCCCCTGGGGACCCCTGAATTAAACTTTTATTTATATATATATATATATATATATATATATATATATATATATATATATATATACCCCCACCCCCTGGGTACCCCTGAATTAAACTTTAAGTCACAGCCTATCTACGATTGAACAATAAACATAATAAAGCATAAATAAAAACTCTTCTATGTTAAAGTTAAAGTTAAAGTACCAATGATTGTCACACACACACTAGGTGTGGCGAAATTATTCTCTGCATTTGACCCATCACCCTTGATCACCCCCTGGGAGGTGAGGGGAGCAGTGGGCAGCAGCGGTGGCTGCGCCCGGGAATCATTTTGGTGATTTAACCCCCAATTCCAACCCTTGATGCTGAGTGCCAAGCAGGGAGGTAATGGGTCCCATTTTTATAGTCTTTGGTATGACTCGGCCGGGGTTTGAACTCCCAACCTACCGATCTCAGGACGGACACTCTAACCACTAGGCCACTGAGTAGGTGTACCAACTACCTCCTTTATCATTTCCACAATCTTTTTCACACAACTATATCTATGTGCAGTGTCTCACGCAGCATTTTAAGTGCGGTTACCAATAGTTTATTTTACTCCTGCGTGTTTTACGTTGGTTCGAGGGGGAGGAGTCACAACCCTGCTTTATCATGTACCGCTTGCTTGGTATACACTTGCTCGCCCCTGTATAAACGATTTACTTGCCTCACAGAATTGATATCGCCACATCCAGTGGACACGTTTAGAAAAACGGTTTCTTTAAGTTAAAAATGCAGCTCAATTTTACACTTGAGTCATCTCGCTAGCCGGATTGAACCTGTTCTAGGGCCTGATCCGGCCCGCGGGCCGCATGTTTGACATTCCTGCTTTCGACGGTTCTGCTACTAGTGGTACGCCAAAGAATCACTTGATTAAAGGGGAACATTATCACAATTTCAGAATGGTTAAAACCATTAAAAATCAGTTCCCAGTGGCTTATTATATTTTTCGAAGTTTTTTTCAAAATTTTACCCATCACGCAATATCCCTAAAAAAAAAACTTCAAAGTGCCTGATTTTAACCATCGTTGTATACACCCGTCCATTTTCCTGTGACGTCACATAGTGATGCCAATACAAACAAACATGGCGGATAGAACAGCAAGCTATAGCGACATTAGCTCGGATTCAGACTCGGATTTCAGCGGCTTAAGCGATTCAACAGATTACGCATGTATTGAAACAGATGGTTGTAGTGTGGAGGCAGGTAGCGAAAACGAAATTGAAGAAGAAACTGAAGCTATTGAGCCATATCGGTTTGAACCGTATGCAAGCGAAACCGACGAAAACGACACGACAGCCAGCGACACGGGAGAAAGCGAGGACGAATTCGGCGATCGCCTTCTAACTAACGATTGGTATGTGTTTGTTTGGCATTAAAGGAAACTAACAACTATGAACTAGGTTTACAGCATATGAAATACATTTGGCAACAACATGCACTTTGAGAGTGCAGACAGCCCAATTTTCATCAATTAATATATTCTGTAGACATACCCTCATGTCAGCAGGCCAGGGAAGCTAGGGTCGATATTCTTCTCTTGATCATCTTCGGTGGCATAAGGGACGGTGTGAGCCAAGACATCCAGGGGGTTTAGCTCGCTCGTCTGCGGGAACAAACTGCCGCCATTGCTTGCCGTGCTACCGAGGGCCTTTGTCCCTGAATTGCTCACACACTCCGGCAGATTCAATGGGGGTCTGGCGGCAGATTTCTTTGACTTCATCGTTGGAAATGCATTTGCTTTGAGTGTCGCAGGATATCCACACATTCTTGCCATCTCTGTCGTAGCATAGCTTTCGTCGGTAAAGTGTGCGGAACAAACGTCCAATTTCTTGCCACTTTCGCATCTTTGGGCCACTGGTGCAACTTGAATCCGTCCCTGTTCGTGTTGTTACACCCTCCGACAACACACCGACGAGGCATGATGTCTCCAAGGTACGGAAAACAGTCGAAAAAACGGAAAATAACAGAGCTGATTTGACTCGGTGTTTGAGAAAATGGCGGATTGCTTCCCGATGACGTCATCGCTCCGAGAGCGAATAATAGAAAGGCGTTTAATTCGCCAAAATTCACCAATTTAGAGTTCGGAAATCGGTTATAAAAATATATGGTCTTTTTTCTACAACATCAAGGTATATATTGACGCTTACATAGGTCTGGTGATAATGTTCCCCTTTAAAGTACAGTGTTTTATTTGTTACAGAGGCCAAAAACATTAAAAATACTTGTTAAATAAAACCTCTGCCTTGTTTTTAATGAATACTCAGGCCTACTATGCTATTGTTGTTTATTGTTGGTCATTGTGGTTGTACTGGATCTTGGTGAGAAAAGTTTGAGAGGCACTGCTGTAGACGCTTTAATTACATGCTGCCTTTAGACCAACTCATGTTTATGACTGAACGCTACCTTTTTATGAAACCATTCACAAAATTACATTCTGGAAGTCCGTGTGGTTTACTCTGGCAAAACAGGAAGCGGGTCAAAGTACAAAACCCACGCTTCAACTTTCAAGCGAGAGGCCAATTGGGAGTCTCTACAATATCTGCTAACACAATTGTGATGACACTATGTTAATGCTGTTTCTATTCTCTCCTCATTACATTCAGTGCATTTTCTTTATTTTCATGACTATTTACATTGTAGATAGTCATAACATGTTGAGTTATGTACTTAACAAAAAAAGTGAAACCACTGAAAACACGTTTTATATTTTAGTTTCTTCAAAATAGCCACCTTTTACTCAGATTACTGCTTTGCACACTCTCGTCATTCTCTCCATGAGCTTCGCGCACACCTGTGAAGTGAAAACCATTTCAGGTGACCACCTCTTGAAGCTCGAGAGAATGCCAAGAGTGTGCGAAAAAGTTATCAGAACAAAGGGTGGTTATTTTGAAGAAACTAGAATATAAAAGATGCTTTCACCTTTTTTTGTTAAGCACATAACTCCACATGTGTTCATTCATAGCTTTGATGCCTTCAGTGACAATCTACACTGTAAATTGGCTGGGTGATATATCGATATACTCGATATATCGCGGGTTTGAAAATGACTATATGGTGATATTTTGTCATGTCTTTGTGATCATGTTTTGTTTAGTTATGTCCTGTTGGTTTTTGGACTCTTTTTTTTTTTTTTCTGTTTACGCTCCATTGTTTTGGTCACCATGGTTACTTATTAGTTTCACCTGTCACTTGTTTGGATTCACGCACCTGTTGCGAATCATGTCACTGTTATTTAAAGGCCTACTGAAATGCGATTTTCTTATTTAAACGGGGATAGCAGGTCCATTCTATGTGTCATACTTGATCATTTCGCGATATTGCCATATTTTTGCTGAAAGGATTTAGAGAACGTCGACGATAAAGTTCGCAACTTTTGGTCGCTGATAAAAAAGCCTTGCCTGTACCGGAAGTAGCAGACGAGTAGCGTGACGTCACAGGTTGTGGAGCTCCTCACATCTGCACATTGTTTACAATCATGGCCACCAGCAGCGAGAGCGATTCGGACCGAGAAAGCGACGATTTCCCCATTAATTTGAGCGAGGATGAAAAATTTGTGGATGAGGAAAGTGAGAGTGAAGGACTAGAGGGCAGTGGGAGCAATTCAGATAGGGAAGATGCTGTGAGAGGCGGGTGGGACCTGATATTCAGCTGGGAATGACTAAAACAGTAAATAAACACAAGACATATATATACTCTATTAGCCACAACACAAACAGGCTTATAATTAATATGCCACAAATTAATCCCGCATAACAAACACCTCCCCCCTCCCGTCCATATAACCCGCCAATACAACTCAAACACCTGCACAACACACTCAATCCCACAGCCCAAAGTACCGTTCACCTCCCCAAAGTTCATACAGCACATATGTTTCCCCAAAGTCCCCAAAGTTACGTACGTGACATACACATAGCGGCAAGCACGTACGGGCAAGTGATCAAATGTTTGGAAGCCGCAGCTGCGTACTCACGGTACCGCGTCTGCTTATTCAACTCAAAGTCCTCCTGGTAAAAGTCTCTGTTGTCCCAGTTCTCCACAGGCCAATGGTAAAGCTTGACTGTCATCTTCCGGGAATGTAAACAATGAAACACCGGCTGTTTTTGTGTTGCTGCAGCCGCCCCCAATACACCGCTTCCCACCTACAGCTTTCTTCTTTGCTGTCTCCATTGTTCATTGAACAAATTGCAAAAGATTCACCAACACAGATGTCCAGAATACTGTGGAATTTTGCGATAAAAACAGACGACTTAATAGCTGGCCACCATGCTGTCCCAAAATGTCCTCCACAATCCGTGACGTCACGCGCTGACGTCATCATACCGAGACGTTTTCAGCAGGGTATTTCGCGCAAAATTTAAAATTGCACTTTAGTAAGCTAACCCGGCCGTATTGGCATGTGTTGCAATGTTAAGATGTCATCATTGATATATAAACTATCAGACTGCGTGGTCGGTAGTAGTGGGTTTCAGTAAGCCTTTAAGCCTGTCATTTTCTGTTGGTCGTCCTGGCGACATTATCTGCTGTTATCTCTGTTCATGCTCGTTTCATGCCATAGATTCCTGCTCTGCCAAGTAAGTTTTTGTTATTAATGCCACAGTTAGTGACTTTTGTTTCATGTCCATAGTTTCTGCCCAAGTTCTAGTTTGTTTATACGCTAAATTTGTACCTACGCCTTGTGCGCGCCTTCTGTTTGTTCCTTTTGTTAGTGTTGAAATAAATCATGTCCTTACCTTCACGCCATGTCCAATCCAATTTCCTTGCATCTCGGGAAAACAAACCCCGCCACGTCGTGACATATTCGAGTATATGTTCTCACGCAGTTGCTTTTAGCTGCGGGCATTACCCTACAGGCGTTTCTCACTCTTTCTTGTCTCTCCTTCTCACAGAGACATAAACAAGCGCACCTTCTTACATACGTCACGCGTGCAACGTCACACGCCCTCCCCGAGCAGAGAGGTAGCTAAATGGGTAACATTAGCTGTGATGCTAACGGTGAGGTGCGAGTGGTAATACGAGAGAAAGAAGGTGCGAATCTGGTAACGAATGGAGGAAGAATTAATTCCCAAGAAAAACAGCACAGGGTCCATCGTCTGGCGGTGGTTTGGCTTCAAGCGGGAAGATGTTGAACAGACAACCGTAATATGTCAAGTATGCGGCAAAAGCGTTGCTACAAAAAGTAGCAGCACTGCTAACATGTAGCATCATTTGAAAAGTCACCCGCTAGAGAATGAAGAGTGCTTGAAACTGCATGTCAACATCTCCGTTCGGTGCCACACCCACAAAATGCCAAAGCAACAATTTCCAGATCAACACCGTATGAAAAAAAAAAATCGACAACAGAAGGAGATAACGTCGTTTACCATGAATTGATTTACGTGCACCCCGACTTAAAGAAGTTGAAAAACTTATTCGGGTGTTACCAATAGTGGTCCGGAATATGTACTGTACTGTGCAATCTACTAATAAAAGTTTCAATCAATCAGTCCGCAGGAACCTACCACATAGCGAAGGACATACGCTATTTGATTTCCTATTATGCAGCTAATTTTTATTTGACACTTATTGAAATATCTTGTGTGACATCATGCACAAAAGTGCACTTTATTTGTTTTAAACTATTGTAGTGGCGTTCTGTACAAAAAGTGCACTTTAATTTAGTTTTGTTTTGATATGTCATCTTAGTGACATCATGCACTAATAGCTTGTTTTAAAATGTCTCTGACAATCTTGCACTTTCTGTTTTGAAATGACATGAATGTTTGTGCCACTGCTTAATAACTGTTTAATAAATACAGTTTTGCTAAATTGACTTAGTTGTGATTTCCCTCTCTGCATGAAAGTTTAAAAGTAGCATATATTAATGCAGTATGAAGAAGAATGTTTTAATGTAGACACATAGAATCATCATACTGCTGTGATTATATGCATCAAGTGTTCATTCAAGGCAAAATATCCAGATATATATCGTGTATCGTGACATGGCCCTAAAATATCGAGATATTAATAAAAGGCCATATCGCCCAGCCCTAGGGATGATGTTTGATAAGAAATTATCGAGTTCGAGCCCATTATCGAATCCTCTTATCGAACCGATTCCTTATCGAATCCAGATAGGTTGTTGTATATGGAAAAAAACACAATAATTGGTTTAACAAAAGCTCACTTTTATTTTATAAGAAAAAAATAAAATAAATAAATAAATATTGACTGTCACCCGCCTAAAAAAAATATTAAAAAAAATATTGACTGTTGTTACCCAAAGTATATTAAGTGGGATTTTTCAGAAAAACAAATATATACAGTAACACAAAAACAACCTGTCTCTGTGATCACTATAGGTGTATAAATAATAATAAAGTGTTAAATAAAATCAGTCCCTTGGGCACAAAACTGAAAATAATACAGCTCTCCAAAAAGTGCACTTCTGCTGCTATTGGAACATACTAACTACACACACTATGACACTAAGAACACTACAGTCATCATTTAGCAATTCTTCCCCCCTTACATGAGAGCGAAGCCTGGCAATAATTGCATATTGCCTGTTCTGCCCTCACTATACGTGTTGAGGTTATACAGCTTGGCAGACAGCTAACAAACAATCCAAAGCAGATTAATCCATTTAGGCTCTTTATTGTTGTTGATCTTGCTTTGTCATTTCCTATCTTTACTTTTGTCTTGCACTGGACTGTTGTTGTTGTTGTTTTTTAAACTGAAATACACATTTCAGTTTTAAACTGAAATACTCAGTAGGCCTTTAAGCCTGTCATTTTCTGTTGGTCGTCCTGGCGACATTATCTGCTGTTATCTCTGTTCATGCTCGTTTCATGCCATAGATTCCTGCTCTGCCAAGTAAGTTTTTGTTATTAATGCCACAGTTAGTGACTTTTGTTTCATGTCCATAGTTTCTGCACAAGTTCTAGTTTGTTTATACGCTAAGTTTGTACCTACGCCTTGTGCGCGCATTCTGTTTGTTCCTTTTGTTAGTGTTGAAATAAATCATGTCCTTACCTTCACGCCATGTCCGATCCAATTTCCTTGCATCTCGGGAAAACAAACCCCGCCATAGTCCACGTCGTGACATATTCGAGTATATGTTCTCACGCAGTATAAGCTATGTGATTCAATTAACATACTGAAATGTAATACACAATATGTAAATATTAGCTTCACACAAATATACAGTATTATAATCAAACAAATACTTCTGAGTGTTGAAACTATTTTGATGGTGGAAATGTACGACTGGAAGCCATTTTAAATCCTCAAAACATCCATTGAAACAGTGCACAAAAATCGTTTTTCAATAAACATCGTAGTATCAAACTTAACCACTTTCCGCCTTAATATTGAGTTACATAAACAAGTTAAACAGTTTACTTACAGACTTATCTTTTCCAAGGCTTGTAAGTGCTAACTCAACTTGTCTACTTCTCAATTGTCTCAACCCGGAAGTGCCCAAACTAATGACGCGTAGTATTTTCATATCGCCACAAGGTGTCAGTAAGAGTCTACAATCAAATGGGCATAACATTGCCGGTACCACAGGGCATTTCCTGTACGTGGGAAGGGATTCGAATAAAGAACCAACTCTTTTTCTTTACTATAGTGGCCTCGATAACGGGAACCGGTTCTCAAAAAGGGATTCGAGTCCATGGTATCGGTTCTTTTCTTATCGAACAACCAATTTAGAACATCATCCCTACCCAGCCCTACTGTAAATAGTCATGAAAATAAAGAAAACGCATTGAATGAGGAGAAGGTGTGTCCAAACTTCTGGCTTGTACAGTATATATCATTTGGTGTTCACAAAAATTAAATAATTTGACTTTTTTCTCTCCTGCAGACTGGATCTGGGTCTGCGGTAAACTAATCCGGGGTCCGTGGACAGCAGTAGGGATGTTGGCGAGAAACGTTCTGAGCAGAAGTTTCTCCTCCCACCAGCTAAGTAAAAATATCACCTTCTACATGAGCCAGGAGGCCCCTGGCTCGCCAGCGGGTCCCAGGCAAGCCTGTGACCAACATAAGCCTCTAACGCTCATGCTGCCATGGATGGGAGCACGTCCCCAAGCTGTGGCCAAGTACTATGAGATCTACCTGCGCACCGGCTTTGACGTGCTGGTTGTGGAGAGCGAGGTAAGGGTAAATGTCGGACAGTGTTAGGCCCAACCCCGATACACCCACTCACCCACTACCACTACAGCAGGGATGTCAAACTGGCTTTCATTGAGGGCCACATGGCAGTTATGGCTGCCATCAGAGGGCCGCTTGTAATCAATCAATCAATCACCTTATAGCCAATGTAATAGCCAATAATGTATGAATATGCCTCTGGATTTCATTATTAATTATATAAAGTTTTAAGTGGACTGTCGATTTTACAGTAAGACTTTGACATTGTATTAAATGATTCATGATGTATGGTTGCAATTTTGACATGTGCTTTAAGACAAACACAATCATTACTGAACATTGAAAACAAGGCTAAAAGTACACAGATAAGACAAGTAGCATGTAAAACACACATTGTTAAAGATAAAACACAAATGAAAAAGTGTGAATTTGTTACGAATTTCAGTCAATTCACTTGCATTATTTTACACTACGTGGGCAGTTTAAACTGCTCTAACAATTTTCAACAAGCCAACCAGCGTGTCTTATATCTACTGTATATGTGCACAGGGGAAAATTGTTAACTATATTATCTGCCACGCGTTAAACTCCTTGAGCAGGTATAATTGTTTTTTATTTAAATGTTTACCTACATTTGAAGCAACGGTACAATGTACAATATACATTGTACATTTTACATTGTAGATTGTCACTGAAGGCATCACAACTATGAATGAACACATGTGGAGTTATGTACTTAACAAAAAAAGGTGAAATGACTGAAAACATGTTTTATATTCTAGTTTCTTCAAAATAACCACCCTTTGCTCTGATTTCTGCTTTGTACACTCTTGGCATTCAAGCACACCTGTGAAGTGAAAACCATTTCAGGTCATTTCACCTTTTTTTGTTAAGTACATAACCCCACATGTGTTCATTCATAGTTTTGATGCCTTCAGTGACAATCCACAATGTAAATAGTCATGAAAATAAAGAAAACACATTGAAATGAGAAGGTGTGTCCAAACTTTTGGCCTGTACTGTATGTATCACATGCTTTATTCCACCAGTCCCGTAGTTACATGTCGGGTTTAAGCACCGAACTATCTATTAAACAGAACAAGAAGCAAGGAATCAGGCAGAGACAGAGTTAAATTTTGCTCATGGGGAGAACGCATGGAGCTGCACACTCAGTTACAGTCTCACCCTACGCTCTGAGGAACAGCCCACCCGCTCCTCTTTTTATTCAGTTTAGGAGTTCCCTCGTTGCATGTCAGGTTTAAGCACCGAACTATCTATTAAACAGAACAAGAAGCAAGGAATCAGGCAGAGACAGAGTAAAATTTTGCTCATGGGGAGAACGCATGGAGCTGCACACTCAGTTACAGTCTCACCCTACGCTCTGAGGAACAGCCCACGCGCTCCTCTTTTTATTCAGTTTAGGAGTTCCCTAGTTACATGTCAGGTTTAAGCACCGAACTATCTATTAAACAGAACAAGAAGCAAGGAATCAGGCAGAGACAGAGTTAAATTTTGCTCATGGGGAGAACGCATGGAGCTGCACACTCAGTTACAGTCTCACCCTACGCTCTGAGGAACAGCCCACGCGTTCCTCTTTTTATTCAGTTTAGGAGTTCCCTAGTTACATGTCAGGTTTAAGCACCAAACTATCTATTAAGCAGAACAAGAAGCAAGGAATCAGGCAGAGACAGAGTTCAAATTTGCTAATGAGGAGAACGCATGGAGCTGCACACTCAGTTACAGTCTCACCCTACGCTCTGAGGAACAGCCCACGCGCTCCTCTTTTTATTCAGTCTAGGAGTTCTCTAGTTACATGCTGAGGCTGCTTCTAAAGGGAGGGGTCACAAATTATGCAAGCAGCTCAGTACGCACAATACGTGAATATTCAGAACAGAATGTGCTGTGGGCCTTGTGATTGCGCCCTGTCTCTGCTTTGTCTGCCTGCTGTTGATATGCCTTATCTTCGTTGAGGTGCTGATACTTGGGGAAAATGTGATTCATTTTTTCTGCCATGGAGGCGGGGGTTGGTAACTTAGAGCAGTGGCTCGGTACCTTGGAAGCATTGGATTGTCAATCAGGTTGTTGGCTGCAGTCAAGTATCTGTGGTGACCCATTTTATATGTGGCGGACTGGCCCAAATAAATAAATAAATGCGGGGTTAAAAGTTAAAGTACCAATGATTGTCACACACACCACGTGTGGCGAAATTATCCTCTGCATTTCACCAATCACCCTTGATCACCCCCTGGGAGTTGAGGGGAGCAGTGAGCAGCAGCGGTGGCCGCGCCCGAAATCATTTTTGGTGATTTAACCCCCAATTCCAACCCTTGATGCTGAGTTCCAAGCAGGGAGGTAATGTCTCCCATTTTTAATAGTCTTTGGTATGACTCAGCCAGGGTTTGAACTCACAACCTACCCATCTCAGGGCGTACACTCTAACCAACACTGCCAACCAACGTCTGGAAATAAGTTTCCATGTGAGTGTGAATGTTGTCTGTCTATTTGTGTTGGCCCTGCGATGAAGTGGCGACTTGTCCAGGGTGTACCCCGCCTACCGCCCGGATCCAGCTGAGATAGGCTCCAGCACCCCCCGCGACCCCGAACGGGACAATCGGTAGAAAATGGATGAATGTATAAAATAGTTATTGAAGTGCAGGCTTTCATATCTGTATTCTTTGTTCTTCAAAAGACTCAGTACAGTCAACTTTTAAGCTGTTTTTGTCAATTTCAAGATGCAAGCCTTCCTGTGGCCTCGCTTGAGTTTAGAGCGCGGAAAGAAGTTGCTGGAAGTGCTGCAGAGCGATCGCTTTGTGTCCCGGCCGCTGCTCGTCCACGCCTTCTCCATCGGCGGTTTCACATTTTCCCAGCTGCTGGTTCTGGTGTCCGAGGATCCGCAGAAATACCAGACTCTCACAGGGAGGATCAAGGGTCAGATCTACGACAGCCTGGTGGCCGGGTCCGTGGAGACTATGGCTTCAGGTCAGTGCAAAAGGAACTCCTTTGCTTCTCAGTACCGGCAGAACTCATGCAGCCCCAGACCATGACTGTAGGCAAGACACACTTACCTTGCTACTTATCCTACTTTCCAGGCTATCATTTTAGAAGAACTAAATGTTTTTACATATATTGGCTTCGGACTTGGAGAAGGCATTCGATCGTGTGGGGAGTGCTCAGAGAGTATGGGGTATCGGACTGTCTGATTGTGGCGGTCCGCTCCCTGTACGATCAGTGTCAGAGCTTGGTCCGCATCGCCGGCAGTAAGTCGGACACGTTTCCAGTGAGGGTTTGACTCCGCCAAGGCTGCCCTTTGTCACCGATTCTGTTCATAACTTTTATGGACAGAATTTCTAGGCGCAGTCAAGGCGTTGAGGGGATCCGGTTTGGTGGCTGCAGGATTAGGTCTCTGCTTTTTGCAGATGATGTGGTCCTGATGGCTTCATCTGGCCAGGATCTTCAGCTCTCGCTGGATCGGTTCGCAGCCGAGTGTGAAGGGACTGGGATGAGCATCAGCACCTCCAAGTCGGAAAAGGGTGGAGTGCCATCTCCGGGTTGGGGAGGAGACCCTGCCCCAAGTGGAGGAGTTCAAGTACCTCAGAGTCTTGTTCACGAGTGAGGAAAGAGTGGATCGTGAGATCGACAGGCGGATCGGTGCGGCGTCTTCAGTAATGCGGACGCTGTATCGATCCGTTGTGGTGAAGAAGGAGCTGAGCCGGAAGGCAAAGCTCTCAATTTACCGGTCGATCTACGTTCCCATCCTCACCTATGGTCATGAGCTTTGGGTTATGACCGAAAGGACAAGATCACGGGTACAAGCGGCCGAAATGAGTTTCCTCCGCCGGGTGGCGGGGCTCTCCCTTAGAGATAGGGTGAGAAGCTCCGCCATCCGGGAGGAGCTCAAAGTAAGGCCGCTGCTCCTCATCGAGAGGAGCCAGATGAGGTGGTTTGGGCATCTGGTCAGGATGCCATTCGAACGCCTCCCTAGGGAGGTGTTTCGGGCACGTCCGACCGGTAGGAGGCCACGGGGAAGACCCAGGACACGTTGGGAAGACTATGTCTCCCGGCTGGCCTGGGAACGCCTCGGATCCCCCGGGAGGAGCTGGATGAAGTGGCTGGGGAGAAGGAAGTCTGGGCTTCCCTGTTTAGGCTGCTGCCCCCGCGACCCGACCTCGGATAAGCAGAAGAAGATTGATGGATGGATGGATGGGCTTCGGGCTGGAAACTAAATCACTACATAGGAGAGATGTCCGATAATGGCTTTTTTGCCGATATTCCGATATTATCCAACTCTTAATTACCGATTCCGATATCAACCGATACCGATATATACAGTCGTGGAATTAACACATTATTATGCCTAATTTTGTTGTGATGCTCTGCTGAATGCGTTAAACAATGTAACAAGGTTTTCCAAAATAAATCAATTCCAAGTTATGGAAAAAAACAACAACATGGCACTGCCATATTTATTATTGAAGTCACAAAGTGCATTATTTCTATAACATGCCTCAGAACAGCAGCTTGGAATTTGGGACATGCTCTTCCTGAGAGAGCATGAGGAGGTTGAGGTGGGCGGGGTTGTGGGGGTAGGGAGTAGCGGGGGGGTGTATATTGTAGCGTCCCGGAAGAGTTAGTGCTGCAAGGGGTTCTGGGTATTTGTTCTGTTGTGTTTATGTTGTGTTACGGTGCGAATGTTCTCCCGAAATGTGTTTGTCATTCTTGTTTGGTGTGGGTTCACAGTGTGGCGCATATTTGTAACAATGTTAAAGTTGTTTATACGGCCACCCTCAGTGTAACCTGTATGGCTGTTGACCAAGTATGCATGCATTCACTTGTGTGTGTGAAAAGTCGTAGATATTATGTGATTGGACCGGCACGCAAAGGCAGTGCCTTTAAGTTTTATTGGCGCTCTGTACTTCTCCCTACGTCCGTGTACCACTCCGTACAGCGGCGTTTTAAAAAGTCATACATTTTGCTTTTTGAAACAGATACCGTTAATTTCCGATATTGCATTTTAAAGCATTTATCGGCCGATAATATCGGACAGCTCTACTACATAGGTTTTTGATATTCATCAATATCAATAATTATTGCCAGCAACTCGAGGGCTCCAGGTTCGATCCCTGCTTCCGCCATCCTGGTCGCTCTCATTGTGTCCGTGGTCAAGATACTCCACCCGCCTGCTCCCAGTGCCCTTAGATAATGGCTTTTACAATATAAAGCGCTTTGAGTTACGAGAGAAAAGCGCTATATAAATATAATTCACTTCAACCTAATTATAATTATTGATCATTCTTAAGACTTATTTAAGCTTGCCAATAAATACAGTAAAACTGACCAAGAGTACATTTTATCAGCGGAGAGAGTGTCTGTTACCCAGGTAGGATGAGTGTGGCGAAGGCGGGGGTGTCAAACATCCGGCCCGCGAACAGGTTTTATGCGGCCCGCGAACAGGTTTTACACGGCCCGTGGGATAAGTTTGCCAAGTATAAAAATTAGCTGAAATTTTTGAATGAAAAACTGCTGTTCTAAATGTGTCCACTAGATGTCCCAATAGCAATTCTTTGTAGATTATGCTACATATGTAAAAAAACAACAACAAAAAACTAGAGTTGTCCGATAATATCGGACTGCCGATATTATCGGCCGATAAATGCTTTAAAATGTAATATCGGAAATTATCGGTATCGGTTTCAAAAAGTAAAATGTATGACTTTTTAAAACGCCGCCGTGTACACGGACGTAGGGAGAAGTACAGAGTGCCAATAAACCTTAAAGGCACTGCCTTTGCATGCCGGCCCAGTCACATAATATCTACGGCTTTTCACACACACACAAGTGAATGCACCCCATACTTGGTCAACAGCCATACAGGTCACACTGAAGGTGGCCGTATAAACAAGTTTAACACTGTTAGAAATATGCGCCATACTGTGAACCCACACCAAACAAGAATGACAAACACATTTCGGGAGAACGTCCGCACCGTAACACAACATAAACAGAACAGAACAAATACCCAGAAACCCTTGCAGCACTAACTCTTCCGGGACGCTACAATATACACCCCCCGCTACCCCCTACCCCCCACCTCAACCCCGCCCACCTCAACCTCCTCATGCTAAGCATGTTAAAAAAAATAATGCACTTTGTGACTTCAATAATAAATATGGCAGTGCCATGTTCGCATTTTTTTCCATAACTTGAGTTGATTTATTTTGGAAAACCTTGTTACATTGTTTAATGCATCCAGCGGGGCATCACAACTAAATTAGGCATAACAATGTGTTGATTCCACGACTGTATATATCGGTATCGGTTGATATCGGAATCTGTAATTAAGAGTTGGACAATATCGGAATATCGGATATCGGCAAAAAAGCCATTATCGGACATCTCTACTTTTCATCATTGTGTTGAAAACACTTGGAAGAGACACATTTTTGCAACAGATTCTCAAAAACATTAAAGCGCTGTCGTGCAGATGATCTTTTACTAGCTCTTTTTGCAGCTGACTCCAAAAAAAACCCAGCAAAGCTCTGCTGTAATGCTCATGAAATCGAGACAAAAATCCAACGTCTACTGTGGAGGACGCTGGTTCAGGCCAAAAGTTTGGACAAACCTTCTCATTCAATGTGTTTTCTTTATTTTCATGACCTATTTACATTGTAGATTGTCACATCAAAACTATGAATGAACCAGTGACGTGCGGTGAGGTTGATGGCTGGTGAGGCACTGACTTCATCACAGTCAGATTTACAAACATATGAACCCTAAAGAGTATCTTATTCACCATTTGATTGGCAGCAGTTAACGGGTTATGTTTAAAAGCTCATACCAGCATTTTCCCCTGCTTGGCACTCAGCATCAAGGGTTGGAATTGGGGGTTAAATCACCAAAAATTATTCCCGGGCGCGGCGCCGCTGCTGCCCACTGCTCCCCTCACCTCCCAGTGGGTGATCAAGGGGATGGGTCAAATGCAGAGGACAAATTTCATTACACCTAGTGTGTGTGTGACAATCATTGGTACTTTAACTTAACTTTAACTTTACACATACAAACTGTAGCACACAAAAAAGCACATTTAATAAAAAAAAAACGTTATTATGGTCTTACCTTTACTTATAAATAAAGTCCATTCGCCGCTGTTGTGCTGGATTAATGAACCCCCTGAGGGGTGTGTTATATCAACTAAAGCCCTCACTTAAACTTTCCACGTGCAAGATTGAATCTATTTAAAAAAGTGTAACCGAGGGTTTATAAATGTCGCCTATACTGTATGAAACTACAAAATAACAAACACGGAGGCTCCAGTTTACACGAGGACCACTTTATTTACTTTCTTTCAAAAACCTCCGCTCCACTACAACACGTCATCACTTTCGCTCTTGGCGCCTTCAAAATAAGAGCTCAAGGCATATACTGTATAACAGCGCATAACAGGAACTTAACATCACAAAGAGGAAAGCCCATAAAAATAGGTTACAAAAGTTATTTAATAAGAAGCCAAAAAGTGCAAAAACAATAATGTTCGTGTTGGAGGAGTTGTGAATTAGATACACCTGCAGTCTGCAGGTGTACCTAATGTTGTGGCCCTGCAGTCATTCTCAACTCCTCCAACACGAACATTATTGTTTTTGCACTTTTTGGCTTCTTATGAAATAACTTTTTTAAATAGATTCAATCTCGCACATGGAAAGTTTAAGTGTGGGCTTTAGTTGATATAACAATTCTACGGCGGGGGTGCAGGAGGCGGGGCTACTGGAGCCTCAGCCAGTGCGTCTTTTGCAGCCGTTTTATGACCGCTCAGCACAAGAAATACGTTACACACATACAGTTGTTGACAAAATACACTGTACATTATATACCTCAGCTAACGAAACTATGGAAATGTATAATATAGTTCATATAGCAATACAGTCTCACTGCACAGCAGGCCAGCAGTTAGCCGAGTCCGGAATCCATGTTGAGGCACTGATTGACGTGCCTCAACTGGCTGCTGTTCACCGCACTGTCTCTTCTCAGTATTTGAACGGCAAATGTGAAAATTCAGCGATTTTGAATAAAAATAATCTAAAACTGGTGAAGTTAAATGGAAAATAACTTTATAGTATAATCACTGCATACTAGAGATGCGCGGATAGGCAATTATTTCATCCGCAACCGCATCACAAAAGTCGTCAACCATCCGCATCCACCCGGACTAACATTTAATCAAAACCGCACCCGCCCGCACCCGCCCGTTGTTATATATCTAATATAGACGATGCAAGGCATTAGTGAGGTTATAAAGCTTTTGCCTGTTAAAGAAAGGAGACTGATCCAATGTAGCAGAGACATTCAATGCGTGCCACGCTGTCACGGCCCAGACGCACACTAGTGGGCAATCATCTGGGAGCCGCGCTGAGCGCACCTCCAAGCGCGCTCGCGCCACTCAAACTGCTGCAGGCAGCTGCGTTCTATCTTGTTTTAACATCCTGTGGCACTCTTCTGGGATCACGGCGGACGAAACTGCTCATGCTCAGGGTGTTTGTGGAGGTTCGGGGTTTTGCACAAATGTGATGCACCATGTTAGATGTCCCGGTTTTGTGACTGTCGTAGACATAAACAGCGTCGCAGCTCTTGCAAATCACGTAGCCAGCATTACTATCATCCTGATTTACAACCTCATAAAAACGAGTCCACGCTGAACTTTTTTGGCCTTTTTTTCCCCTGGCCCTGGTCTTTAGTATTCCCTTTTTTAGTTTGTCGCGTACCACGTTTGCTGCCGGCGTTGCCATCTCTTTTTTTTTTTCTTCTTCTGTTGTGGCATATGCTGCAGGTGCCTGCTCGTTTTTCGTATGTGGGTAACAACATTTAACTATGTATATATATTTCCGAATTGGTTTAACTGCCACCCGCCTGAATCTATTTAAAATCTGATTTTTTTTTATTTCAACCGCCCGACCCGACCCGCGGATAAAATCTTTTTTTTTTTTATTTCAACCGCCCGACCCGCGGATAATCCGCAGACTCCGCGGTTGTGTCCGCAAACCGCACATCTCTACTGCATACATATAACAATTATTTTTTTTTCTTTTTACATTTTTTTTCTTTCCATGATGGCAGGTGAGGCCCTGCCTCACCTGCCTCTAGTGACTGCACGTCACTGAAATGAACACATGTGGAGTTATGTACTTACGGAAAACATGTTTTATATTCTAGTTTCTTCAAAATAGCCACCCTTTGCTCTTTTTCGCACACTCTTGGCATTCTCTCGATGAACTTCAGGATTGTTTTCACTTCACAGGCGTCATAGTTTTGATGCCTTCAGTGACAATCTACAATGTAAATAGTCATGAAAACGCATTGAAATGAGAAGGTGTGTGCAAACTTGTGGCTTGTACTGTACAAAATAAGAATAATAGTGAATGGAGAAGTCCGGCCCTCTGGTCCTTAATTGTTATTAAGTATATCCAAGTTTAATTTTGATGGTATTGTCTCTTGAGAAGATATATTCAGATTGTTTTTGTGAAAGCTGAATCTTGGGTTGTCCATCCTCCTCTGCTCAGGTGTGGCCAAGATGGTGTTTCCTCAGTGGGACACGGCAGTGAAACAAGTCAGCCTGCTTTACTTCAACGCGTTCAAGCGCCAAACGACAGACTACTACAACCGAAGCGTGGAGGTGTTTTGGAACTCTCCCGTCACCGCCCCCGCACTCTTTTTCTACTGCGACAACGACCCGCTGAGCGACACGCGCGCCATGGAGGAAGTGATCAGTTTTTGGCGGGAGCGCGGCGTGGACTTAACCGTGAAGAAATGGGAGCGTTCCAAACACGCCGGCCACCTGAAGACCCACCCGCAAGAGTACCTGGAGACTTTGGGCTCGTTCGTCCAGTCACTCCATATCGTTCCTCTGAAGGCCAAGATGTAGCAATGCAGCATTTGTAGACCTTAAAAACATGTTTATTTGCCGTCTAACTTGAAGTTAACTTCTCAGGTGTGTTGTACTACTTACAATAGAAGGTCTATTTATTTCTAATTCAGTTGCATGAGAGAAAATAGGCTAATTCCTAAGATTGTGGATGGACAGGGCTTTTTTTTCTAGCCATTTAATTTATATTTTGTCATAATTGTCACTCAAATGATCATACTCTATTAATTCACTATATACAAACCCCGTTTCCATATGAGAAATTGTGTTAGATGTAAATATAAACGGAATACAATGATTTGCAAATCATTTTAAACCTATATTCAACATTTTTTTTTTTTGCAAATAATCATTAACTTTAGAATTTGATGCCAGCAACACGTGACAAAGAAGTTGGGAAAGGTGGCAATAAATACTGATAAAGTTGAGGAATGCTCATCAAACACTTATTTGGAACATCCCCCAGGTGTGCAGGCAAATTGGGGAAAGGTGGGTGCCATGTTTGGGTATAAAAACAGCTTCCCAAAAAATGCTCAGTCTTTCACAAGAAAGGATGGGGCGAGGTACACCCCTTTGTCCACAACTGCGTGAGAAAATAGTCAAACAGTTTAAGAACAAAGTTTTTCAAAGTGCAATTGCAAGAAATTTAGGGATTTCAACATCTACGGTCCATAATATCATCAAAAGGTTCAGAGAATCTGGAGAAATCACTCCACGTAAGCGGCATGACCGGAAACGTGACCTTCGATCCCTCAGACGGCACTGTATCAAAAACCGACATCAATCTCTAAAGGATATCACCACATGGGCTCAGGAACACTTCAGAAAACCACTGTCACTAAATACAGTTTGTCGCTACATCTGTAAGTGCAAGTTAAAGCTCTACTATGCAAAGCCAAAGCCATTTATCAACAACATCCAGAAACGCCGCCAAATTGTTTTTGGAAATATTCGACATCGTGTCATCCGGACCAAAGGGGAAGCGAACCATCCAAACTGTTATCGACGCAAAGTTGAAAAGCCAGCATCTGTGATGGTATGGGGGTGCATTAGTGCCCAAGGCATGGGTAACTTACACATCTGTGAAGGCACCATTAATGCTGAAAGGTACATACAGGTTTTGGAACAACATATGCTGCCATCTAAGCGCCGTCTTTTTGCTTATTTCAGCAAGACAATGTCAAGCCACATTCAGCACGTGTTATAACAGCGTGGCTTCGTAAAAAAAGAGTGCGGGTACTTTCCTGGCCCCGCCTGCAGTCCAGACCTGTCTCCCATCGAAAATGTGTGGCGCATTATGAAGCGTAAAATACAACTGCGGAGACCCCGGACTGTTGAACGACTGAAGCTCTACATAAAACAAGAATGGGAAAGGATTCCACTTTCAAAGCTTCAACTATTAGTTTCCTCAGTTCCCAATCATTTATTGAGTGTTGTGAAAAGAAAAAATGATGTAACACAGTGGTGAACATGCCCTTTCCCAACTACTTTGGCACGTGTTGCAGCCATAAAATTCTAAGTTAATTATTATTTGCAAAAAAAAAATTAAGTTTATGAGTTTGAACATCAAAAATCTTGTCTTTGTAGTGCATTCAATTGAATATGGGTTGAAAAGGATTTGCAAATCATTGTATTCCGTTTATATTTACATCCAACATAATTTCCCAACTCCTATGGAAACGGGGTTTGTAGTCGCTGTCCAGTGAAAAGCATTTGTGAGGGGTTTTTTTTTATTTTCCATCGAAATGTTTCAGCTTTTGGGTAAAATCAGAAATGCTGCATGATATGCAGACAAATGCTTTTAATTGGACATTGTAGCGGCGTTTTTGTGTGTCAACGATACTTCAAGTTGTCTTGCTTTCATGCTACAAGCACAACAACATTGACAATAAGACTATAATTAATAAGCAATTATTATTAGTATCAGAGTGGAGGCCACTATAAACAAAATAAGTTTGCCTGGATTTTGGGGTTGGGTTTCATCTCAGTAACCAAAAAGCAACACATTGCACATAAATGTTTATTTATTTTCTTGCATCACTAATGCATTTTGCTGTGAAACACACTTTTACATCAATGAACTGCCTTTCATATGTTCCCCAAATATAGTTGTGCTCATAAGTTTACATACCCTGGGAGAATGTATGATTTCTTGGCTATTCTTCAGAGAATATGAATGATAACGCAACAACCTTTCTTCCAATCATGCTTAATGGTTGTGTGAAGCTATTTATTGGCAAACAACTGTGTTTACTCTTTTTAAACCAAAATGACAAAAGAAAGTACCCAAATGACCCTGATCAAAAGTTTACATACCCCTGTTTCAAGATGCACAATAAGGAGGCACTTGAAGAAAAATGGGCTGCATGGTCGAGTCGCCAAAAAGTTCAATTTTGGTCTCATCACTCCAAATTACTTTGTTCCAGAAGTTTTGAGGCTTGTCTCTGTGCTGTTTGGCGTAATGTAAGCGGGATACTTTGTGACATTTGCGCAGAAATGGCTTTCTTCTGGCGACTCGGCTATGCAGCCCATTTTTCTTCAAGTCCCTCCTTATTGTGCATCTTGAAACAGCCACACCACAATTTTTCAGAGAGTTCTGTATTTCAGCTGAAGTTATTTGTGGATTTTTCTTTGCATCTCGAACAATTTTCCTGGCAGTTGTGGCTGAAATCTTTGCTGGTCTACCTGAATCCCTCATTTTCCACTTTTTAATCAGCGTTTGAACACTGCTGATTGGCATTCTCAATTCCTTGGATATCTTTTTATACCCCTTTCCTGTTTTATGCAGTTCAATTACCCTTTCTCGCAGATCCTTTGACAATTATTTTGCCTTCCCCATGACTCAGAATCCAGAAACATCTGTGCAGCACTGGATGAAAGATGCAATGGTCTGTCAGAAGCCTAGAAACTCACTGACCTTTTATACACACACATTAATTACCAACAAACATGTCACAGGTGAGGATTGGAACCTTGATTAGCCATTCAAACCTGTTTGTGTCAACTTTTGTGCATGTTATCAGATCAAAGTCACTGGGGTATGTCAACTTTTGATCAGGGTCATTTGGGTACTTTCTTTTGTCATTTTGATTTAAAAAGAGTAAACACAGTTGTTTGCCAATAAATAGCTTCACACAACCATTAAGCATGAGTGGAAGAAAGGTTTTGGTGTTATCATTCATATTCTCTGAAGAATGGCCAAGAAATCATAAATTCTCCCAGGGTATGTAAACTTATGAGCACAACTGTAACTCTCCTGGACCTCTGAGGATTTTGGTCACAATAGTCAACTATGTCGTTGAACTCTCTGCTTGCTCCCGCCTCTAACTGTTCCAAGATTCATGCCAAAGCTAATGCTTTTATTTTATTCAACACCTAGTTTCCTGTTTCTAAGTTAATGACTGATATTTTCTGTACTTTATTGCTTTTTGTGCACTTATTGTAAAGTGTCTGTTTTCTAAAAAAAAAAAAAAAATGTATTGTCTAATATACTAATTATATATTCAGACATCCCAGGGAAAATGGCAAGTTGTCTTATTCTTTGGGATGTTAGCCGATTAGATGTTGTTGCGTCTGACCAGCCTTCCCTCCCAGAGAATTAAAGTCACTGGTCAATCCCAAGTTCTTTAGATGACATATATGCAGAGTAAGAAGGACCATCAAGACAGAATAGGAATATTATCAAGTTTTACTAAAGCCTCAGGAGACCAGCCCACACCAATACTGTCATACCGTCATCTCGAATTGGTCTAACATTCAAACGGAAGAGACAACTTCTTGAATACGAAAACAGCCCCCACCTTGTCCAGAAAAGAATACAGCCTCATTGTTTTAATACACATAAGATAAAAAAAGGGAGTACTCCAACTCCCACATTCTTTCGACCTTCAAGGTAAAGCACACAGTTTACTTGCGGACATAAGATACAAACACAGAAAGAGTACAAATGGAAAAACACTAGATGATCTAAACATGACTATGAATAAAGAAAGAACTCTTAAACATATATGCATTCTCCACAATGTATAATACTGTATCGGTACTTTTGAAGTTGACTTATTTTATTCTTGCTTTCCGGACAGTGTTTTCCCTACCAATGCGAAGGCATTGGTAGGAATCAATTACTTGACTTCTAGGTTGTTCCTATTTCAAAACATTTTTTTCATGTTTACAAATAAGTGGCTTCTCAACACAAAGCATTGATTTCTTGTCATTTATTCACATTTTTGCTTGGTTACGTTCTCATGCCTTATGATATCATATTTGTTTGACTTACCATATTGATTAAAATGAGTGGAATAAATAACTGTGTGCCTTTTTTTTTTTTTTTTTTTTTTTTTTTAATATACACTATATTGCCAAAAGTATTTGGCCACCCATCTAAATGATGAGAATCGGGTGTCCTAATCACTTGGCCCGGCCACAGGTGTATAAAATCAAGCACTTAGACATGGAGACTGTTTCTACAAACATTAGTGAAAGAATGGGCCGCTCTCAGTGATTTCCAGCGTGGAACTGTCACATGATGCCTCCTGTGCAACAAATCCAGTAGTGAAATTTCCTCGCTCCTAAATATTCCAAAGGCAACTGTCGGCTTTGTTATAAGAAAATGGAAGAGTTTGGGAACAACAGCAACTCAGCCACCAAGTGGTAGGCCACGTAAACTGATGCTGAAGCGCATAGTGCAAAGAGGTTGCCGACATTCTGCACAGTCAGTTGCTACAGAGCTCCAAAATTCATGTGACCTTCCAATTAGCCCACGTACAGTACGCAGACAGCTTCATGGAATGAGTTTCCATGGCCGGCCAGCTGCATCTAAGCCATACATCACCAAGTCCAATGCAAACCGTGGGATGCAGTGGCGCCTTCTTTGGACTGATGAATCACCCTTTTCCATCTGGCAATCTGATGGACCAGTCTGGGTTTGGAGGTTGCCAGGAGAACGCTACATTTGTGCAGAGTGTGAAATTTGGTGGAGGAGGAATTATGGTGTGGTTTTTTTTTGCAGGAGTTGGGCCAGGCCCCTTAGTTCCAGTGAAAGGAACTTTGAATGCTCCAGGATACCAAAACATTTTGGACAATTCCATGCTAGTCCGGGCCCCTTCCTCTTCCAACATGACTGTGCACCAGTGCACAAAGCAAGGTCCATAAAGACATGGATGACAGAGTCTGGTGTGGATGAACTTGACTGGCCTGCACAGAGTCCTGACCTGAACCAGATAGAACAACTTTGGGATTAAGTAAAACGCCAGGCCTTCTTGACCAACATCAGTGTGTGACCTGACCAATGCACTTTTGGAAGAATGGTCGAAAGTTCTTATAAACACACTCCGCAACCTTGTGGACAGCCTTCCCAGAATAGTTGAAGATGTAATAGCTGCAAAAGGTGGACCGACATCATATTGAACAATATGGGTTAGGAAATTGAAGCCGAGTTGGGGAGGAGATCTTGCCCCAAGTGGAGGAGTTCAAGTACCTCGGATTCTTGTTCACGAGTGAGGAAAGAGTGGATGGTGAGATCGACAGGTGGATCGGTGCGGCGTCTTCAGTAATGCGGACGCTGTATCGATCCGTTGTGGTGAAGAAGGAGCTGAGCCGGAAGGCAAAGCTCTCAATTTAGCGGTCGATCTACGTTCCCATCCTCACCTATGGTCATGAGCTTTGGGTTCTGACCGAAAGGACAAGATCACGGGTACAAGCGGCCGAAATGAGTTTCCTCCGCCGGGTGGTGGAGCTCTCCCTTAGAGATAGGGTGAGAAGCTCTGCCATCCGGGAGGAGCTCAAAGTAAAGCCGCTGCTTCTCCACATGGAGAGGAGCCAGATGAGGTGGTTCGGGCATCTGGTCAGGATGCCACCCGAACGCCTCCCTAGGGAGGTGTTTCGGGCACGTCCGACCGGTAGGAGGCCAGGGGGAAGACCCAGGACCCATTGGGAAGACTATGTCTCCCGGCTGGCCTGGGAACGCCTCGGGATCCCCCGGGAGGAACTGGACGAAGTGGCTGGGGAGAGGAAAGTCTGGGCTTCTCAGCTTAGGCTGCTGCCCCCGCGACCCGACCTCGGTTAAGCGGAACAAAATGGATGGATGGATTAGGAATGGGATGGCACTTTAAATTTATATGTGAGTCAAGGCAGGTGGGTAAATACTTTTGGCAATATAGTGTACATGAAAACCGCCTTCCATTTGACATGTAAACAGACCAACAATGGATTTGGCTTAACTGCCATTCGGCCTTATCGGCACTAAAAGGAATTGTTGGCAGCGGTGGGATTCGAACCCACGCCTCCGAAGAGACTGGAGCCTTAATCCAGCGCCTTAGACCGCTCGGCCACGCTACCACATGGCAAATTCACCTTCATTTGTCTTTAAATCAAATTATTTTTGCCACACTGATATAATTCGGTTATAAATATTCAATAACAAACATACACCGCCGGTGAATCCATTCTGCGCAGACTGTATGAGTATACACCACAAATAGTAGAATCGCGTCTTCTGTCACCCCGACCGCTAGATGGCGATAATGAGTTATGCGGAAATATACGCAAAGAAGAAACCTATGACGTAATTTCCGTAATTTCCACGATGGCCGCCTGCGTCACGTAAACATGCGACATGATTTTGTCGCGCTCATTGCAGATATTTCCACATCTTTAAGCACGTATTTGTATGAGTCGTCTCTATAATATTGTATATTTCGTGGATTATGTCCTGTATTTACCGTTCGTGAGTTGATATCTGGTCAGAAAGACTAACATTAGCGTGCTAACATTAGCTAGGGCCAGCCAGTGGAGCACCATGCCGGCGCAGACGCTGTACGTCGGCTTGCTGCCTGAAACCGCGTCGAACCAACGCCTGGAGGAGATTTTCTCCGAGATTGGTCCTGTCAAGCAGTGCTTCGTGGTCAAAGACAAAGGTGACTTTTTTTTTTAACACGTAAAACAACAATGTGACAAAGCTTAACCTATTGTTACTATAACAATCTACAAGGTTAAAGGGGAACATTATCACAATTTCAGAAGGGTTAAAACCATTAAAAATCAGTTCCCAGTGGCTTATTTTATTTTTCAAAATTTTACCCATCACGCAATATCCCTAAAAAAAGCTTCAAAGTGCCTGATTTTAACCATCGTTATATACACCCGTCCATTTTCCTGTGACGTCACACAGTGATGCCAACACAAACAAACATGGCGGATAAAACAGCAAGGTATAGCGACATTAGCTCGGATTCAGACTCGGATTTCAGCGGCTTAAGCGATTCAACAGGTTACGCATGTATTGAAACGGATGGTTGTAGTGTGGAGGCAGGTAAACGAAAAAAACGAAATTGAAGAAGAAACTGAAGCTATTGAGCCATATCGGTTTGAACCGTATGCAAGCAAAACCGACGAAAACGACACGACAGCCAGCGTCACGGGAGAAAGCCAGGACGAATTTGGCGATCGCCTTCTAACCAGCAATTAATATGTGTTTGTTTGGCATTAAAGCAAACTAACAACTATGAACTAGGTTTACAGCATATGAAATACATTTGGCAACAACATGCACTTTGAGAGTGCAGACAGCCCAGTTTTCATCAATTAATATATTCTGTAGACATACCCTCATCCGCTCTCTTTTCCTGAAAGCTGATCTGTCCAGTCCAGTTGGAAATGCATCTGCTTTGAGTGTCGCAGGATATCCACACATTCTTGCCATCTCTGTCGTAGCATAGCTTTCGTCGGTAAAGTGTGCGGAACAAACGTCCAATTTCTTGTCACTTTCGCATCTTTGGGCCACTGGTGCAACTTGAATCCGTCCCTGTTCGTGTTGTTACACCCTCCGACAACACACCGACGAGGCATGATGTCTCCAAGGTACGGAAAAACAGTTGAAAAAACGGAAAATAACAGAGCTGATTTGACTCGGTGTTTGAGAGCGAATAATAGAAAGGCGTTTAATTCGCCAAAAATTAACCCATTTAGAGTTCGGAAATCGGCTAAAAAAATATATGGTCTTTTTTCTGCAACATCAAAGTATATATTGACGCTTACATAGGTCTGGTGATAATGTTCCCCTTTAATATAGTCTGCTTCTCTTTCTTCTCCTCCATGTATCTGCTTTATTTTCTATTTCATGTTATCATGACATATATGTATTGTTGCATCTGAACAATTGTTTTGTTGATAAAGAGGTAATTATTGTTATTATTCATTATCAATAGTGCTATTTCTATTGGTATTTGTATCGCTCCATTTGTAGTGTAATAATGTTCATTGTCATTTCTGTGTTATTATTTATTTCACTAACTGCTTCTTTATCACTCTTACCATCATATTTGTACATATACTATTTGCTGATGTTGTTGTTGTTATTGTTGTGTTTGCTGTTGTTGTTGTCATCTCTCTGTCTTATCCCCCTCATGTCCCCACAATTTTCCCCTCTGTGTTCCTTTTTGTCTCTTTCAATCCCCTCCCGCTCCGGCCCGGCTGCACCAAACAATAATATACATGTTTACAGCTCTGGTAATGGGTACACTCGCACCCACCTGCACAAATGTACTTCAAAATGTAACAATCAAAATAAATATGACTTTTTTTTTGTTTAATAGGGCATGCATATATATTATGCATTAGTTTGACCATTTAAAACAGGGGTGCTCATTACATCGATCGCGAGCTACCAGTCGATCGTGGAGGGTGTGTCAGTCGATCACCAGCCAGGCATGAAAAAAATAGTCCTAAAAAGTAGCGATCATAAATCTTCACTATGACGTCACTTTCGTCACTTGATTGACATTCACGGCACCCGGGGGTCTTCTGAGATGACGCTGGCTGCTGCCAGCTCATTAAAATTACCGACAGGAAGGCGAGAAACACTTTATTTCAACAGACTCTGGCGCCCTACCTGTCGTCAAAACTCCAAAGACCGACTGCACAGTTGCACAATAAAAGCTCTGCTTCATCCTGCCTGCGCTAACAAAATAAGAGTCTCAGAAAGCTGGCGTGCACAAGCTAGCAAGCTACGGAGTTTGCCGACAATGTATTTCTTGTAAAGTGTATACAGAGAAGTACGGAAGCTGGATAAATAAGATGCCAAAAACCAACCACTTTCATGTGGTATTGGACAGAAAGGAGGACTTTTTTCTCCTCCATTCGAAAATGCGGACGTTATCCGCACTACTGTCTGATTCCAATCAATGCAAGTCATCAGAATCAGGTAATACACCAACTTATATTCTTGTCTTCATGAAAGAAAGGAATTTATATGTGTTAAACATGCTTGTATTATCTTTAAACACTTTTAACTTATTAACAATATTAACTATATGTGTTAAACATGCTTGTATTATCTTTAAACACCTTTAACTTATTAACAATGTTAACTATATGTGTTAAACATGCTTGTATTATCATTAAACACCTTTAACTTGTTAATAATATTAACTATATGTGTTAAACATGCTTGTATTATCTTTAACCACCTTTAAGTTGTTAACAATATTAACTATATGTGTTAAACATGTTGTATTATCTTTAAACACCTTTCACTTATTACCAATATTAATTATAAGTGTTAAACATGCTTGTATTATCTTTAAACACCATTAACTTGTTAACAATATTAACTATATGTGTTAAACATTCTTGTAATATCATTAAACACCTTTAATTTATTAACAATATTAACTATATGTGTTAAACATGCTTGCATTATCTTTAAACACTTTTAACTTATTAACAATATTAATTGTAACTGTTAAACATTCTTGTATTATCATTAAACTCCTTTAACTTGTTAACAATATTAACTATATGTATTAAACATACTTGTATTATCATTAAACACCTTTAACTTGTTAACAAAAACATATATATGTCATAAATAAGTAAATATAAATTATATATATGAATGAGGTAGATCCCCACGACTTGATCAATTGAAAAGTAGCTCGCCTGCAGAAAAAGTGTGAGCACCCCTGATTTAAAATCAACGATAATAAAAAGGAGATGCTCGGAAATAGCATAAAAATGCCCCAAAAAACTTGGAAAAACGCGATTCATAGCGTTACTTTTTGGTGTAACCATCATGAGCGTTCTGTTCAGGTATATTTCTTTTATATTTTGATAAATCATCATATTTATGTATTACTAAATTTAAATAGGTATTGATCAATCTTTAAGCTGTGTGTATTTGATTTCAGTTTGCTTTTGACATCTTATTTAGAATTGTAGTTGAAACTTTTACAACCTTGTGTTGCGCTCATGATGGCGTAACCAAACTAGATTATTTTGAATATTTATTCCCTTTTTTACATATAGTATATTTAAATATACTGCGTTTTATGCTTTTTTCTTTTTGGAACATGTACTATACATATAATACAATAAAGTCCCATATAGAATTATGTTTCTATCAATACTTTAATTTTGCCTTTGAAAGTAACACTCCAATGTCCATTAGTGGAGCTGTACACATATATATTTAATAAAGTCAAATACAAATAAGGCAACAAGAGAAGTATCCCACACTTCTCTCTTGTAAAGTAAATTTGTACAGCCGATATGGGCATCTACATCAAGTTAAAGTACCAATGATTGTCACACACACACTAGGTGTGGTGAAATGTGTCCTCTGCATTTGACCCATCCCCTTTTCCACCCCCTCGGAGGTGAGGGTAATCGTTTTTGGTGATTTAACCCCCAATTCTAACCCTTGATGCTGAGTGCAAAGCAGGGAGGTAATGGCTCCCATTTTTATAGTCTGTTTGGTTTGAACTCACAACCACTCTAACCACTTGGCCAGTGGTTCTCAACCTTTTTTCAGTGATGTACCCCCTGTGAACATTTTTTTAATTCAAGTACCCCCTAATCAGAGCAAAGTATTTTTGGTTGAAAAAAAGAGATAAAGAAGTAAAATACAGCACTATGTCATCAGTTTCTGATTTATTAAATCGTATAACAGTGCAAAATATTGCTCATTTGTAGTGGTCTTTCTTGAACTATTTGGAAAAAAAGATATAAAAATAACTAAAAACTTGTTGAAAAATAAACAAGTGATTCAATTATAAATATGTCCACAAAAAATCTAGCTGTCAACACTGAATATTGCATTGTTGCATTGCAATGAATGGAATAGCCTACTTGATTTGATGTTCAGTTTATGAACTTACATTCACATTGTGTTGAAGTATTATTCAATAAATATATTTATAAAGGATTTTTGAATTGTTACTATTTTTAAAATATTAAAAAAAAATCTCACGTACCCCTTGGCATACCTTCAAGTACCCCCAGGGGTACGCGTACCCCCATTTGAGAACCACTGCACTAGGCCACTGAATAGGTGTGACAATATGATTTGCCTGAGGAGCTTGACAGGACAAAAAACCAACAATTTGAGTTGTCCGTTCATTCAACACCACATTTCTGTTTACCTTACCAGGCGTAGCAAAATGTCGAGGGTTTGGCTACGTCATATACGCCATGGAAGAGGATGCACTACGAGCACTGAAAGAAATAAAGGATTACGATGGAAAGAAGCTTACAATTTCCGTGGCAAAGAAGAAATTGAAAGAACCTAAGAAACCAGGTGAGCATGACAAGCCATAGGTCCCTTCTACACTAAGGCTATGTCTACACTAAGCCGGATAACCCCTTGAAGGAATAATTATTTAGCCTAAGCCCCGTTTCAGCCACACTAAACTATCGTTTAAGGTTCCCCTCCTCGGACAATTTTTTACACGGGAAAGTGCGCCGTGTATTTCTTGAATCTCAGCTTTGTATGGACTCATTGATCGTTTACAAACTGAGTTCGGAGAGGAAGTGATGCCTGAAAGACCGCGCCCCACACAGGAAGTGACGTCAGAAAGAACGCACAGCCAGCTTCATAATAAAGCGGTTTCGTAACTCGGAGGTAGCCACTGGAAATATGGAGGCGAGTCATCCAGACATGCTCATGTTTCTCCTTCCTCTACATCAGTGGTTCTTAACCTTGTTGGAGGTACCGAACCCCACCAGTTTCATATGCGCATTCACCGAACCCTTCTTTAGTGAAAAATAAAATGTTGTTTTCTTTCAAATTCAAGACAAAGTTATATGTTTTTGGTAACACTTTAGTATGGGGAACATATTCTAAGTAACAAAGACTTAATTTAGAGTTTTTTGGACACTAGAGGAACATATTCTAAGTAACAAAGACTTAATTTAAGTTATTTGGTTAGGGTTAGGGTTAGAGGGTTAGGGCCAGGGTTAGAAGGTTAGGGTTATATTAAGGCCATGCCGAATAAGGCATTAATAAGTACTTAATAATGACTAGTTAAGAGCCAATGTGTTACTAATTTGCATGTTAATAAGCAATTAATTAATGGTGAATATGTTCCCCATACTAAAGTGTTACCATGTTTTATTACTGGTGCACAAAATGAACCGTGCATGAACATCACCTTGTTCAAAGAACAAAACCAACACAGTGCATAAACTCACAACAAATTACACACCTGCAAATCAGTCAGCTGTTGCCATATCCGTAACACGCCGATAGGGAGAAGTTTTTATTTACACGATGAGTCGGGTGTGTTTTGACCTCCGCCGAACCCCTGAGCCTGACTCACCGAACCCAGGTTAAGAACCACTGCTCTACATGTACAGATGCTTGTGGAAATCACACATAAATACCTTATGAGAAAGCGATTGCAGCTATTTGGGATACAACACTTCTCAGGCAGCAAGAGAACTTTCCAATGTCCAGGTCAGCTGTGATTCTACTTTCCGAAAAACTTTGTCCATTTGTGGAAGGAGAGTCAACGAGAATGCAGGCTCCCATGGATGTGATGAAAAAGGTAGCGTGTGCTTTGTATTACCTGGCCGTTGAGGGAAAACTACAAAAAACTGCGAATGCATTTGGACTGGCAAAGCAGACTGTATTAGTTATTGTCCGCCATGTATCACGGACTCAACGTCTAGGTCCAGAGTATATAAAGTCACCAAAGACGAATGGACAATGAAGGTGAAGGCAAAAGAGTGAGGAGTGTCCTGACCACATATCTAGATCCCTATATTGATTGATATAAAATGTTATTTATCACATTGTTTACTTTTAACATGTCCATTAAATATTTTATTAATTAATGATGACTCAGGTGTGATTCACTACAATAGGGCCCCACAGCGCACTGGATTCCAGTTAATTGAAATACCACAACACTGGATATTGTTCAGGTAAGTTAAATTTAATTTAAGAACTTGCACACAAAGCAACACTGGAGGGGACTATGTTGTGCGCATTTTACGCGCATGCGTACTAGGTCGCGTTGCGCCGGCGGACAAAAGCGGGAGGGCGTCTTAAACAGTGGCATTGTTGTGTGTGGACACGGATAAGGTTAGGTGAGATTTACCCTGGATAACCTTATCCGGCTTAGTGTAAATGGTTATCCAGGGTAAATCCCACCTAACTTTGTTCACACACACACAAAGGTCGTTTAAGACCCCCTCCCCACCTCCGTCAGCCGGCGCAACGCAACCTCGTACGGAAAATGCGCACGTCATAGTCACCTCCAGTGTTGCCTTGTAGGCAAGTTCTTGAATTTAACTTACCGTGTTTTTCGGACTATAAGTCGCAGTTTTTTTCATAGTTTGGCTGGGGGTGCGACTTATACTCAGGAGCGACTTATGTGTGAAATTACTAACACATTGTGGGCTTTGTACCGAGGATGTCGTTGTGGCTTGTAGCCCTTTGAGACACTTGTGATTTAGGGCTATATAAATAAAGATTGATTGATTGATTGACATTACCGTAAAATATCAAATAATATTATTTAGCGCATTCACGTAAGAGACTAGATGTATAAGAATTCATGGGATTTAGCGTGGACATCGGGGGCGGTACCTCTGGATTGGCAGACCGGGATGGTGGTTCCTCTCTTTAAGAAGGGGAACCGGAGGGTGTGCTCTAACTATCGTGGGATCACACTCCTCAGCCTTCCTGGTAAGGTCTATTCAGGTGTACTGGAGAGGAGGCTACGCCGGATAGTCGAACCTCGGATTCAGGAGGAACAGTGTGGTTTTCGTCCTGGTCGTGGAACTGTGGACCAGCTCTATACTCTCGGCAGGATCCTTGAGGGTGCATGGGAGTTTGCCCAACCAGTCTACATGTGCTTTGTGGACTTGGAGAAGGCATTCGACCGTGTCCCTCGGGAAGTCCTGTGGGGAGTGCTCAGAGAGTATGGGGTATCGGACTGTCTGATTTTGGCGGTCCGCTCCCTGTATGATCAGTGTCAGAGCTTGGTCCGCATTGCAGGCAGTAAGTCGGATACGTTTCCAGTGAGGGTTGGACTTCGCCAAGGCTGCCCTTTGTCACCGATTCTGTTCATAACTTTTATGGACAGAATTTCTAGGCGCAGTCAAGGCGTTGAGGGGATCCGGTTTGGTGGCTGCAGGATTAGGTCTCTGCTTTTTGCAGATGATGTGGTCCTGATGGCTTCATCTGGCCAGGATCTTCAGCTCTCGCTGGATCGGTTCGCAGCCGAGTGTGAAGCGACTGGGATGAGAATAAGCACCTCCAAGTCCGAGTCCATGGTTCTCGCCCGGAAAAGGGTGGAGTGCCATCTCCGGGTTGGGGAGGAGACCCTGCCCCAAGTGGAGGAGTTCAAGTACCTCGGAGTCTTGTTCACGAGTGAGGGAAGAGTGGATGGTGAGATGGACAGGCGGATTGGTGCGGCATCTTCAGTAATGCGGACGCTGTATCGATCCGTTGTGGTGAAGAAGGAGCTGAGCCGGAAGGCAAAGCTCTCAATTTAACGGTCGATCTACGTTCCCATCCTCACCTATGGTCATGAGCTTTGGGTTATGACCGAAAGGACAAGATCACGGGTACAAGCGGCCGAAATGAGTTTCCTCCGCTGGGTGGCGGGGCTCTCCCTTGGAGATAGGGTGAGAAGCTCTGTCATCCGGGGGGAGCTCAAGGTAAAGCCGCTGCTCCTCCACATCAAGAGGAGCCAGATGAGGTGGTTCGGGCATCTGGTCAGGATGCCACCCGATCGCCTCCCTCGGGAGATGTTTAGGGCACGTCCGACCGGTAGGAGGCCGCGGGGAAGACCCAGGACACGTTGGGAAGACTATGTCTCCCGGCTGGCCTGGGAACGCCTCGGGATCCCCCGGGAGGAGCTGGACGAAGTGGCTGGGGAGAGGGAAGTCTGGGCTTCCCTGCTTAGGCTGCTGCCCCCGTGACCCGACCTCGGATAAGCGGAAGAAGATGGATGGATGGATGGATGGATGAGATTTAGCGATTAGGAGTGACAGATTGTTTGGTAAACGTATAGCATGTTCTATATGTTATAGTTATTTGAATGACTCTTACCATAATATGTTATGTTAACATACCAGGCACGTTCTCAGTTGGTTATTTATGCCTCATATAACGTACACTTATTCAGCCTGTTGTTCACTATTCTTTATTTATTTTAAATTGCCTTTCAAATGTCTATTCTTGGTGTTGGGTTTTATCAAATAAATTTCCCCAAAAAATACGACTTATACTCCAGTGCGACTTATATATTTTTTTTTCCTTATTTTTTATGCATTTTCGGCCGGTGCGACTTATACTCCGGAGCGACTTATACTCCGAAAAATACGGTACCTGAACAATATCCAGTGTTGTGGTATTTCAATGAACTGGAATCCAGTGTGCTGTGGGGCCCTATTGTAGTGAATCACACCTGAGCCATCATAAATTATCAAATCTTGAATGGACATGTTAAAAGTAAACAATGTGATAAAGAACATTTGACAACAATCAATCTCGGGATCTAGATATGTGGTCAGGACACTCCTCACTCTTTTGCCTTCACCTTCATTGGCCATTCCTTTCTGGTGACTTTATATACTCTGGACCTAGACGTTGAGTCCGCGACATACATGGCGGACAATAACTGATAGAGTCTGCTTTGCCAGTCCAAATGCATTCGATGTTTTCCGTAGTCTTCCCTCGACAGCCAGGTAATACAAAGCACACGCTACCTTTTTTATCACATCCATGGGAGCCCGCATTCTCCTTCGACAAATGGACAAAGTTTTTAGGTACCGGTAAGTAGTTGTGTCCCAAATAGCTGCAATCGCTTTCTCTTAAGGTGATTTCCACAAGCGTCTGTACATGTCGAGGAAGGAGAAACTCGGGCATGTCTGGATGACTCGCCTCCATATTTCCAGTGGTTACCTCCGAGTTACGAAACCGCTTTATTATGAAGCTGGCTGTGGCGCGTTCTTTCTGACGTCACTTCCTGTGTGGGGCGCGGTCTTTCTGGCGTCACTTCCTCTCCGAACTCCGTTTGTAAACAATCAATGAGTCCATACAAAGCTAAGAGCCGGAGATTCAAGAAATACACGGCGCACTTACCCGTGTAAAAAACTGTCCGAGGAGGGGGACCTTAAACGATAGTTTAGTGTGGTTGAAACGGGGTTTAGGCTAAATAATTATTCGTTTAAGGAGTTATCCGGCTTAGTGTAGACATAGCCATAAGGTGAACTTTTCTCACAGTTGCTGCTTGCTCATGGCATTAATATGTATTTGTTTAATATGCAGCTACAAAAGAGAAGGATGCAGCACCACCACCAGCAGCAGCAGCAGCACCACCACCGCCAAAAAAGGAGACTGTCAAGAAATCACAAAATTTGGAGAAATACAACTTAAAAGCTCGACTAATCATTAGGAATCTTAGTTTTAAGGTATTGTAGGATTTCTTTCATCAGCAGCTACTGTGAGAAGTATTGCGGGACTCGGGACATGTTTTGTGTTGCAGTGTTCAGAGGACCATCTGAAGCAGGTTTTTGCAGCGTTTGGGTCGGTTCTTGAAGCTAAAATCCCTCTCAAAGCAGGTAAAATGCTTGGATGAACATACCCAGACTTAAAAAGCACATATTTGCAATCTAATGATTTCCAATTGTGGTAACAAATAATTGTATATTTTTGGTAGGGGTTCTGAATTGTTAGCAGTGGTGTAGATTAGGGCTGCACGATTAATCAACATTAAAGGGGAACATTATCACCAGACCTATGTAAGCGTCAATATATACCTTGATGTTGCAGAAAAAAGACCATATATTTTTTTAACCGATTTCCGAACTCTAAATGGGTGAATTTTGGCGAATTAAACGCCTTTCTAATATTTGCTCTCGGAGCGATGACGTCACAACGTGGCGTCACATCGGGAAGCAATCCGCCATTTTCTCAAACACCGAGTCAAATCAGCTCTGTTATTTTCCGTTTTTTCGACTGTTTTCCGTACCTTGGAGACATCATGCCTCGTCGGTGTGTTGTCGGAGGGTGTAACAACACGAACAGGGACGGATTCAAGTTGCACCAGTGGCCCAAAGATGCGAAAGTGGCAAGAAATTGGACATTTGTTCCGCACACTTTACCGACGAAAGCTATGCTACGACAGAGATGGCAAGAATGTGTGGATATCCTGCGACACTCAAAGCAGATGCATTTCCAACGATAAAGTCAAAGAAATCTGCCGCCAGACCCCCATTGAATCTGCCGGAGTGTGTGAGCAATTCAGGGACAAAGGGCCTCGGTAGCAGGGCAAGCAATGGCGGCAGTTTGTTCCCGCAGACGAGCGAGCTAAACCCCCTGGATGTCTTGGCTCACACCGTCAAGAGAAGAATATCGACCCTAGCTTCCCTGGCCTGTTGACATGAGGGTATGTCTACAGAATATATTAATTGATGAAAATTGGGCTGTCTGCACTCTCAAAGTGCATGTTGTTGCCAAATGTATTTCATATGCTGTAAACCTAGTTCATAGTTGTTAGTTTCCTTTAATGCCAAACAAACACATACCAATCGTTGGTTAGAAGGCGATCGCCGAATTCGTCCTCGCTTTCTCCCGTGTCGCTGGCTGTCGTGTCGTTTTCGTCGTTTTCGCTTGCATACGGTTCTAACCGATAAGGCTCAATAGCTTCAGTTTCTTCTTCAATTTCGTTTTCGCTACCTGCCTCTACACTACAACCATCCGTTTCAATACATTTGTAATCTGTTGAATTGCTTAAGCCGAGTCTGAATCCGAGCTAATGTCGCTATAGCTTGCTGTTCTTTCCGCCATGTTTGTTTGTGTTGGTTTCACTATGTGACGTCACAGGAAAATGGACGGGTGTATATAACGATGGTTAAAATCAGGCACTTTGAAGCTTTTTTAGGGATATTGCGTGATGGGTAAAATTTTGAAAAAAACTTCGAAAAATATAATAAGCCACTGGGAACTGATTTTTAATGGTTTTAACAATTCTGAAATTGTGATAATGTTCCCCTTTTAAGGTTTTAAACAGTGCGATAACATAACGGCAAGGGTCAGGTTTTTTTTTAATCTACCGGCATTTCAGTGACGGGCATGTTTGTCAATCAGAATTGTTTAGCCCTGCGTTTCTTTGTTTCTCGCTTCAAACAGGCAGAACAGGACTCTCTGTGCATAGGTCTCAGCCCCAATAGCGCGTTTATTTAACAGTAGAATTAACTGAACGCAGTGAGCCCTCTTTACAGTCATTTCCGATCTTTGGCGCGGTGGACGGAGCGCGAAACAGGATGCACGGGCAGAGAGAGCTTTGCGACTCACCGGTGAGAAATTCCGCAAAGAAACAAAAATTAGGAGGGAAACAATATGATTACAAAGCCAAATGCTTCAACCTGGATGAGCAATATGAGCCCATCAACACGGACGAACGGATGAGAATGCAATGATGGCAACAACAAAAAAACCTGACCTATTTTTTTCAACTACCGTATTTTCCGCACTATAAGGCGCACCGGATTATAAGACGCACCTTCAATGAATGGCCTATTTAAAAACTTTGTTCATATATAAGGCGCACCGCATTATAAGGCGAATAGAATAGACGCTACAGTAGAGGCTGGGGTTACGTTATGCATCCCGTAGTTGCGAGACCTGTTGTGGCTCAATATTGGTCCATATATAAGGCGCACCGGATTATAAGGCGCACTGTCAGCTTTTGAGAAAATTGGAGGTTTTTAGGTGCGCCTTATAGTGCGGAAAATACGGTATGTAAAAAAGGAGCACTTTATGGTGTTCAGTATTTTTTAAGGTATATTTTGGCATACAGAATGAGTCCATTTTAGTTTCTGTTTATTTATTTGGGATTACATTTTTAACTTTCCAATGACAATACAATGCTAAACAGTTCTACAGTAATGAGAGATACAAGTTTATATCCTTTTAAATGGTTACTTGTACAGGCCAAAAGCCTCCTCATTCAATGCATTTTCTTTATTTTCATGACTATTTACATTGTAGATTGTCACATCAAAACTATGAATGAACACATGTGGAGTTATGTACCTAACAAAAAAAGGTGAAATAACTGAAAACGTGTTTTACATTCTAGTTTCTTCAAAATAGCCACCCTTTGCTCTGATTACTGCTTTGCACACGCTTGGCATTCTCTCGATGAGCTTCAAGCACACCTGTGAAGTGAAAACCATTTCAGGTGACTACCTCTTGAAGCTCATCGAGAGAATGCTAAGAAAGGCAAAAAAGTAATCGGAGCAAAGGACGGCTATTTTGAACAAAATAGAATATAAAACATGTTTTCAGTTATTTCACCTTTTTTGTTAAGTACATAACTCCACATGTGTTCATTCATAGTTTTGATGCCTTCAGTGACAATCTACAATATAAAAATACTATACAAATAGTCATGAAAATAAAGAAAACGCATTGAATTAGAAGGTGTGTCCAAACTTTTGGCCTGTACTGTATATTATAGGGCAGGGGTCACCAACGCGGTGCCTGCGGGCACCAGGTCACCCGTAATGACCAGATGAGTAGCCCGCTGGCCTGTTCTAAAAATAGCTCAAATAGCAGCACTTACCAGTGAGCTGCCTCTATTTTTTTAATTTTATTTATTTACTAGCAAGCTGGTCTCGCTTTGCTCGACATTTTTAATTCTAAGAGAGACAAAACTCAAATAGAATTTGAAAATCCAAGAAAATATTTTAAAGACTTCGTCTTCACTAACTGACAAAGAAACAGATAACAGATTTGTTGTCCAGTTCAAAGTGTGACATGATTTATTTAAAAAATTGCGAGTTGACTTTTGTATTTTACATGAGTTATTATTTGTACAAACATGGTGCAAAGTAACTCATGATTTGTTAAAAAGTGTTAGTGGCTAGCTAGTTAAAATGGGATATTGTGATTTCACAAGACTGTCTTAGAAGTGATCATTTGAAAATGTTCAATTTGAAAAATGTGCACTTAGAGAAAATATAAAAATAAAGTGTTGCACATTGATATTTATCTGTTTCTATATATATTTATTGTGAAAAATCATTAAGATCAGTGTTTCCACAAAGATTAATATCATTAATTATTAATAAAAACAGAGTTAGAGGTAAATTGAACATTTTGGCTATTTCTGGCAATTTATTTAAGTGTGTATCAAACTGGTAGCCCTTCGCATTAATCAGTACACAAGAAGTAGCTCTTGGTTTCAAAAAGGTTGGTGACCCCTTGTTATAGGGTATAAACACTGTATAGTTTTTACATATTATTTATTTAGTTTAAGGGCTTGGTGTTGACAAAAGCTGCATAAAGCCTAATATTTGTTAAAGTAAATTATAGCATTTTGTTTTAATGTGTGGCAACTTGAGACAAGAATATGTTGATTGACAGTCTAAAAGTAACATGCCTTCCTTCACTCGTTATTTTCGCAGTTTTATGCATTTATATGTATAAAATATAAAAATCGCGAATCGCAATTTTGGAGAGAAAAATCGCAATGGAGTTTTTTCTCCAAATCGTGTAGCCAGGACTATGTTATTTACCTCAGAACCTCAGTTATGCAATGACAATAATGGACGTAATGTTAGATTACCGTATTTTTTGGACTATAAATCGCTCCGGAGTATAAGTCGCACCGGCTGAAAATGCATAATGAAGAAGGAAAAAAACATATATAAGTCGCACTGGAGTATAAGTATAAGTTGCATTTTTTGGGGAAATGTATTTGATAAAACCCAAAACCAAGAATAGACATTTGAAAGGCAATTTAAAATAAATAAAGAATAGTGAACAACAGGCTGAATAAGTGTACGTTATATGAGGCATAAATAACCAACTGAGAACGTGCCTGGTATGTTAACGTAACATATTATGGTAAGAGTCATTCAAATAACTATAACATATAGAACATGCTATACGTTTACCAAACAATCTGTCACTCCTAATCGCTAAATCCCATGAAATCTTATACGTCTAGTCTCTTACGTGAATGAGCTAAATAATATTATTTGATATTTTACGGTAATGTGTCAATAATTTCACACATAAGTCGCTCCTGAGTATAAGTCGCACCCCCGGCCAAACTATGAAAAAAACGGCGACTTATAGTCCGAAATATACGGGAATATCGTTCTGACATAGTCATAACATAAACAGATGTTTTTGTACACTTCTTCTGCTGGATCACATTGGAACAAACCTTTCTGTCTCTTTCACAGATGGTATGATGCGAGGTTTTGCGTTTGTTCAGTTTAAAACAGTGGGGGAAGCATCTATAGCGCTTAAAGCCATGAACCTGAAGGAGATAAAAGGTAAATAAAATACCCGTCGCTATTTCTTTCATTTATTTTTAGCGTGGCTGCATTCTTATTGTGTAACATTTAAAGGTCGGCAAGTGGCTGTTGACTGGGCTGTGCCGAAGGACAAGTATGTTGCCATGCAGACAACCTCCAGCTCAGGTAATTGGCGTTGTAAACCATCGATTTCTCATTTTCTAATCATTGCCGTGACAAAGAGTCAAGTCAAAGTCATTTGCATTTCACAGGGACTACTAAACCTGAAGGTACCGCTGCAGAACCATCAGAGCCTCAGTCGGATGCCGAAGACGAGGAAATGAATCAAGCAGGGAGTAGCAAGTACGGGCTTCAAATCATCACTAAAGGCTCAAATATGCTCTCGCGTCACATAGCATGACTGACCCCGGCTGGCTCCTCCCCGTCCGAAGCCTTCGGCGGACCTTTTACGAGCACCTCTAAAAAAAAATCTAGCTTTGTGTCAGCGGTGAGGCGGACCGCAGGGCTGTGAATTGGTCGGCTTTTTTAGTACATGATTCAGTACAGTAATGTCCAATGTGCGGCCCAGGGGCCATTTGGGGCCCGCAGCTAACTTTTCACCGCCCACGGCACATTTTAAAGATACCATTACAGAAAAAAACCTTAAAAGGTGAAATAAAAGAGCATAGAGGTGAAATGTAACAAGAAAAAGTTGCAATGTTGACTAATAACACAAAGCTGCCATGCATTTTTTCCCCTTTAAAACTGTCATTGTTCAAAAAATAATAATGAATCAAAATCAATGTCATGAACTATTGACCTTTTGAAGACTTCAATTACTTCACATCAAATATTCCATTTAGAAATATTTTTTGGGGAAAATAATGCATATTTTCTGTTTTTCATTAAAAAATGTGGTTTTCTATGACAAAAAAGGTATAAAACAAACAAAAAACTCGCCAAAAGTTATTTTTTTACACTTTTATGACTGGAGCCTTTTGGATCCCCAATAATTGTGTTATTTTTATATTTTGTGAAAACCGTCATTGTTATCAAAATGTTCAATATTATGAATTATTGACCTATTGAAGACTTCAATTATTTCACATCAAATATTCCATTTAGAAATATTTTTTGGGGAAAATGATGCATATTTTGTGTTTTCCATTAAAAAAATGTGGTTTTCTATGACAAAAAAGGTATAAAACAAACAAAAAACTCTACAAAAAGTAATTTTTTTACACTTTTATGACTGGGGCCCTTTTGGATCCCCAATAATTGTGTTATTTTTACATTTTTTGAAAACAGTCATTGTTATCAAAATTAATCATCAAAATCAACGTTGTTATGGATTATTGACATATTTAAGGCTTCAATCACGTCATATTAAATATTCCATTTAGAAATATTTTTTTGGGGAAAATAATGCATATTTTGTATTTTCCATAAAACAAATGTAGGTTTTCTATGGCAAAAACAGTATAAAACAAACAAAAAACATTACAAATGGTTATTTTTAAACACTTATGAATGGGGCTCTTTTGGATCCCCAATAATTGTATTATTATGATTTTTTTTTAAACAGTCATTGTTCAACCATTAATGATCAAAATCAATGTTATGAATTATTGACCTATTAAAGGCTTCAATTACTTCACATCAAATATTCCATTTAGAAATATTTTTGGGGAAAAATGCATATTTTGTGTTTTCCATTTAAAAAAAAAAAGATTTTCTATGACAAAAACGGTATAAAAACAAACAAAAAACATTACAAAAAGTTATTTTTTAACACTTTTATGAATGGAGCCCTTTTGGATCTCCAATAATTGTATAATTATGATTTTTTTTTAAACAGTCATTGTTCAACCATTAATGATCAAAATCAATGTTCTTATGGATTATTGACATATTTAATGGTTCAATTGCTTCACATCAAATATTCCATTTAGAAATGTTTTGGGAAAAATGCATAATTTGTGTTTTCCATTAGAACAAATATTTTCCTTGACAAAAACGGTATTTAAACAAATAAAAAAACACTTTTATGAATGGGGCTCTTTTGGATCCCCAATATTTGTATTATGATTAGTTTTAAACAGTCATTGTTCAACCTTTAATGATCAAAATCAATGTTGTTATGGATTATTGACATATTTAAGGCTCCAATTACTTGACATCAAATATTCCACTTTGACATTTTTGGGAGGGGAAAATATTGCATGTTTTGTTTTCTTAACAAAAACGGCATACAGAAGTAAAAAACAAACAACAAACTTTATATCGACAGATAGATCTAGAGTTGATTTAAAGATTTAAACGTTGAAAAACCTCAGACCCTAGTACATTTGAACTAGAAAAGTGACCGTTGTTTCAAAATGATTCGTTACTGTAACAACAACAATGTGGATGTTGCTTCAGTCACCATTGTTTACTACTACTGTTACTACTCCCAGGAAGATATTAGCTAGTCAACAAGAGTTGTGGTTGCTCGTGCAGGGCAACACTATCCTCTAGCATTTCTGGAGACGAATTCATGCGTCAGCCACTGCAAAAGAGCTTTAAACAAGAAGACGCAAGCTACGTGACACAAGAGCGTACTTCAGCTTTGAGTTTGTGTGAATAGTTGTCAGGTTTAAGCACCGAACTATCTATTAAACAGCAAGGAATCAAGCAGAGACAGAGTACAATTTTGCTCATGGGGAGAAACGTATGGGGCTGCACACTCAGTTACAGTCTCCCACCACTCTCTGAGGTACAGCCCCTGTGCTCCCCATTTTATTCAGGAGTTCCCTAGTTAACATTGCTGAGGCTGCTTCTAAAGGGAGGGGTCACATATTATGCAAGCAGCCCCAGTAGACACAATATGTGATTATTCAGAATGGAAATGTGCTAAGCCTCGTGATTTCGCCCTGTCTCTGTTTTGTCTGCGTTGAGCATGTTCTATATGTTATAGTTATTTGAATGACTCTTACCATAATATGTTACGTTAACATACCAGGCACGTTCTCAGTTGGTTATTTATGCCTCATATAACATACACTTATTCAGCCTGTTGTTCACTATTTTTTATTTATTTTAAATTGCCTTTCAAATGTCTATTCTTGGTGTTGGCTTTTATCAAATAAATTTCCCCCAAAAATGCGACTTATACTCCAGTGCGACTTATATATGATTTTTTCCTTCTTTATTATGCATTTTCGGCCGGTGCGACTTATACTCTGGAGCAACTTATAGTCCGAAAAATACGGTATTCTAACAATAGTTGTTTGTCTATACGTGACCCGTGCGTTCTTAGAATCCTGAGATAATGCTTTTGAAGTGATACAAAAAATGTTTCAAGCATAACTCCTAAACCAAACATGCATTATGTCTAATAATTCCTGTAATAATGTGTGTTGGATAATTTCACAGGAAATATGTGTCTTTGTAAGATTTGCAAACACAAAAATGTGTTTTTTACTCAATATGACAGTAATATTCTTAGAATCCTGACATAATGCTTTTGAAGCAATAAAACATGTTTCAAGCACAACTCCTAAACCAAACATACAATGTGTCTAATAATGCATGTATTAATGTATCTTTGTGAGTTTTACTAGAAACATGAGCTTTTCTAAGGTTTGCAAACACAAAAATGTGTGTTTTACTCAATATGACAGTAATGTTCTTAGAATCCTGATATAATGCTTTTGATGCAATAAAACATGTTTCAAGCACAACTCCTAAACCAAAAATGCAATATGTCTAATAATGCATGTATTAATAATGCTTTTGAAGCAATAAAACATGTTTCAAGCACAACTCCTAAACCAAACATGCAATATGTCTAATAATGCCTTTCTTAATGTATCTTTGTGAGTTTTACTAGAAACATGAGCTTTTCTAAGGTTTGTAAACACAAAAATGTGTTTTTTTTACTTAATATGACAGTAATGTTCTTAGAATCCTGAGATAATGCTTTTGAAGCAATAAAAAATGTTTCAAGCATAACTCCTAAACCAAACATGCAATATGTCTAATAATGCCTTTATTAATAATGCTTTTGAAGCAATAAAAAAATGTTTCAAGCACCACTCCTAAACCAAACATGCAATATGTCTAATAATGCATGTATTAATGTATCTTTGTGAGTTTTACTAGAAACATGAGCTTTTCTAAGGTTTGCAAACACAAAAATGTGTTTTTTACTCAATATGACAGTAATGTTCTTAGAATCCTGAGATAATGCTTTTGAAGCAATTAAAAAAATGTTTCAAGCATAACTCCTCAACCAAATATGCAATATGTCTAATAATGCCTTTCTTAATGTACCTTTGTGAGTTTTACTAGAAACATGAGCTTTTCTAAGGTTTGTAAACACAAAAATGTGTTTTTTTATTTAATATGACAGTAATGTTCTTAGAATCCTGAGATAATGCTTTTGAAGCAATAAAAAAATGTTTCAAGCATAACTCCTAAACCACACATGCAATATGTCTAATAATGCCTTTATTAATAATGCTTTTGAAGCAATAAAAAAAATGTTTCAAGCACAACTTCTAAACCAAACATGCAATATGTCTAATAATGCCTTTCTTAATGTATCTTTGTGAGTTTTACTAGAAACATGAGCTTTTCTAAGGTTTGTAAACACAAAAATTTGTTTTTTTTACTTAATATGACAGTAATGTTCTTAGAATCCTGAGATAATGCTTTTGAAGCAAAAAAATGTTTCAAGCACAACTCCTAAACCAAACATGCAATATGTCTAATAATGCATGTATTAATAATGCTTTTGAAGCAATAAAACATGTTTCAAGCACAACTCCTAAACCAAACATGCAATATGTCTAATAATGCATGTATTAATAATGCTTTTGAAGCAATAAAACATGTTTCAAGCACAACTCCTAAACCAAACATGCAATATGTCTAATAATGCATGTATTAATGTATATTTGTGAGTTTTACTAGAAACATGAGCTTTTCTGAGGTTTGCAAACACAAAAATGTGTTTTTTTACTCAATATGACAGTAATGTTCTTAGAATCCCGAGATAATGCTTTTGAAGCAATTAAAAAAATGTTTCAAGCATAACTCCTAAACCAAACATGCAATATGTCTAATAATGCCCCAAGTCAGCTGGTGTAGGTTCCAGCTTTCCTTGTTTGGGATAAGCAGAAGGAAAGGGATAGGGTTTTTCAGGTTGGCAGTGTGAACAAGGTCTTCACCATCCAGTTATCTGCCCACAGGGTTAGTGCTAAAACATCTGAGCCACCGATGGAGCAGCCACAGTCTGCTGATGATGAAAAACAAGAGAGTGAAGATGATGATGATGATGAAGATAGTGAAGATGATGATGATGATGATGAAAAAGACTCCCAGAAGGGAGACGACGACGACGACGACCATAGCCTTGATTCAGATGAAGATGACAGTGAGGATGAAGACGAGGATGGAGATGACACATCAGGTATTTTCCTTTATCTTGTGTTCTTTTGCATGTTTTTTCTTAGTGTTCCTCATAACTCTATTTCATTCACATTAGCTCCAAAGAAAGCAAAGCGGCAGCTCCCTTCAGACGTGCAAGAGGGCAGGACCGTCTTCATCAGGTTGGCAGCTTCTCTCGTTGTCTTTCCCTTATCCGAGGTGCTTGTATTCAAACATGTCTTGTCCTTCCATAGGAACCTGTCCTTCGACACAGAGGAGGAAGGCCTGGAAGAAGTTCTCCTCCAGTACGGAGAACTGAACTACATCAAGATTGTTTTCCATCCAGCCACTGGACATTCAAAAGGCTAGTCAACCACCGCTCATGCGGGATGCTCTCCTCGCCACTTTTTTTTGTGTCACGCACTTATCCCCCGGCGCTGCTCTTTCCTTCAGGTTGTGCATTTGCTCAGTTCAAAGCAAAAGAGGCGGCAGACCGATGTATAACTGCAGCAGAGGACGACAAAGAGGTATCATCCAGTCTGTATGACTTCACAGCAAGTTGCCTTTTTCTAAAATCAGCCTTATGTTACCCCGTGCAGGCTGGCGGCATCCGAGTGGACGGCAGAAAGCTGCTGATTGTGGCTGCAGTGAGCAAAAACGACGCGGTCAAGCTGAAAGTAGATAGTAAAGTAAAAGTGCAGACGGGCACCAGGAACTTGTATCTGGCCAGAGAAGGACGTGAGTAACATGGTTCTACTCCTGTTTGGATCTTCTTTAAGGGGAACTGCACTTTTTTGGGTATTGTGCCTATCTTTCACAATCATTTTTTATTTAGGGACGGCGTGGCGAAGTTGGTAGAGTGGCCGTGCCAGCAATCGGAGGGTTGCTGGTTACTGGGGTTCAATCCCCACCTTCTACCATCCTAGTCATGTCTGTTGTGTCCTTGGGCAAGACACTTCACCCTTGCTCCTGATGGCTGCTGGTTAACGCCTTGCATGGCAGCTCCCGCCATCAGTGTGTGAATGTGTGTGTGAATGTGGAAATACTGTCAAAGCGCTTTGAGTACCTTGAAGGTAGAAAAGCGCTATACAAGTATAACTCATTTATCATTTATTTATTATGAAAGACATGATGACCAATGGATTTTTTTAAATGCATTGTAAATATAAAATTGGATCAAAAGCCCGCTTAAAATGGAGCTTATAGGAGCTGTTCAATTCTGCCTATAAAGCCCTTAAAGGCCTACTGAAATGCGATTTTCTTATTTAAACGGGGATAGCAGGTCCATTCTATGTGTCATTCTTGATCATTTCGCGATATTGCCATATTTTTGCTGAAAGGATTTAGTAGAGAACATTGAAGATAATATTCGCAACTTTTGGCCGCTGATAAAAAAGCCTTGCCTGTACCGGAAGTAGCAGACGATATGCGCGTGACGTCACAGGTTGTGGAGCTCCTCACATCTGCACATTGTTTACAATCATGGCCACAAGCAGCGAGTGCGATTCGGACCGAGAAAGTGACGATTTCCCCATTAATATGAGCGAGGATGAAAGATTTGTGGATGAGGAAAGTGAGAGTGAAGGACTAGAGGGCAGTGGGAGCGATTCAAATAGGGAAGATGCTGTGAGAGGTGGGTGGGACCTGATATTCAGCTGGGAATGACTAAAACAGTAAATAAACACAAGACATGTATATACTCTATTAGCCACAACACAATCAGGCTTATATTTAATATGCCACAAATTAATCCCGCATAACAAACACCTCCCCCCTCCCGTCCATATAACCCGCCAATACAACTCAAACACCTGCACAACACACTCAATCCCACAGCCCAAAGTACCATTCACCTCCCCAAAGTTCATACAGCACATATATTTCCCCAAAGTCCCCAAAGTTACGTACGTGACATGCACATAGCGGCACGCACGTACGGGCAAGCGATCAAATGTTTGGAAGCCGCAGCTGCGTACTCACGGTACCGCGTCTGCATATCCAACTCTAAAAGTCCTCCTGGTAAGAGTCTCTGTTGTCCCAGTTCTCCACAGGCCAATGGTAAAGCTTGACTGTCATCTTTCGGGAATGTAACCAATGAAACACCGGCTGTGTTTGTGTTGCTGCAGCCGGCCGCAATACACCGCTTCCCACCTACAGCAACTTCTTTGCTGTCTCCATTGTTCATTGAACAAATTGCAAAAGATTCACCAACACCGATGTCCAGAATACTGTGGAATTTTGCGATGAAAACAGACGACTTGATAGCTGGCCACCATGCTGTCCCAAAATGTCCTCTACAATCCGTGACGTCACGCACAGGCGTCATCATACCGAAACGTTTTCAGGAGGATATTTCGGCGCGAAATTTAAAATTGCACTTTAGTAAGCTAACCCGGCCGTATTGGCATGTGTTGCAATTTAAGATTTCATCATTGATATATAAACTATCAGACTGCGTGGTCGGTAGTAGTGGGTTTCTATAGGCCTTTAAAATAACATCCAAACACCTCCATTAGGGTTTTATATACAGTACAGGCCAAAAGTTTGGACACACCTTCTCATTCAATGTGTTTTCTTTATTTTCATGACTATTTATATTGTAGATTGTCACTGAAGGTATCATAACTATGACACCTGTGAAGTAAAAACCCTTTCTGGCTCATTGAGAGAATGTCGAGACTGTGCAAAGCAGTAATCAGAGCAAAGAGTGGCTATTGTAACTGATTTGGGGCAGCACAATGATGAGACTTTTTCCACTGTTCTCAGCTTTATTTCTCTTCCTTCAAACCTGCGGGCGACAATCAGACAATGTCGGTATCCCATCTTTCTTTGGCTTACGCCCTCAGCCATGTAAAACTTTTCAGTGTACATATACATCTTTAACCATTTACAATGAAAAAGATGGATACAAACAGTCTGTAAAATATTGAAATGTACATTCTAAGCGCCATTCCGTGGCAGAACAAAACATGCAACATTTGCTATAGTTAACACCTTAGAAAATAAAATAAAACCACAAACCTGCGGGCGACAATCAGACAAGGTCGGTATCCTGTCTCTCTTTGGCTTACGCCTAAAGATACAGAATAACACTCGTTACCTACGCACGCACGCAGACACTGAACAAGCCTCATTGCCTACGCACGTAAGCACGCCCGCACACACACACTGAACAAGCCTCATTACCTACGCACGTAAGCACACACATACATACGCACGCACAACGCAAACTTGAGGCAGTTTAATGTTGATTAACGTAGGCAGAATTATTATAGTGTTCCCAATGTTAAAAGGATAAAGCCATTGTTTCCAAATTTGGTAAATAAATAACCCAAAAATGTATATTTTGTTGTTTTCTTACTGTACCGAAAATGAACCGAACCGTGACCTCTAAACCGAGGTACGTACCGAACCGAAATTTTTGTGTACTGTTTCACCCCTATTATTTATCCTTCCTCCTTGTTAGTGTGTACTGATGTTGAAGGCAATATACAAAGGTTATGTTTTCGCCAGGAGTTGTAGTTTGTTTGGTAGCAACATAACTTAAAAAGTTATTAACAGATTTTGAAAAAAAAACGTTACATCCCCACTAAGTAGCTGTTGTGTAAAGTAGCTGCTAGCCCCAAATAGGCTGCAGTGTAGTGTAAGGATGTCCCAATCCGATATTTGGATCGGATCGGCCGCCGATATTTGCAAAAAAATGCGTATCGGCAAGGCATGGGAAAATGCCGATCCAGATCCAGTTAAAAAAAACAACTCTGCTCTGTGTTTTCCAACGCACCTATTTAAATAGTACATTCCACTTTTCTGCTGCTCCCTATAATTTCCGTTCCGCATTTTCCAGCACACCTTCAACACATCCACAGGTCTGTGGATTCTAACGCAGTTGCTTTTAGCTGCTGGTAGTACACGACAGGCTCTTCTCACTCTTTTCTGTGTCTGTGCTTCTTATAGACAGCAAGTGCACCTTCTTACACACGTCACATACTGTCACGTCATACGTCACATACGTATAAGCCCTCCCCGAGTAGAGAGGTAGCAGCATGGCTAACGTTAGCTGTGATGCTAGCGCAGCCGTGTGACCAACGTTCTCTCTTAAGGTGCTCGCCTGTGCAATTGCGCACTGTTTAAACGTCCTCTGCGCATAGCAATTATATGCCACGCACAAAATCAAATAAAAAAAATAAGCGCATAACAATTTTCAACACACCGACACGACAGAGAAAACAGTTTTCGTCATCATTGTTCAAATATTATAACGTCTGTCGAGACGCTTATCTCCGTTCGGTGCCACACGTCCACACCATCAAAATACAGAGGCAAAAATGTCCACATCAACACCGTATGAAAAAATTAGTGATTTTTTTTAGTTGTGATTTCCTTCTCTGCATGAAAGTTTAAAAGTAGCATATATTAATCCAGTATGAAGAAGAATGTTTTAATGTAGACATCCAAGCCTTAAAAGAAAATGTTGAAAATCAAGACTACATTTCCTGCAAATGGATGCATTTCTACCCTTTATTTTAACTTTATATTTATTCTCATATCAAACTCTTTTGGCTGTCTTTTTGACACTTACATCCGGCGCCCCCCTCCACACCCTGGATTATAAATAATGTAAATAATTCAATGTGATTATCTTGTGTGATGACTGTATTATGATGATAGTACCGTATATATCTGATAGTATATATCTGTATCATGAATCAATTTAAGTGGACCCCGACTTAAACAAGTTGAAAAACGTATTCGGGTGTTACCATTTAGTGGTCAATTGTACGGAATATGTACTTCACTGTGCAACCTACTAATAAAAGTCTCAATCAATCAATCAAAACACACAGAATCATCATACTGCTGTGATTATATGCATCAAGTGTTCATTCAAGGCTAAGGCAAAATATCGAGATATATATCGTGTATCACAATATGGCCTTAAAATATCGCAATATTAAAAAAAGGCCATATCGCCCAGCCCTAGTTCAATGATGCCATTTCTGTTTGTCATGTATAATTTTGTCTATTTTGCGTTTATCCTTGAATAAACAGGTCAGTTTCTTGTTACCAACCATTGTGTATTATTCAAACTCCCCTAATTCAGCTGGCTAGTTGTTATCAAGAGTACTAAAACCCTTTTCAACATGATTCTGACAACTAAGTAGGCTAAATAACTTTAAACTTTAATACATGCTCGGATAGGCCGGTATCGGTCAGTATCGGTATCGGATCGGAAGTGCAAAAACAATATCGGTATCGGATCGGAAGTGCAAAAACCTGGATCGGGACATCCCTAGTGTAGTGTACCTTTTTGTCAATGACATGACAAAAATACTACAAAAAAACAACCTTGTGTGCTTATTTTAGGACATTTAGCTGTTAACTGGCTGTCCATCTTTACAAGAGAAAACACGCTGCAGGACTCCTTGCATGAAAGATTTTACACACTGCAAAAAGTCAGTGTTCAAAATCAGGAAAAAAAACTACAAAAATTAGGGGTATTTTATTTGAACTAAGCAAAATTATCTGCCAATAGAACAAGAAAATTCGGCTTGTCAAGACTTTCCAAAACAAGTCAAATTAGCTAACCTTAATGAACCCAAAAATACCTTAAAATAAGAATATTCTCACTAATAACAAGTGTACTACTATATGAGTACGTATTTTCTATTGTTTCATTGAAAATAAAACAGCAAAGTCCATTTGGCTGTCATCTGTTTTAATTATGAGACACAATTGTGTCAAAGTCATGATTTATTTTTTCATGCTTGAAATAAGATATTATTACTTTGAAAAAGTAGTTTTATACTTGTGAGTGTTGATGACACAGCTTTGCAACAGTTGATATTCTAATTTCAAGCATGTTTTACTCAATATAGGTCATCAAATCTCAGCAACAAGCTGTAATATCTTACTGACATCATTTAGGACCAAAACCCTTAAAACAAGTAAAACATTCTAACATAAAATCTGCTTAGTGAGAAGAATTATCTTATCAGACAGAAAATAAGCAAATATCACCCTTATTTGAGATATTTAATCTTACTCAGATTTCAGTTTTTTCAGTGCATGCACCAAATACCGTATTTTCCGCACTATAAGGCGCACCAGATTATAAGACGCACCAATGAATGGCCTATTTTAAAACTTTGTTCATACATAAGGCGCACCGCATTATAAGGCGCATAGAATAGACCAGGGGTCGGCAACCTTTACCAGTCAAAGAGCCATTTTGACCAGTTTTACAAATTATAGAAAACAATGGGAGCCGCAAACATTTTTTGAAATTATAAATGAAATAACATTGCGTACAAAGTTTTTTTTTTGCTTTGTGCTATGTATAACCAGGGGTCTCAGACACGCTGCCCACACCTTTATGTGGAATTTGAAAGCTGGTGCGGCACGCGGGTTTTAAATGAATGGCGCTTGTCAGAGTCATACGTGCTGTGATGGTACAGCATATAGCACCTACTACAGTCAGCGTGCCTGATCAGCCACACGTTGTATGAGGCTTCCGCTTGCTCACGTAGGCAACAGCAAGGCATACTTGCTCAACAACCACACAGGTCACACTGACGGTGGCGGTATAAAAAAAACAAACTTTAACACTCTTACTAATAATGCGCCACACTGTGAATCCACACCAAACAAGATTGACAAACAAATTTCGGGAGAACATCTGCAACATAAACACAACAGGACAAATACCCAGAATCCCATGCAACCCTAACTCTTCCGGGATACATTACACACCCCGCCCACCTCAACCGACGCACAGAGGGGGGGGGGGTTTGGTGGTAGCAGGAGTGTATAATGTAGCCCGAAAGAGTCAGGGCTGCATGGGATTCTGGGTGTTTGTTCTGTTGTGTTTATGTTGTGTTAAGGTGCAGATGTTCTCCCGAAATGTGTTTGTCATTCTTGTTTGGTTTTGGTTCAAAGTGTGGCGCATTATTAGTAAGAGTGTTAAAGTTGTTTTATATGACCACCGTCAGTGTAACCTGTGTGGCTGTTGACCAAGTATGCCTTGCTGTCACGTATGTGTGCAAGCAGAAAATGTATATTGTATAACAAGTGTTGGGCTGGCACGCTGTTAATACAGATTTTAGAGGGCGCCAAATGTTGTACCATCATGGCACGCCCTTATTATAGCCGTAAGGGTGATAATCGGTTAATATTAATCCCGGGAGTTTTCTGCGAGAGGCACTGAAATCCGGAAGTCTCACGGGAAAATTGGGGGGTTCAGCAAGTAAGCTGCTGAGCCGCATCAGAGTGATCAAAGAGCCGCATGCGGCTCCGGAGCCGCGGGTTGCCGACCCCTGGAATAGACGCTACAGTAAAGGCTGGGGTTACGTTATGCATCCCGTAGTTGCGAGACCTGTTGTGGCTCAATATTGGTCCATATATAAGGCGCACCTCCGGATTATAAGGCGCACTGTCATCTTTTGAGAAAATTGAAGGTTTTTAGGTGCGCCTTATAGTGCGAAAAATACGGTACTTGTTTTTCTGCTGATATCCGGTCGGGGCCCCCCCCACGCCCCCGAGTTATTATTTAATACTAATTCGTGTTATCTTTTGTCCCTTAGTGATCCGTGCTGGAACCAAAGCTGCAGAAGGTGTGCCTGAAGCAGACATGATCAAAAGAGCCAGAGTGAGTTAGGTGTTTGAAGAAACAACATAAAAGCAGGAGTTCATGTGTTTATTTATGTCTGCTTTCCCCCACAGTTTGAAGAAATTAAAAAGAAAAAGCTCCAGGTCCTTAGTGTGTTTGTGTCCAAGAATCGTCTGTGCGTCCACAACTTGCCAAAGTCGGTGGACAACAAAAAGCTGCGAGCGCTGTGTCTTCAAGCAGTGAAAGGACCTAAAGGAGTGCGGATTCCAGAGGTGAGCTTTTAGCCCCCACTCTCTTGTCCACTAGAGGGCGGTGTTGTCACTTTGAATAATTCACTGTGTTTGTGCTCATTCCATTTCTAGTGTCGCGTCATGTATGACAGGAAGCCTGAGAAGGGTCAGGTGGTGGGCCAATCTCTTGGTTATGGCTTTGTCCAGTTTCAGGAGCACGAACATGCTCTGACCGCGCTTCGCTATCTCAACAACAACCCTGACATCTTTGGCGCACATAAGGTGACGGCGTCTTTCCCACTGGTTTTGTTCCATTGCTTTTTTGGGTGGATGGGCAGGGTCCCCTTTTTTACTATTAAAATGGATTAATTGTGGGGGCGGCATAGCTCAGTTGGTAGAGTGGCCGTGCCAGCGACTTGAGAGTTCCAGGTTCAATCCCCACTTCCACCATCCTCGTCACTGCCGTTGTGTCCTTGGGCAAGACACTTTACCCACCTGCTCCCAGTGCCACCCACACTGGTTTAAATGTAACTTAGATCAGTGGTTCTTAACCTTTTTGGAGGTACCCAACCCCACCAGTTTCATATGCGCATTCACCGAACCCTTCTTTAGTGAAAAATAAAATGTTGTTTTCTTTCAAATTCAAGACAAAGTTATATGTTTTTGGTAACACTTTAGTATGGGGAACATATTCTAAATAACAAAGACTTAATTTAGAGTTATTTGGTTAGGGTTCGGGTCAGGGTTAAAGGGTTAGGGCAGGGGTCGGCAACCTTTACCACTCAAAGAGCCATTTTGACCAGTTTCACAAATTAAAGAAAACAATGGGAGCCACAAAACTCTTTTGAAATTTAAAATGAAATAACACTGCATACAAAGTTTTTTTGTTGCTTTGTGCTTTGTATAAACCAGGGGTCTCAGACACGCGGCCCGCACCTTAATATGAAAATGTAATGTCAGTGCGGCCCGCAAGTTTTATATGAATGGACGCTTGACAGCATCACACTTGTCAACCCTCCCGATTTTTCCGGGAGACTCCCGAAATTCATGGCAACTATTCTCTCAAACGTCTGCTGATTTTCACCCTAACAACAATAATAAGGGCGTGCCATGATGGCACAGCATTTAACGCCCTCTACAACATGTACAAACAGCGTGCCAGCCCAGCCACACGTTGTATGCAGCTTCTGCTTACATACGTAAGCGACTGCAAGGCAAACTTGGTCAACAGCCACACAGGTTACACTGACGGTAACAAGAATGACAAACACATTTCGGGAGAACATCTGCACCGTAACACAACATAAACACAACAGAACAAATACCCAGAATCCCATGCAACTCTAACTCTTCCGGGCTACATTATACACCCCAGCTACCACCAAACCCCGCCCACCTCAACCGACGCACGAGGGAGAGGGGGATGATGTGTGGGGGAGCAGGGTTGGGGAGGGTAGCGGGGGTGTATAATGTAGCCCGGAAGAGTTAGGGCTGCATGGGATTCTGGGTATTTGTTCTGGTGTGTTCATTTATGTTGTGTTACGGTGCAGATGTTCTCCCGAAATGTGTTTGTCATTCTTGTTTGGTGTGGGTTCACAGTGTGGCGCATATTAGTAAGAGTGTTAAAGTTGTTTTATCTGGCCACCGTCAGTGTAACCTGTGTGGCTGTTGACCAAGTATGCCTTGCTGTCACTTACGTGTGCTAGCAGAAACTGCATACAACATGTGTCTGGGATGGCATGATGTTTGTAGAGGTTGTAGAGGGCGCTAAATGCTGTGCCATCACGGCACGCCCTCATTATTATTGTTAGGGTGAAAATCTGAGAATATTTGCCCCGGGAGATTTCTGGGAAAGGCACTGAAATCCGGAAGTCTCCCGGTAAAATCGGGAGGGTCGGCAAGTATGCAGCTGAGCCGCATCAGAGTGGTCAAAGAGCCGCATGCGGCTCCGGAGCCGCGGGTTGCTGACCCCTGGGTTAGGGTTATAATAATGCCGAATAAGGCATTAATAAGTATTTAATGACTAGTTAAGAGCCAATATGTTACTAATTTGCATATTAATAAGCAACTAATTAATGGTGAATATGTTCCCCATACTAAAGTGTTACCGTGTTTTTTTTACTGGTGCACAAAGTGATCCATGCATGAACATCACCTTGTTCAAACAACAAAACCAACACAGTGCATAAACTCACAACAAATTACACACCTGCAAATCAGTCAAATGTTGCCGTATCCGTAATACGCCGATAGGGAGAAGTTTGTATTTACACGATGAGTCGGGTGTGTCTTGACCTCCGCCGAACCCCTGAGGCCGACTCACAGAACCCCTAGGGTTCCTCGAACCCAGGTTAAGAACCACTGACTTAGATATAGGGTTTCACTATGTAAAGCGCTTTGAGTCACTAGAGAAAAGCGCTATATAAATACAATTCACAATTCACTAATTTCTACAATTGCATTTTGTGTCGCACTCTAGAGACCCATTGTCGAGTTTTCTCTAGAGGATTCCCGGAAGCTCAAAATAAAAGAAATGCGAAATCAAAAAAACAAGGTAGGCTTTTATCCATCTGCTTGTTTGTACGTTTGAAAGGTCCCTTTAACTTTGGATAATATCTAAACTGTTGTTTGTTTTCCTGCATGTTTTTAGTCTGAACAGTTTAAAAAACAGAGTGGCAAAGGCAGCACGGTGTCTCAGCCCCAGACAAGCAGAGACAGCAGAGGAAGCAAACCAGGTGATACTCAAATGTCCTCAATGCAGCAGACTGGAAAGATTCAATCTATAAATCATATATTTATCTAATGGGGCTTTTGTTTGGATGCACTGCAAAAAGTCAGTGTTCAAAAACAAGAAAAATGAGGGGTATTTTATTTGAACTAAGCAAAATTATCTGCCAATAGAACTTTCCAAAACAAGTAAAATTAGCTAACTTCAATGAACCCAAAAATATCTTAAAATAAGTATATTCTCACTAATAACAAGTGCACTTTTCTTGGTAGAAAAAAAAAGAGACCTTTTTGCTCAATATGTTGAAAAATATTGTTAAATGAAGTAAATGCTAGTGCCATTATCTTGACATAATGATATGCGCTTGGCATTACATTTCTTGAAACCAGCAAACTTATACTAAAACTAATTCATTGTTCTTAATGGAAAGGCAACAAGGCAACTGCTTGTTACTCTCAGGATCTCCTAGCCGCTCAGGCAAATCATATTGTCTAAAAATGCATTTTTCCATCGATAACATGACATCATCGCGCCAAGTGCGTGCCCTTTCAGTCGATTAGTGCGCATATATACAGCCCGGCCCCCGGCCAAAATGTTTTTAATTGTAATTTTGAAGAATTCATCTGAATGTGCATGAACTATTTCTGTTCTGTTCAAAATGTCACATGTTAAATGTTTAAATATTAACTGTCAGTTTACTGTACTGTGCCAACTGTACTACTATATGAGTACGTATTTTCTATTGTTTCATTGAAAATAAAACAGCAAAGTCCATTTGGCTGTCATCCGTTTTAATTATGAGACAAAATTGTGTCAAAGTCATGATTTTTTTTTTCATGCTTGAAATAAGAAATTATTACTTAAAAAAGTAGTTTTATACTTGTGAGTGTTGATGACACAGCTTTGCAACAGTTGATATTCTAGTTTCAAGCATGTTTTACTCAATTTAGGTCATCAAATCTCAGCAACATTCTGTAATATCTTACTGAGATCATTTAGGACCAAAACACTTAAAACAAGTAAAACACTCTAACATAAAATCTGCTAAGTGAGAATAATTATCTTATCAGACAGAAAATAAGCAAATATCACCCTTATTTGAGATATTTAATCTTACTGAGATTTCAGTTTTTGCAGTGTGCTTAGACACTGTACGGACAAAAGTACAGAGGCAATTTTTTCATCTTATTCCTTCCAACAATAAATCTTGGACATATAATTATCATTAGGGTTGTACGGTATACCGGTACTAGTATAGTATCACGGTACTAATTAATCAAAAACGGTACTATACTCTGTTTGAGAACTACTGGTTCACAATATTATTTTTTTAATTTTTTAACGGGCATGGCGGCGTGCCGTCACGTCATGCCGTCACGTCATGACATTGCCGGTTTTACGAGCAGGGGAGCATGTTCGGCAGCGCACAATCACAGAGTACTTACAAGCAGACAGTGTGAAGACAGAAAAGGGAGAATGGACGCATTTTGGCCTAAAAAGTAAAGATGAAGGTGAAGTTATAACACTGAAACACCCTCAGGAAGAGGTGCTTTAAGACAGCGAGCGAGCAGCTAACATCCATCCGCAGTCGGCAGTGTTTTAGCTACTTCTAAATCACTAATCCTCGCCTCCATGGTGACAAATAAAGTAAGTTTCTTACAAGTATCATCCCTGCAGGACGAGGAATGGCTAAACATGCTTCACTACACACCCTAGTAGGATACAATAGCTCACCGGCGTCACCGCTAACAAAAGATAGCGCTCCTGAATGTAAACAAATGCCATGGGTGGATCTACACCTGCCATCCACTGTAATGATACCAAGTACAAGAGCATATCGAGTCGATACTACTGTGATTACCGTATTTTCCGCACTATATGGCGCACCTAAAAACCTCCAATTTCCTCAAAAGAAGACAGTGCGCCTTATAATCCGGTGCGCCTTATATATGGACCAATATTGAGCCACAACAGGTCTCGCAACTACGATAACTACGCCGACTTCATTTTCCCCCTTCTACGGCTGCTTACCGTAGAAGAAGAACTTCTTCTTCTACGGGGGAAAATGAAGTCGGCGGCTGCTTACCGTAGTTGCGAGACCTAAACTTTATGTAAAGACCCAAAAATGGCTCCTATTAAGAGACAAGCTTACGTTTAAACTCAAGGCGATCAGTCACGCAGTAGAACACGGGAATAGAGCAGCAGCGAGAGAATTTAACATTAACGAATCAATGGTGCGGAAGTGGAGGAAGCAACATGATGACCTGCGCCAAGTAAAGAAGACTAAACAGAGTTTCCGAGGGAACAAAGCGAGGTGGCTGCAGTTGGAGGACAAACTGGAACAGTGGGTTGTTGAACAGAGAGCAGCAAGTAGAAGTGTCAGTACAATCACTATTTGTTTTGTTGACATTCCCTTTAGCGCAGCTCCATCTAATGGATGCATAACGTAACCGCAGCCTCTACTGTAGCGTCTATTCTATGCGCCTTATAATGCGGTGCGCCTTATATATGAACAACGTTTTAAAATAGGCCATTCATTGAGGGTGCGCCTTATAATCCGGTGCGCCTTATAGTGCGGAAAATACGGTATATCTATATTTTTTATCGTCACAAAATCTTTTTTCCTTTTTAAAAAATTCATATTATGTTTATAAACTCAGGAAATACGTCCCTGGACACATGAGGACTTTGAATATGACCAATGTATGATCCTGTAACTACCGGTACTTGGTATCGGATCGATACTTAAATTTGTGGTATCATCCAAAACTAATGTAAAGTATCAAACAACAGAAGAATAAGTGATTATTACATTTTAAAAGAAGTGTAGATTAGGGATGTCCCGATCCAGGTTTTTGCACTTACGATCCGATACCGATACTGACCGATACCGACCGATACTGGCCTATCCGAGCATGTATTAAAGTTTAAAGTTATTTAGCCTACTTAGTTGTCAGAATCATGTTGAAAAGGGTTTTAGTACCGGTACTCTTGATAACAACTAGCCAGCTGAATTAGGGGAGTTTGAATAATACACAATGGTTGGTAACAATAAACTGACCTGTTTATTCAAGGATAAACACAAAATAGACAAAATTATACATGACAAACAGAAATGGCATCATTGAAACTAGGGCTGGGCGATATGGCCTTTTTTTAATATTGCAATATTTTACGGCCATATTGCGATACACGATATATATCTCGATATTTTGCCTTAGCCTTGAATGAACACTTGATGCATATAATCACAGCAGTATGATGATTCTATGTGTTTTGATTGATTGAGACTTTTATTAGTAGGTTGCACAGTGAAGTACATATTCCGTACAATTGACCACTAAATGGTAACACCCCAATAAGTTTTTCAACTTGTTTAAGTCGGGGTCCACTTAAATTGATTCATGATACAGATATATACTATCAGATATATACTATCATCATAATACAGTCATCACACAAGATAATCACATTGAATTATTTACATTATTTATAAGCCAGGGTGTGGAGGGGGGCGCCGGATGTAAGTGTCAAAAAGACAGCCAAAAGAGTTTGATATGAGAATAAATCTAAAGTTAAAATATAGGGTAGAAATGCACCCATTTGCAGGAAATGTAGTCTTGATTTTCAAAATGTTCTTTCAAGGCTTGCATGTCTACATTAAAACATTCTTCTTCATACTGCGTTAATATATGCTACTTTTAAACTTTCATGCAGAGAAGGAAATCACAACTAAAAAAATCACTAATTTTTTCATACGGTGTTGATGTGGAAATGTTTGCCTCGGCATTTTGATGGTGTGGGCGTGTGGCACCGAATGGAGATAAGCGTCTCGACAGACGTTACAATATTTGAACAATGATGACGAAAACTGTTTTCTCTGTCGAAAATTGTTATGCGCTTATTTTTTATTTGATTATGTGCGTGGCATATAATTGCTATGAGCAGAGGACGTTTGAGCAGTGCGCAATTGCACAAGCGCGCACCTTAGAGAGAACGTTGGTCACACGGCTGCGCTAGCATCACAGCTAACGTTAGCCATGCTGCTACCTCTCTGCAAGGAGAGGATGTATACGTATATGACGTGACAATATGTGACGTGTTGTAAAAAGGTGCGCTTGCTGTCTTTGAGAGGGAGACACAGAAAAGAGTGAGAAGAGCCTGTAGTGCAATGCCAGCAGCTAAAAGCAACTGCGTGAGAATCCACAAACCTGTGGATGTGTTGAAGGTGTGCTGGAAAATGCGGAACGGAAATTAGGGAGCAGCAGAAAAGTGGAATGTATTATTTAAATAGGTGCGTTGGAAAACACGGAGCAGAGTTTTTTTTTAAACTGGATCTGGATCGGCATTTTCCCATGCCTTGCCGATACGCATTTTTTCGCAAATATCGGCGGCCGATCTGATCCAAATATCGGATCGGGACATCCCTAGTGTAGATAGAACATGTTAAAACAGAAAGTAAGCAGATATTAACAGTAAATGAACTAGTAGATTAATAATATTTGTTTACAGCTTGTCCATCATAATTTGGACAAAATAATAGAATGATAAATAACACAATATGTTACTGCATACGTCAGCAGACTAATTGGGGCCTTTGTTTGTTTACTTACTACTAAAAGACAAGTTGTCTAGTATGTTCACTATTTTATTTAAGGACTACATTATTTTTCGATTGCAGTAAGAAACATATGATTAATGTACCGTAAGATTTTTTGTTAAAATAAAGCAAATAACGCCATTTTTTGTGGTCCCCTTTATTTAGAAAAGTATCGAAATACACTTTGGTACCGTACCAAAATATTGGTATCGGGACTACCCTTGATGTTTGATCTTATTTAGGCAGCAAATGATGTTCTTATTGGTATATGGGCCAGCTATCCCAATACTTACAGTAAGTCTATATCAGGGGTCGGCAACCCAAAATGTTGAAAGAGCCATATTGGACCAAAAATACAAAAAAAAATCTGTCTGGAGCCGCAAAAAATTAAAAGCCATATTACATACAGATAGTGTGTCATGAGATATAAATTGAATTAAGAGGACTTAAAGGAAACTAAATGACCTCAAATATAGCTACAAATGAGGCATTATGATGCAATATGTACATATAGCTAGCCTAAATAGCATGTTAGCATCGATTAGCTCGCAGTCATGCAGTGACCAAATATGTCTGATTAGCATTCCAACAAGTCAATAACATCAACAAAACTCACCTTTCATGCACAACCTTAAAAGTTTGGTGGACAAAATGAGACAGAAAAAGAAGTGGCATAAAACACGTCCTAGAAAGTTATACATGTAAACAAACTACGGTGAGTTCAAGGACCGCCAAAATTAGTATGACAAAACGGCGCTCGCCAAATACTCGAATCAGTGAAGCATGTTTATTATAAACACTGTGCTTTATAACAATTAGGGAGGTTTGTGTCATGTTTGTCCTCCTACAGAAACCATATTAAAACAAAAAATAGATTGTTTTCCCCTCATCTTTTTCCATTTTTCATACATTTCTGAAAAAGCTCCAGAGAGCCACTAGGGCGGCGCTAAAGAGCCGCATGCGGCTCTAGAGCCGCGGGTTGCCGACCCCTGGTCTATATAGACCAATGTTACTCTCCTGACTAACTCTGGCAATGTTCCTGGTCCTCCTCAGTCAACTTTTTGTGTTCCTCAGCTCAATATGACAACCAAAGTTCCGGCAAACACAGCGGTTTCCAGACCAAGCCCGAGGTGGAGCACATCGATTTGGAGAATGGAAGGAAACGGAGGAAAGTTCTAGCGTTCCCTTCCCACCGTGGACCGAAGATCAGGTACAGCTGTGATATTTTTTTATGTAAATGTGTGCAGTGCATCCCCGCATATTCGTCATTTAGCATTTGGGTCCCATCAAATTTGGGAAAAAACCGTCAAAACATTACAGTAGTACCTCAACTTACAAGCTTAAAAATGAAACCAAGATCATGAAACACGAGCAAAAAAGTGAACTCACTGCACATTAAGAGGTCTAAAAGAAGCACTGAACTCAAAATCCATTTAATCAGTGCCTGCCCCACCCAAAACAGCACAACTTTAACATAAAAGGTGAAACAAACTTTTAAATAAGAAATCTTGTTTGAATACATACAATATATTGTATTACAGTAGTTTGATGTAACAATAATGTACTACATTTAACTTGGAGAGTAGACTTCTACAGTATCTCTTTCCATTTGCTACTGTGTCAAACACAACATCAGCAGCTTTTCCATAGTTTCATGGATACATGTCTGCCATTTAGGTATTATTCTAACATTCTTGGCCCGCATTAGACTCATTCTGCTTCAGTATGGTGCCGACCAGAAGTGATAACTGTGACTCTAATTTGTTCGACAAGTCTGCCACACGCTCTGTCACGTTTTTGATGATTTCTTTCTTTAGTTCATTGAATATCATTGAATGTCCTTCACACTCACTGTCTTCCTTCCTATGGTTGGAAAATAAAGTTATGTCCATCTTCAGCTATAAGTTAATGCTAGCGAGTGGGACCAGATGTTTTGGGCGGATTTTACTGGGTTTTATTTGCTACGCCGATTAATGGGGTGATGCTTGTAATTACATTTGTTTGCTTGCAACTGAAAGCATACACTAAAAGACAGCTCTTATCTCAAAAGACACTTTAGTGCACTCTTAAGTTGAGGTACCACTGTATTTAGTTAGTTTCATTGTCATCTCTCCATAGAGGTATTTTTTGCCACACATGTGTCCGTCACCATGAATTGGTAATCATTTTTAAGTATGTGTTTAGTAGGGGTGTAACGGTACACAAAAATTTCGGTTCGGTACGTACCTCGGTTTAGAGGTCACGGTTCGGTTCATTTTCGGTACAGTAAGAAAACAACAAAATATAAATGTTTTGGTTATTTATTTACCGTATTTTTCTGAGTATAAGTCGCTCCGTAGTATAAGTCGCACCGGCCGAAAATGCATAATAAAGAAGAAAAAAAACATATTAGTCGCATTTTTGGGGGAAATTTATTTGATAAAACCCAACACAAAGAATATACATTTGAAAGGCAATTTAAAATAAATAAAGAATAGTGAACAACAGGCTGAATAAGTGTACGTTATATGAGGCATAAATAACCAACTGAGAACGTGCCTGGTATGTTAACGTAACATATTATGGTAAGAGTCATTCAAATAACTATAACATATAGAACATGCTATGCGTTTACCAAACAATCTGTCACTCCTAATCGCTAAATCCCATGAAATCTTATACGTCTAGTCTCTTACGTGAATGAGATAAATAATATTATTTGATATTTTACGGTAATGTGTTAATAATTTCACATATAAGTCGCGCCTGAGTATACTATGAAACTATGAAAAAAAACTGCGACTTTTAGTCCGAAAAATATCGTACTAAATGTGTAAACAATGGCATAACATACATATACACACAGGGTCCATTGCCAGGGTTAATGTGGTCAACCTATATAAAATAAAAACTAAATAAGATAAGGCTCAGAATGGTTTCTTAACAAAACCTTTCCACATATAAAGTGCTTGTTTTGATTGATTGATTGAGACTTTTATTAGTAGATTGCACAGTACAGTACATATTCCGTACAATTGACCACTAAATGGTAACACCCCAATAAGGTTTTCACTGGGACGACCCGTTTACCATTTACTAACGGTGACTTCTTTTCTCAGGATGCGGGACAAAGGGAAGCAGAGGGCTCCGCCCCCCAAGAAAGCTCAGCAAGGAGGCGGAAGGAAGGAACGACAAAAACGACAAATGGAAAAGCCTACACGGCCAAGAAATCAGGTTAGTTTCCAGAATGTGTAGATAAAATAAAAATGTGTGTAAAAACTAGAAGACCGCGAAAAACAACAATAAGTTTACACTGGTAATCAATTTGTTTATATGATTTAAAGGGGAACATTATCACCAGACCTATGTAAGCGTCAATATATACCTTGATGTTGCAGAAAAAAGACCATATATTTTTTTAACCGATTTCCGAACTCTAAATGGGTGAATTTTGGCGAATTAAACGCCTTTCTATTATTCGCTCTCGGAGCGATGACGTCACAACGTGACGTCACATCGGGAAGCAATCCGCCATTTTCTCACTTTCGTCGGTGTGTTGTCAGAGGGTGTAACAACACGAACAGGGACGGATTCAAGTTGCACCAGTGGCCTAAAGATGCGAAAGTGGCAAGAAATTGGACGAAATTTGTTCAAAATACGAGGGTGTGGGGAAAGCCGACGAAATGGTCAGTTGTTTGTTCCGCACACTTTACCGACGAAAGCTATGCTATGACAGAGATGGCAAGAATGTGTGGATATCCTGCGATACTCAAAGCAGATGCATTTCCAACTTCCCTGGCCTGCTGACATCAACTCCAAAACTGGACAGATCAGCTTTCAGGAAAAGAGAGCGGATGAGGGTATGTCTACAGAATATATTAATTGATGAAAACTTTATTCATTACTCGCGGTTTTACCTAAATGATTATACATAAACTGTGTTTACCAATAATTTAGCTTAAAAACATTTATTTTTTTCAATCATTCGAGTCTTGTGTAATGCAGTATTTTGTGTCTATTTAGGTATGGTTAACCTGAGTGCTGAAATCGTGGAAATATATATGTTCTTAGCGCGCCTGAAATGGGCTGTCTGCACTCTCAAAGTGCATGTTGTTGCCAAATGTATTTCATATGCTGTAAACCTAGTTCATAGTTGTTAGTTTCTTTTAATGCCAAACAAACACATACCAATCGTTGGTTAGAAGGCGATCGCCGAATTCGTCCTCGCTTTCTCCCGTGTTGCTGGCTGTCGTGTCGTTTTCGTTGGTTTCGCTTGCATACGGTTCAAACCGATATGGCTCAATAGCTTCAGTTTCTTCTTCAATTTTGTTTTCGCTACCTGCCTCCACACTACAACCATCCGTTTCAATACATGCCTAATCTGTTGAATCGCTTAAGCCGCTGAAATCCGAGTCTGAATCCGAGCTAATGTCGCTATAGCTTGCTGTTCTATCCGCCATGTTTGTTTGTATTGGCATCACTGTGTGACGTCACAGGAAAATGGACGGGTGTATATAACGATGGTTAAAATCAGGCACTTTGAAGCTTTTTTTAGGGATATTGCGTGATGGGTAAAATTTTGAAAAAAACTTCGAAAAATAAAATAAGCCACTGGGAACTGATTTTTAATGGTTTTAACCCTTCTGAAATTGTGATAATGTTCCCCTTTAAAAGGCAAGTATAGTTGAGAAAACTATTTAAAGGGTTTGTTTACGACCTTTACGCAGATGCTTAGAGAGCGCTAACTTTCTAATGTATTTGAAGCATTATATCCCGCCCTCTTAAGGCTTTCAGCACGGAATGACATAACTACGCCTGAACGTAACACATGCATGCTCATTGGCTTTGTGTGTTGTCATCTAATGATTGTGATCTGGATGGCTAACATTAACTATCCTTGCTTGTATATTGTTTATTCTAGCATAACAACAACATGACTGCAAATTGTTTACTGCGTCTCTTGGACTGCTTTTGTGTATGTGCCGTAAGTGACGAGCTTGAACGCCAAACACATTCCTCGGGCTGACAAGCAGTTTTTATTCATTATAATTAGTAATTGTGAAAATTATAGACATTTTAAAAAAGTACAGTATTTTCCGGACCATAGGGCGCACCGCCGATGAATGGTCTATTTTTTTAAATGTTTTTTCATATACTAGACGCACTGGATTATACGGTGCATTAAATGTGTCATATTGGTATTATTTTTTTTCTAAATGTTAAAGACTTCATTGTGGTCTACATAACATGTGATGGTGGTTCTTTGGTCAAAATGTTGCATAGATGATGTTTTACACATCATCTTCAAGCCGCTTTCTGACAGTCGCTTCCGGATGCGCCGTTTTGTGGGCGGTCTTATTTACGTGGGTCACCTTCGACAGCGTCTTCTCCCCGTCATCTTTGTTGTAGCGGTGTAGCGTGCAAGGACGGGAGTAGAAGAAGTGTCAAAAGATGGAGCTAACTCTTTTAATAACATTCACACTTTACTTCAATCAATAACGGAGCAGCATCTCCTCATTTGGAAACAACAACACCAGAAATGTGTCCCGTGAAAAAACATCCGACCGGAACTCTAATCCTTCCTTCCTTGGGTAAATAAGGAATACGCCGGTATGTTTTAGCGCTTTCATGGCGAGTTAAATGACAAATATAAGTAAGAACTTTACACTACTTTGTATTAGAAATGGCAACAGCGGAGGATGAATGTCACATAACAAGAAGATAGAGAAAAAGAAGAAGCTTATCGACTACGGCGCAATTTTTCAGGACTTATGCAGATCCCAAATACAGATCAGCAGGTACCAGAAGGTAAGAAAAGTTGCTTTTGCATAATATTGCGAAACAAAACGCCAGATATGTCTTACCTTAAACACACACCATAATAATACTCGTATGTTTAATGCGCCGACAATCCATCATAGCTTACCAAAATCGTACTAAAACATTTTGATAGATTTTTGAGCGCCGTGTGTAATGTTCTATATTTTCAATGGAACATTTCAAGTGTGGAGTTTGCATGTTCTCCCCGTGACTGCGTGGGTTCCCTCCGGGTACTCCGGTTTCCTCCCACCTCCAAAAAACAAGCACCTGGGGATAGGTTGATTAGCAATACTAAATTGGCTCGAGTGTGTGAATGTGAGTGTGAAGGTTGTCTGTCTATCTGTGTTAGCCCTGTGATGAGGTGGCGACTTGTCCAGGGCGTACCCCGCCTTCCGCCCGAATGCAGCTGAGATAGGCTCCAGCACCCCCCGCCACCACAAAAGGGACAAGAGGTAGAAAATGGATGGATGGTGTTGTTTACTTGAGACCCATCATAGTGCAGCCTACACTTATCTCTTATGTTTGACTGCCATCTACTGGTCACACTTATCATTACACCATGTACCAAATAAAATAGCTTCGAGGTCGGTCAACCAAACTTATTCCTTACATTAAGCACACCGGGTTATAAGGCGCACTGTCGAGTTTTGCGAAAAAAAAAGGATTTTAAGTGCACCTTATAGTCCAGAAAATACAGTATATGTTTTACTAAACCATTAATGGTGACATTGCAAACAGCCTCTTTAAAGGCGTCGACTGTTTAATTTTGGTGTGAAGCTACAAAGCATCTGTATGCATAAATACGTCTCAATTATTCTACTTTAGTACCGTATTTTTCGGACTATAAGTGGCAATTTTTTTCATAGTTTGGCCGGGGGTGCGACTTATACTCAGGAGCGACTTATGTGTGAAATTATTAACACATTACCGTAAAATATCAAATAATCTTATATATCTCATTCACGTAAGAGACTAGACGTATAAGATTTCATGGGATTTAGCGATTAGGAGTGACAGATTGTTTGGTAAACGTATAGCATGTTCTGTATGTTATAGTTACCGTATTTTCCGCACTATAAGGCGCACCGGATTATTAGCCGCACCTTCAATGAATGGCATATTTCATAACTTTGTCCACCAATAAGCCGCCCCGGACTATAAGCCGCGCCTACGCTGCGCTAAAGGGAATGTCAAAAAACAGTCAGATAGGTCAGTCAAACTTTAATAATATATTGAAAACCAGCGTTCTAACAACTCTGTCCCAAAATGTACGCAAATGTGCAATCACAAACATAGTAAAATTCAAAATAGTGCAGAGCAATAGCAACATAATGTTGCTCGAACGTTAATGTCACAACACACAAAATAAACATAGCGCTCACTTTCTGAAGTTATTCTTCATTCGTAAATCCTTCGTCTTCGGTGTCCGAAGTGAAAAGTTGGGCAAATGTGAGATCCAAAATGGACGGTTCCGTCTCGTCGAAGTCATTGGAGTCAGTGTCACTGTTATCCAGCAGTTCTGTGAATCCTGCCTTCCGGAAAGCTCGGACCACAGTTGTGACCGAAATATCTGCCCAGGCATTTACGATCCACTGGCAGATGTTGGCGTCGTCTGGCGCTGCCTTTGTCTTAGTGAATGTGTGTTCGCCTTCTGTCATCCATTGTTCCCACGCAGTTAGCAGTCTAGCTTCGAATGCCCTGTTGACACCAATATGTAGCGGCTGGAGGTCTTTTGTCAATCCACCCGGAATGACGGCGAGTATTGAATTAAGCGCGTAAGCGTGTCTCTTAAAGTGATGTTATGAGCTAGCAAATATAACAACTACACTACCCAGCATGCAACGATAGTTACGAGCATGCGCGGTAGCCCTGAGAAGCGTTGTTGTATGCTGGGAGTTAGAATGTGGTTATGAGCACGCTGTGAGTAAACGTTGAGAACTCAGTTAACACGCCTCGTCTGCATTATTTATAATTAGACAGACAACACACTTAATAGGAGCCATTTTGGGGTCTTTACATAAACACACAAATGGAAATGAAACGTCACATATCCCAGCATGCACCGCGCGCTTCCTCGTCATCCACTGTTCCCACGCAGTTAGCAGTCTAGCTTCGAATGCCCTGTTGACACCAATATCTAGCGGCTGGAGGTCTTTTGTCAATCCACCCGGAATGACGGCGAGTATTGAATTAAGCGCGTAAGCGTGTCTCTCAATGTGATGTTATGAGCTAGCAAATATAACAACTACACTACCCAGCATGCAACGATAGTTACGAGCATGCGCGGTAGCCCTGAGAAGCGTTGTTGTATGCTGGGAGTTAGAATGTGGTTATGAGCACGCTGTGAGTAAACGTTGAGAACTCAGTTAACACGCCTCGTCTGCATTATTTATAATTAGACAGACAACACACTTAATAGGAGCCATTTTGGGGTCTTTACATAAACACACAAATGGAAATGAAACGTCACATATCCCAGCATGCACCGCGCGCTCCTTCTTCTTCCGGGGGCGGGTGGTTGCTTACAGTACAAGAAGAAGCGCTTCCTGTTCTATGGGGGCGGGTGCTTACCTTGGCGGTTGCTTGCGTAGAAGAAGAAGCGCTTCCTGCTCTACCGGGAAAAAAGATGGCGGCTGTTTACCGAAGTTGCGAGAACGAAACTTTATGAAAATGAATCTTAATATTTATCCATATATAAAGCGCACCGGGTTAAAAGCCGCACTGTCAGCTTTTGAGTAAATTTGTGGTTTTTAGGTGCGGCTAATGGTGCGGAAAATACGGTATTTGAATGACTCTTACTATAATATGTTACGTTAACATACCAGGCACGTTCTCAGTTGGTTATTTGTGTGTCATATAATGTACACTTATTCAGCCTGTTGTTCACTATTCTTATTTATTTTAAATTGCCTTTCAAATGTCTATTCTTGGTGTTGGGTTTTATCAAATACATTTCCCCCAAAAATGCGACTTATACTCCAGTGCGACTTATATGTGTTTTTTTCCTTCTTTATTATGCATTTTCGGCCGGTGCGACTTATACTCCGCAGCAACTTATACTCCGAAAAATACGGTACTAATAATTATGTTAATATCATTTTTTTATTAGATTGTGATAATTGAAGCACTTTAACAAATGATCACAATATAAATAATAATAATGGTTATTGTTTTTAGTCACTTTGAATTCTAGCCCACAACTTGTGTTTAAAGCAACTGGTGGTGCATTGATTAGTACATTTTTAAAAGTGTCATAATTCTTTGACATTCCTATAGGGTTGTACTGTATACCGGTACTAGTATAGTACAGCAATACTAATTAATCATATTCGGTACTATACCGCCTCTGAAAAGTACCGGTCCCCGCACCCCCTTTTTTTTAACGGGCATGATGGCGCGTCGTCACGTTGCGACATTGCTGGTTTTACGAGCAGAGTAGCATGTTCAGCAGCACACAATTGCGGAGTACTTACAAGCAGACACAGTATGTAGACAGAAAAGGGAGAACGGACCCATTTTGGCTTAAAAAGTAAAGATAAAGGTGAAGATGTAACACTGAAACGCCCTCAGGAAGAGGTGCTTTAAGACATGGCTAGCTAACTAGCAGCTAACGTCCATCCGCAGTCGGCAGTGTTTTAGCTACTTCTAAATCACTAATCCTTGTCTCCATGCCGACAAAGTACGTTTCTTACAAGTAACATTATCACTGCAGGACGAGGAATAGCTAAACATGCTTCACTACACACGAGAGCTCACCGGCGTCACAATGTAAACAAACACCATGGGTGGATCTACACCTGACATCCACTGTAATACCAAGTACAGGAGCGTATCTAAGTCGAGGGAGTCAATACTACTATGATTATATCAATATTTTTTACAAAATCGCCACAAAATCTTTTTTTTTCTTTTAAAAAAAAAAGTATATTATGTTTATAAACTCAGGAAATACGTCCCTGGACACATGAGGATTTTGAATATGACCAATGTATGATCCTGTAACTACTTGGTATCGGATCGATACCCAAATGTGTGGTATCATCCCAAAACTAATGTAAAGTATCAAACAACAGAAGAATAAGTGATTATTACATTTTAACAGAAGTGTAGATAGAACATGTTGAAAGAGAAAGTAAGCAGATATTAACAGTAAATGAACAAGAAGATTAATAATAATTACTTACAGTTTGTCCTTAATAATGTTGAAAAAATAATAGGTTGATAAATGACACAATATGTTACTAATTAGGAGTCTTTGTTTGTTTACTTACTACTAAAAGACAAGTTGTCTAGTATGTTCACTATTTTATTTATGGATAAAATTGTTCTTCGGTTGCAATAAGAAACAAAAGGTTATTTGTACCGTAAGATTTTTTGTTAAAAATAAAGCCAATAATGCCATTTTTTGTGGTGCCCTTTATTTAGAAAAGTATCGAAATACATTTTGGTACTGGTACAACCGTACATTCTTAATATTAGGGATGATGTTTGATAAGAAATTATCGAGTTCGAGCCTATTATCGAATCCTCTTATCGAACCGATTCCTTATCGATTCTCTTATGGAGTCCAGATAGGTTGTTGTATATGGAAAAAAACACAATATTTGGTTTAACAAATCACTTCACATTCTCTACTGCTCGCTACTATAGTATTACCATATCTGAGTTATTGTGCAGAAATGTGGGGAAATAACTACAAATGTGCGCTACATTCGTTAACTGTGTTACAAAAAAGATCAATTAGACTGATACATAATGTTGGATATAGAGAACATACAAAGACTTTATTTATTGAGTCAAAAATATTAAAGTTCGATGATTTGGTAAAATTGCAAACAGCTAAAATGATGTGGAATTAAATGATGGAATGGATGAAGTAAAGAAGTTAAACATTGTACTGATATGATCCAGTTTAAGAGGTTGTTCAAATGAATAGTGCTTACAAAGTACAAAGAAGAATTATGAGAAATACTTTCAACCTTATTGAAAATAAGATATTCTTCATCTCAGTATGTTAATAATGACTGAATTAATTAATTACATAATACAAAACTGTTGTATATACTAATTCACAGATATTTTATTATAAAAAGGTCAGTAAATGATGTATATATTTGTATGAAGGAGGAAAGGGGTAGGATTAAATAAGCTTTACTTCTTCCTACTCCTGTAAAGTGGCTTCACGGTGGCAGAGGGGTTAGTGCATCTGCCTCACAATACGAAGGTCCTGAGTAGTCTTGGGTTCAATCCCGGGCCCGGGATCTTTCTGTGTGGAGTTTGCATGTTCTCCCCGTGACTGCGTGGGTTCCCTCTGGGTACTCCGGCTTCCTCCCACTTCCAAAGACATGCACCTGGGGATAAGTTGATTGGCAACACTAAATTGGCCCTAGTGTGTGAATGTGAGTGTGAATGTTGTCTGTCTATCTGTGTTGGCCCTGCGATGAGGTGGCGACTTGTCCAGGGTGTACCCCGCCTTCCGCCCGATTGTAGCTGAGATAGGCTCCAGCGCCCCCCGCGACCCCAAAGGGAATAAGCGGTAGAAAAAAAAAAATGGATGGATGGATGGGAAAGGGGTAGGATTAAATAAGCTTTACTTCTTCCTACTCCTGTAAAGTGAAATGATATGAAACTGTGATGTATTATGATGTGGTCGAATCATGTTTTGTTTAGTTATGTTCTGTTAGTTTTGGACTTCCTTAGTTGTTTTGTGCACTTCGGGGGTTTGTTTTAGTCACCATGGTTACTTCTGATTTTCACCTGCCTTGTACGCGCACCTGTTGCTCATCAGAGACTCTATTTCAGCCTGCCTTTTCTGGTCACTCGTTGTGGCTTCATTGTTTGCATTTGCAACAGTTACGTTGGCATTCTGGTTTTCGAGCTCATGATTCCTGTGCTAAAGTTACCTTAGCTTCTAGTATTCCTGTGCTAAGTAAGTTTTTGCTTTAGCTTCTCGTGCGAACGGCGCACTTTCCTTTTGTTTCGTTCCTGTCTGTTGTAATGTGTATGATTCATGAGAAATAAATCATCTCCTACCTGCACGCTTTCGTCTGGAGCCGTCAGTTTTGCGTCCCGGGAGCGAACCGCAGCACGCTGCACCCCACCGTGACAAATGACTGAGCTACGTGACGTCATTTCTTGTGATGTCTCTCTCTTGCCGGGACGGGATTCGTTCCAAGGGATTCGAATAAAGAACCAACTCTTTTTCTTTACTATAGTGGTCTCGATAACGGGTACCGGTTCTCAAAAATGGATTTGAGTCCGAGGACTCGGTTCTTTTCTTATCGAACAACCGGGAAAACCGGGTTCGAACATTATCCCTACTTATTATCGATGCACGCTGGCCAACTTATTAGGCTTATAAGTGTCACAAATTGTGCTTTTCAACTGGTAACTCTTTTCAGTTTTGATTGAGGCATTCCTTTCTCAGTGTTTGTTACTGTGGTTGTAGTTAACAGTAGTGAGAGCTGTTATTGATATTTAACTATGTCACATTGCCTAATGAGATCAACCAGATATATTTGGTTATGTGCTTATTACTCTTATTGTTTTTTTTCCCCCCAGAATATTAAAGCTCCAAAGAAGCACCAGAGGAAAGGTTCAGACCGTTTTGACAGCCTTGTGGAGCAGTACAAGAAGAAACTTCTCTCAAAAACGGAGAAAAACTCTGGTATGAGAAATAACAAGTGGTTCGATAGTTAATTTAAACGCAACGTTTGTCGTCCGTACTTGAAGGCGACGTCAGTGATGCTTGATTTTAAATATGGTGTTAAACTTTACAATATGAAACCATGTTGTCCCACCACCAGCAAAGCAAACTCATTTTGATTTTACTTGTAAGCTTTTTATTAAATATATCAAAACAATTGGGTGTGCATTATTATCTATTATCTGTTTGTCTACAGTCATTTGAAAAACTCACTTTATGAAACATGTTTTTTTCCTTAAATAGTTATCAATACAGTGTTTATAAAAAAAATTCAGTACAAAAATATACAAAAGGCGCATTTAAAGGCTACAAACAGGAAGAGCTGTGTGTGAATCTGTGATCTTTCCCAGCACAGATGAGCATTTGGAATTTACTGCGACTGTCTTTGCAGAAAAAGTAAATACAATATATAAATAAATCTGAGCATTTAAATACGTGTGCATTAAAGATGAGCTTTTCAGCATTTCTCCAGCTGGTCCATGTTGTGCAGCAGCTGACCGAGGAGCTCCTTCACTCTCATGAGCGCCTCGATGCTTACGGTGAGGACGAAGGCTCGCTGACTCTGCAGCCGCTGCAGTGGACCGGACACTGACAGCTTGGGCTTGGAGTCGTTGCAGTGACCCCGCCTCCACTGCACCAGGTAACCCTTTAGGGACGAGATGTCCGTCTTGACCTGGGACACGTTCAGGGAGTCCGAGATGAGGTCGTTGTAGCCGTCCAAGAGCGCCACCACCGAGGAGAGCCCGTCCAGTTGGTCCGCAGGCGACGCCAGCGTCACGCCAGCAGGAGCCTGCGCCGAGATGGCAGCAATCAGTCAAGTTTGTCGCTTGATGTTTATTTAATGATGTTCATCCTGAGAGCGTTACCTGGATGTTTGTATTCAGCCTCACAACCAGCTGCTCGGCCATCCGCTTCACCTTGGATTTATTCCTCATGGCGTCCGTCGGCAGAGACACAGCTGTGGTCATGCTCAACACGTGGGAGAAGGACACCAGGAAGGCCAAGGTGACGTAGTCCATGTTTGCTCACTTTATTTTCTGAGAGAAACACAAACATTAGATAGGATGCATGTCCTTTTGTTTACTTCCCTTCATCCCACGTCTTCTCGTCACGTCCGCTCATTAACACAACGCTGTGTTTGCAAATAAAAGTCCAAAGTACAAAGATCATTACCTGTCTAAATGCAGACACTTGCTGAGGTCTTGCTATCCTGATTTGGATTGTACATAACCTTAGCACACAATGTATTACTGCAAAGTATTGTAGTTATTAATTATACTAATAATTGTACTATTATTTTAATTAGTCATCCCTCGCCATGCTGCGCTGCAAATATTGCGGTTTCATCACATTGCACATTTTCTTTTCTTTTTTTTAAAGCATATTCTACAACAATTGCGGTCAAAATTAAGCATGACCAAGCTTGCAAGTTGCTAAATGAGTTAAAAATAGTTGTACCGTATTTTTCGGAGTATAAGTCGCACCGGCCGAAAATAAAGAAGGAAAAAAACATATATAAGTCGCACTGGAGTATAAGTCGCATTTTTTGGCCCAAGAATAGACCCAAGAATTGACCCAAGAATAGACATTTGAAAGGCAATTTAAAATAAATAAAGAATAGTGAACAACAGGCTGAATAAGTGTACGTTATATGAGGCATAAATAACCAACTGAGAACGTGCCTGGTATGTTAACGTAACATATTATGGTAAGAGTCATTCAAATAACGATAACATATAGAACATGCTATACCAGGGGTCGGCAACCCGCGGCTCCGGAGCCGCATGCGGCTCTTTGATCACTCTGATGCGGCTCAGCAGCTTACTTGCTGAACCCCCCAATTTTCCCGTGAGACTTCCGGATTTCGGTGCCTCTCGCAGAAAACTCCCGGGATTAATTTTCATCGATTTTCACCCTCACGGGTATAGTAAGGGCGTGCCATGATGGTACAACATTTGTCGCCCTCTACAATCTGTATTAACAGCGTGCCAGCCCAACACTTGTTATACAATATACATCTTCTGCTTGCACACATACGTGACAGCAAGGCATACTTGGTCAACAGCCACACAGGTTACACTGACGGTGGTCATATAAAACAACTTTAACACTCTTACTAATAATGCGCCACACTTTGAACCAAAACCAAACACGAATGACAAACACATTTCGGGAGAACATCTGCACCTTAACACAACATAAACACAACAGAACAAACACCCAGAATCCCATGCAGCCCTGACTCTTCCGGGCTACATTATACACCCCTGCTACCACCAAACCCCGCCCCCACCCCAAGCCTGCTCCCTCACACATCAAACCCTCCCCCCCTGTGCGAAGAGTTAGGGCTGCATGGGATTCTGGGTATTTGTCTTGTTGTGTTTATGTTGTGTTACGGTGCAGATGTTCTCCCGAAATGTGTTTGTCATTCTTGTTTGGTGTGGGTTCACAGTGTGGCACATTATTAGTAAGAGTGTTAAAGTTTTTTTTTTTTTATACCGCCACCGTCAGTGTGACCTGTGTGGTTGTTGACCAAGTATGCCTTGCTGTCACCCACGTTAGCAAGCGGAAGCCCCATACAACGTGTGGCTGATCAGGCACGCTGACTGTAGTGGGTGCTATATGCTGTAGCATCACGGCACGCATGACGCTGACAAGCGCCATTCATTTAAAACCCGCGTGCCGCACTAGCTTTCAAATTCCACATAAAGGTGTGGGCAGCGAGTCTGAGACCCCTGGTTTATACATAGCACAAAGCAAAAAATAAAAATTGTATGTAGTGTTATTTCATTTAAAATTTCAAAAAATATTTGCGGCTCCCATTGTTTTCTATAATTTGTGAAACTGGTCAAAATGGCTCTTTGACTGGTAAAGGTTGCCGACCCCTGTGCTATACGTTTACCAAACAATCTGTCACTCCTAATCGCTAAATCCCATGAAATCTTATACGTCTAGTCTCTTACGTGAATGAGCTAAATAATATTATTTGATATTTTACGGTAATGTGTTAATCATTTCACACATTTGTGAAATGATGTGGGGCGGTATGGCTCGGTTGGTAGAGCGGCCATGCCAGCAACTTGAGGGTTGCAGGTTCGATTCCCGCTTCCGCCATCCTAGT
>NC_084557.2:43493191-43495691 GCF_033978685.3 Nerophis lumbriciformis
CCATAGCGAGATATAAGTTAGAACTTTACGCTACTTTATATTAGAAATGCTCCATAACAAGAAGGTAGAGAAAAAGAAGAAGCTTGGACTACAATGGCGGACCTGTGCAAATATTCAGGACTTATGCAGATCCCAAATACACATCAGCAGGTACCAGAAGGTAAGAAAAGGTGCTTTTGCATAATATTGCAAAACAAAATGCCAGATAATGTGTACGCTAATAGGTGCCATTTTGCGTCTTTATACACACACCATAATAATACTCGTACTTCTGACTATGGTAGCCGTAATGCGCCAACAATCCATCAAGCGGTGCGGCTTCAAAAGTCATACTAAAACATTTTGAAAGATTTTTGAGCGCCGTGTGTAATGTTCTTTATTTTCAATGGAACATTTAAAGTTTTGGTGTTGTTTACTGGCGTCATCTTGCAGTCTACACGTATCTCTTATGTGTGACTGCCATCTACTGGTCACACTTATCATTACACAGTGTACCAAATAAAATAGTTTTGAGTTCGGTAAGCACAACCGGAATTATTCCATACATTAGGCGCACCGTCGATTTTTGAGAAAATGAAAGGATTTTAAGTGCGCCTTATAGTCCGAAAAATACGGTATATTTTTTCATGTAAGAATGGAAGGAATACATTTACAGTATTTTTCGGACTATAAGTCGCAGTTTTCTTCATAGTTTGGCCGGGGGTGCGACTTATACTCAGGAGCGACTTATGTGTGCAATTATTAACACATTACCGTAAAATATCAAATAATATTATTTATCTCATTCACGTAAGAGACTAGACGTATAAGATTTCATGGGATTTAGCGATTAGGAGTGACAGATTGTTTGGCAAACGTATAGCATGTTCTATATGTTATAGTTATTTGAATGACTCTTACCATAATATGTTTCGTTAACATACCAGGCACGTTCTCAGTTGGTTATTTATGCCTCATATAACGTACACTTATTCAGCCTGTTGTTCACTATTCTTTATTTATTTTAAATTGCCTTTCAAATGTCTATTCTTGGTGTTGGCTTTTATCAAATACATTTCCCCAAGAAATACGACTTATACTCCAGTGCGACTTATATGTTTTTTTCCTTCTTTATTATGAATTTTCGGCCGGTGCGACTTATACACCGGAGCGACTTATACTCCGAAAAATACGGTACTAAAAAAACTTATAAGGCACTTTGACGCATATCATTTTCCAGGTGTTCGTGGGCCACATAAAATGATGTGGCGGGCCATATCTGGCCCCTGGGCCTTAAGTTTGACACCTGTGATCTAGTAGGATAGGTGGTACATCCTCTGGTCTACTTGACCAATCTTCTCTTGTTCAATTTCCTTTATTCAACCAGGTAAAGACTCATTGAGATGCAAATCTCTTTTTCAAGAGCGACCTGACCTATGTGGTTGACCACTATTGCATAGAGCTATTAAAAGAAAAATTATGCAATCAAGTAATTTTTCAAACTGAGACTCACTGACTGTGGCACATTTTCTGTGAAGAACATATATCAGAATACATATTTAATGACCACACACCATACACCCCGCTTACACATTTCTATTACATATAAGATGTCCGGGTCCACTGGACCCAGAGCTAATAGAAGTGTGGGAATTGATGTTCTGTGTACCACACACACACACACAGCAGGCCTAGACAGGAGGAGGACAGAGTGTCGGTACACAGAACATCAGAGGGTCAAATGTGCGAGAAAATGAGAGCAGACAGTGTTGACAAACTTTTATGTTCAAATACTGAACAGATGTTTATTGGGATAAGGTAAACATCTGTTCAGTATTTTAACATAAAAGTCTTTGATTGTGAGGCATTAAAAGCCATAAAATGCAACGGGTCCATCAGACCCACAAACGCTGGCTGAGTAACAACAATATGAACATTACACAAGGGTTAAAAAAACAAACAAACTATTTCACTGATCTTATGTTTGTCATTGATGTCCGTTATGGTGGACATGAGTTGCCTTCCACTCTGCAGTTTTCTATTGATGATCTTTGGGTCTTTATGTTTTACCATATTTGTTCCGTGCTTTCTCTTCTCCTCTCATCTTTTCTGTCGTCTGTAAAATCTTGTCTGCGTGGTTCGAGTACTCTCCTTTTATGATTTCATTATTCTCCTTGTTATCTACTGTTGGTATACTCCAGACCAGTGGTTCTTAACCTGGGTTCGATCGAACCCTAGGGGTTCGGTGAGTCGGCCTCAGGGGTTCGGCGGAGGTCAGGACACACCCGACTCATCGTGTAAATAAAAACTTCTCGCTATCGGCGTATTACGTATACCCCCAAACAATGTTCCCTCTAACTCAGTGGTCTAGTGGTTAGAGTGTCCGCCCTGAGATTGGTAGGTTGTGAGTTCAAACCCCGGCCGAGTCATACCAAAGACTATAAAAATGGGTCCCATTACCTCCCTGCTTGGCACTCAGCATCAAGGGTTGGAATTGGGGGTTAAATCACCAAAAATGATT
>NC_084557.2:43500691-43545691 GCF_033978685.3 Nerophis lumbriciformis
ATCTACCCGTGCCTGGTTTACGGACCATGGTATTTCTGTTCTAAATTGGCCCGCCAACTCCCCTGACCTTAGCCCCATAGAAAATCTGTGGGGTATTGTGAAAAGGAAGATGCAGAATGCCAGACCCAAAAACGCAGAAGAGTTGAAGGCCACTATCAGAGCAACCTGGGCTCTCATAACACCTGAGCAGTGCCAGAAACTCATCGACTCCATGCCACGCCGCATTAACGCAGTAATTGAGGCAAAAGGAGCTCCAACCAAGTATTGAGTATTTTACATGCTCATATTTCTCATTTTCATACTTTTCAGTTGGCCAACATTTCTAAAAATCCCTTTTTTGTATTAGCCTTAAGTAATATTCTAATTTTGTGACACACGGAATTTTGGATTTTCATTTGTTGCCACTTCAAATCATCAAAATTAAATGAAATAAACATTTGAATGCATCAGTCTGTGTGCAATGAATAAATATAATGTACAAGTTACACCTTTTGAATGCAATTACTGAAATAAATCAAGTTTTTCAAAATATTCTAATTTACTGGCTTTTACCTGTGTATATATATGTGTGTGTATATATATATATATATATATATATGTGTGTATATATATACATAATGTGTATATGTGTATATATATATATATATGTGTGTGTGTGTATATATATATATACATATATATATATATATATATATATATATATATATATATATATATACTGTATATATATATATATATATATATATATATATATATATATATATATATATATATATATATATATATACTGTATATAGTTTTGGTCAAAAGTTTACATACACTTGTAAAGAACATGATGTCATGGCTCTCTTGAGTTTCCAATAATTTCTACAACTCTTATTTGTTTGTGATAGAGTGATTGGAGCACATACCTGTTGGTCACAAAAAACATTCATGAAGTTTGGTTATTTTATGAATTTATTATGTGTCTACTGAAAATGTGAGCAAATGTGCTGGGTCAAAAGTATACATACAGCAATGTTAATATTTGCTTACATGTCCCTTGGCAAGTTTCACTGCAATAAGGCACTTTTGGTAGCCATCCACCAGCTTCTGGCAAACTTCTGGTTGAATTGTTGACCACTCCTCTTGACAAAATTGGTGCAGTTCAGCTAAATGTGTTGGTTTTCTGACATGAACTTGTTTCTTCAGCATTGTCCACACGTTTAAGTCAGGACTTTGGGAAAGCCATGCTAAAACTTTAATTCTAGCCTGACTTAGCCATTCCTTTACCACTTTTGAAGTGTGTTTGGGGTCATTGTCCTGTTGGAAGACCCAACCTCCGGTCTGATGATTTTAGCTTGTCCTGAAGAATTTGGACGTAATCCTCCTTTTTCATTGTCCCATTTACTCTCTGTAAAGCACCAGTTCCATTGGCAGCAAAACAGGCCCAGAGCATAATACTACCACCAGCTTGTGCAGCCCTTTGACACACTTGTGATTTAGGGCTATATAAATAAACATTGATTGATTGACTGATTGACCACCATGCTTGCTAGTAGGAATTGGTGTTCCTGGGATTAAAGGCCTCACCTTTTCTCCTCCAAACATATTGCTGGGTATTGTGGCCAAACAGCTACATTTTTGTTTCAGCTGACATCACATGGACAAAGATAAGACCTTCTTGAGGAAAGTTTTGTGGTCAGCATCAAAACTATGAATGAACACATGTGGAGTTATATACTTAAAAAATGGTGAAAAAACTGAAAACATGTTTTATATTCTAGTCTTTGCACACTCTTGGCATTCTCTCGATGAGCTTCAAGAGTTAGTCACCTGAAATGGTTTTCACTTCACTTGAAGCTCATTGAGAGAATGCCAAGAGTGTGCAAAGCAGTAATCAGAGCAAATGGTGGCTATTTTTAAAGAAACTAGAATACAAAAGATGTTTTCAGTTATTTCGCCTTTTCTTTTTAAGTACATAACTCCACATGTGTTCATTCATAGTTTATGTGACAATCTACAATGTAAATAGTCATGAAAATAAAGAAAACACATTGAATGAGGAGAAGGTGTGTCCAAACTTTTGGCCTGTACTGTATAAGTGACTATGTGCTGTTGTATTTGAGCTTGTCTGTATAGAATTCTTGTTTTTAAGACATATGTGTGTATAATCATTCCACCCTGGAAAAAGTGCAATTCAAAACAATACTTTAATGAATAATAACAGACCTTATAAAGTGTCTACCCAGGGTCCCCAAACTTTTTGGCCGGGCTGTGTGTGTGTGTGTGTGTGTGTGTGTGTGTGTGTGTGTGTGTGTGTGTGTGTGTGTGTGTGTGTGTGTGTGTATATATATATATGTATGTATATATACACAAATATATATGTATATATACATATATATATACATATATGTATATATATACGTATATGTATGTATATATATATATATATATATATATATATATATACACACGTGTGTGTGTGTATATATGTTTGTGTATATATGTATGCATATATATGTATATATATACATATATTTATATATGTATATATATACGTATGTATGTATATATATATATGTATATATATACGTATATATGTATATATACATATATATGTATGTATATATATACATACGTATATATGTATGTATATATATACGTATATATGTATGTATATATATACGTATATATGTATATATACGTATATATGTATGTATATATATACGTATATATGTATGTATATATATACGTATATATGTATGTATATATATATACGTATATATGTATGTGTATATATATATATGTATATATGTATGTATATATATATATATACATATATATGTATGTATATACGTATATATGTATATATATGTATATTTGTGTATATATATATATATATATATATATATATATACATACGTATATATGTATATAAATATATATATATATATATATATATATACGTATATGTATGTATATATATACACAAATATACGTATATACATACATATATACGTATATTTATGTATATATATACGTGTATATATATACGTTTATATATATACGTATATGTATGTATATATATATATATATACACACAAATATACGTTTATACATACATATACAGGTAAAAGCCAGTAAATTAGAATATTTTGAAAAACTTGATTTATTTCAGTAATTGCATTCAAAAGGTGTAACTTGTACATTATATTTATTCATTGCACACAGACTGATGCATTCAAATGTTTATTTCATTTAATTTTGATGATTTGAAGTGGCAACAAATGAAAATCCAAAATTCCGTGTGTCACAAAATTAGAATATTACTTAAGGCTAATACAAAAAAGGGAGTTTTAGAAATGTTGGCCAACTGAAAAGTATGAAAATGAAAAATATGAGCATGTACAATACTCATTACTTGGTTGGAGCTCCTTTTGCCTCAATTACTGCGTTAATGCGGCGTGGCATGGAGTCGATGAGTTTCTGGCACTGCTCAGGTGTTATGAGAGCCCAGGTTGCTCTGATAGTGGCCTTCAACTCTTCTGCGTTTTTGGGTCTGGCATTCTGCATCTTCCTTTTCACAATACCCCACAGATTTTCTATGGGGCTAAGGTCAGGGGAGTTGGCGGGCCAATTTAGAACAGAAATACCATGGTCCGTAAACCAGGCACGGGTAGATTTTGCGCTGTGTGCAGGCGCCAAGTCCTGTTGGAACTTGAAATCTCCATCTCCATAGAGCAGGTCAGCAGCAGGAAGCATGAAGTGCTCTAAAACTTGCTGGTAGACTGCTGCGTTGACCCTGGATCTCAGGAAACAGAGTGGACCGACACCAGCAGATGACATGGCACCCCAAACCATCACTGATGGTGGAAACTTTACACTAGACTTCAGGCAACGTGGATCCTGTGCCTCTCCTGTCTTCCTCCAGACTCTGGGACCTCGATTTCCAAAGGAAATGCAAAATTTGCATGGTTGGGTGATGGTTTGGGGTGCCATGTCATCTGCTGGTGTCGGTCCACTCTGTTTCCTGAGATCCAGGGTCAACGCAGCCGTCTACCAGCAAGTTTTAGAGCACTTCATGCTTCCTGCTGCTGACCTGCTCTATGGAGATGGAGATTTCAAGTTCCAACAGGACTTGGCGCCTGCACACAGCGCAAAATCTACCCGTGCCTGGTTTACGGACCATGGTATTTCTGTTCTAAATTGGCCCGCCAACTCCCCTGACCTTAGCCCCATAGAAAATCTGTGGGGTATTGTGAAAAGGAAGATGCAGAATGCCAGACCCAAAAACGCAGAAGAGTTGAAGGCCACTATCAGAGCAACCTGGGCTCTCATAACACCTGAGCAGTGCCAGAAACTCATCGACTCCATGCCACGCCGCATTAACGCAGTAATTGAGGCAAAAGGAGCTCCAACCAAGTAATGAGTATTGTACATGCTCATATTTTTCATTTTCATACTTTTCAGTTGGCCAACATTTCTAAAACTCCCTTTTTTGTATTAGCCTTAAGTAATATTCTAATTTTGTGACACACGGAATTTTGGATTTTCATTTGTTGCCACTTCAAATCATCAAAATTAAATGAAATAAACATTTGAATGCATCAGTCTGTGTGCAATGAATAAATATAATGTACAAGTTACACCTTTTGAATGCAATTACTGAAATAAATCAAGTTTTTCAAAATATTCTAATTTACTGGCTTTTACCTGTATATACGCATATATATACGTATATATTTATATATATATACATATATTTATATATATATACATATACATAAATATAAATATATATGTATGTGTATGTATGTATATGTATATATATATATATAATGTATATATGTATGTATGTATATATATATATATATATATATATATATATATATATATATATATATATATATATATATATACACGCACTAATTGACTAAAAGAGTGTGAGCACACTCGCCTGACACTGTTGTTGTCACGTTATGGATGGGAAAATGCATTTTTAGACTATATGATTTGCCTAAGCGGCTAGGAGACTCTGAGAGTAACAAGTGGTAGAACATAGATTAGAAAGGACAACTTTTTTTTTTTTTTAAACTTGAGACTTCCCGCGGGACGGATTTTGGCCGCTGACGGGCCCTATACGAGGTTTGGGCACCCCTGATCTAAACTTTACCGCTGCCGGGAATTTTTTTCTATTCTTTTATTGTCATATTTTCAGAATGTGTTTGTTCTATTTTTGGCCAAAGTAAGACGAAGAAAACAATCTGAAGTTGTCTTTATTTTTTTATTTTGAATGCCATGATTTTAATGGTCCGGCCCACGTGTGCACAGATTTCCCTCCATGTGGCCCCTGAGCTCAAATGAGTTGGACACCCCTGATGTACAGTATTACAGTCTATGTACAAACCCCGTTTCCATATGAGTTGGGAAATTGTGTTAGATGTAAATATAAACGGAATACAATGATTTGCAAATCCTTTTCAACCCATATTCAATTGAATATGCTACAAAGACAACATATTTGATGTTCAAACTGATAAACAAATTATTTGCAAATAATCATTAACTTTAGAAATTGATGCCAGCAACACGTGACAAAGAAGTTGGGAAAGGTGGCAATAAATACTGATAAAGTTGAGGAATGCTCATCAAACACTTATTTGGAACATCCCACAGGTGAACAGGCAAATTGGGAACAGGTGGGTGCCATGATTGGGTATAAAAGTAGATTCCATGAAATGCTCAGTCATTCACAAACAAGGATGGGGCGAGGGTCACCACTTTGTCAACAAATGCGTGAGCAAATTGTTGAACAGTTTAAGAAAAACCTTTCTCAACCAGCTATTGCAAGGAATTTAGGGATTTCACCATCTACGGTCCGTAATATCATCAAAGGGTTCAGAGAATCTGGAGAAATCACTGCACGTAAGCAGCTAAGCCCGTGACATTCGATCCCTCAGGCTGTACTGCATCAACAAGCGACATCAGTGTGTAAAGGATATCACCACATGGGCTCAGGAACACTTCAGAAACCCACTGTCAGTAACTACAGTTGGTCGCTACATCTGTAAGTGCAAGTTAAAACTCATATGCAAGGCAAAAACCGTTTATCAACAACACCCAGAAACGCCGTCAGCTTCGCTGGGCCTGAGCTCATCTAAGATGGACTGATACAAAGTGGAAAAGTGTTCTGTGGTCTGACGAGTCCACATTTCAAATTGTTTTTGGAAACTGTGGACGTCGTGTCCTCTGGACCAAAGAGGAAAAGAACCATCCGGATTGTTCTAGGCGCAAAGTTGAAAAGCCAGCATCTGTGATGGTATGGGGGTGTATTAGTGCCCAAGACATGGGTAACTTACACATCTGTGAAGGCGCCATTAATGCTGAAAGGTACATACAGGTTTTGGAGCAACATATGTTGCCATCCAAGCAACGTTACCGTGGACGCCCCTGCTTATTTCAGCAAGACAATGCCAAGCCATGTGTTACATCAACGTGGCTTCATAGTAAAAGAGTGCGGGTACTAGACTGGCCTGCCTGTAGTCCAGACCTGTCTCCCATTGAAAATGTGTGGCGCATTATGAAGCCTAAAATACCACAACGGAGACCCCCGGACTGTTGAACAACTTAAGCTGTACATCAAGCAAGAATGGGAAAGAATTCCACCTGAGAAGCTTAAAAAATGTGTCTCTTCAGTTCCCAAACGTTTACTGAGTGTTGTTAAAAGGAAAGGCCATGTAACACAGTGGTGAACATGCCCTTTCCCAACTACTTTGGCACGTGTTGCAGCCATGAAATTCTAAGTTAATTAGTATTTGCCAAAAAAAAAAAAAAGTTTTTGAGTTTAAACATCAAATATCTTGTCTTTGTAGTGCATTCAATTGAATATGGGTTGAAACGGATTTGCAAATCATTGTATTCTGTTTATATTTACATCTAACACAATTTCCCAACTCATATGGAAACGGGGTTTGTTACAGCTGCAGCAACAACAAAAAAAGGGCAGCATAAAATAGAGAGTAGATCCAGCAGAAAATAGACATTATAAACAAAGAGCGGTAGCTAACATAGAAGCGGTCGGACAAATTTAAGAAACAACTTGAGACATCCTGCGGGCCGATTTTGGACGCTGGGGCTGTAGTTTGGGGATCCATGGTGTGTACTGTACTTGGGAGCCCATCCAAGGATTATAGTGCAAACTGGACTGGTTTATGCAGTTTAAAGACCAGTCAGCTTGTTGAGGCTTGCAGTCTTTTTTGACTTGTCTATTTCAGACTATTTGCTACTGCTGACCTTGGTGCATCTGTGTTTGCTGTTGAACGCAGCGCGGGTTCATTCAGTCTAAACTCCATTATCTCTATTTGCCGTGTATTTCTAAACACTGATGCAACACACCTCTGTTTCCGCTTACATCACTACCATAAAATGAAACAAGCGTTGCTTCATAGTCATTCATAAAGTCATCATCCTCTAGATTCCACTTCACAGAGCGATGACATGGCAACTTAGTTGTACTTTCATTGGATCTGGGACAGAGCTTTTGACTCACCACACTTGTGTACCTGCTCAGTGGCCTAGTGGTTAGAGTGTCAGCCCTGAGATGGGGTAGGTTGTGAGTTTAAACCCCGGCCGAGTCATACCAGAGACTATAAAAATGGGAGTCATTACCTCCCTGGGTTGGAATTGGGGGTTAAATCACCAAAAATGATTCCCGGGCGTGGCCACCGCTGCTGCTCACTGCTCCCCTCACCTCCCAGGGGGTGATCAAGGGTGATGGGTCAAATGCAGAGAATAATTTTGCCACACCTAGTGTGTGTGTGACAATCATCGGTACCCTAACTTTAACTTTGTTTCCCAAATTAGAATGTATTGATCCCCCTAAAACACCACCTTCTAAAACACAAGTTGTTTTCACAGTTATGTTTGGCCCCAGAGAGCCGCTTCTAACAGTGAATACTATTATTACACACTTTTTAAAATGCATTTTATAAGTAGATTTTTCAAAAACTAAAATGTAAAAAAAATATGGTAAGTTGCCATAATTTCAGCTCAAAATGTAGTGTATATTACTGTAAATGGAAAAACTGTACTGCTGTTTTTGTCTGGTTTGTCCCTGACAGTTTGGTTATGTTTTAGTTTTTCCTCTGTGTTTGCTATTTCCCACCTCAGTGGGTCTGCAACAGACGGCACCATCATCTGCGGTGGGCCAGCAGATGCCGCCACCATGCAGTCCGGTGGGCCAGCAACAGATGCCGCCATCATCTCCGGTGGGCCGGCAGACGCCACCATCCACTCCGGTGGGTCTGCAACAGACGGCGCCATCATCTCCGGTGGGCCGGCAGACGCCACCATCCACTACGGTGGGTCTGCAACAGACGGCGCCATCATCTCCGGTGGGCCGGCAGACGCCACCATCCACTCCGGTGGGTCTGCAACAGACGGCGCCATCATCTCCGGTGGGCCGGCAGACGCCACCATCCACTCCGGTGGGTCTGCAACAGACGGCGCCATCATCTCCGGTGGGCCGGCAGACGCCACCATCCACTCCGGTGGGTCTGCAACAGACGGCGCCATCATCTCCGGTGGGCCGGCAGACGCCACCATCCACTCCGGTGGGTCTGCAACAGACGGCGCCATCATCTCCGGTGGGCCGGCAGACGCCACCATCCACTCCGGTGGGTCTGCAACAGACGGCGCCATCATCTCCGGTGGGCCGGCAGACGCCACCATCCACTCCGGTGGGTCTGCAACAGACGGCGCCATCATCTCCGGTGGGCCGATAGACGCCACCATCCACTCCAGTGGGTCTGCAACAGACGGCGCCATCATCTCCGGTGGGCCGGCAGACGCCACCATCCACTCCGGTGGGTCTGCAACAGACGGCGCCATCATCTCCGGTGGGCCGGCAGACGCCACCATCCACTCCGGTGGGTCTGCAACAGACGGCGCCATCATCTCCGTTGGGCTGGCAGCCGCCACCATGCAGTCCGGTGGGCCAGCAACAGATGCCGCCATCATCTCCGGTGGGCCGGCAGACGCCACCATCCACTCCGGTGGGTCTGCAACAGACGACGCCATCATCTCCGGTGGGCCGGCAGACGCCACCATCCACTCCGGTGGGTCTGCAACAGACGGCGCCATCATCTCCGGTGGGCCGGCAGACGCCACCCTCCACTCCGGTGGGTCTGCAACAGACGGCGCCATCATCTGCGGTGGGCCGGCAGACGCCACCATCCACTCCGGTGGGTCTGCAACAGACGGCGCCATCATCTCCGGTGGGCCGGCAGACGCCACCATCCACTCCGGTGGGTCTGCAACAGACGGCACCATCATCTCCGGTGGGCCGGCAGACGCCACCATCCACTCCGGTGGGTCTGCAACAGACGGCGCCATCATCTCCGGTGGGCCGGCAGACGCCACCATCCACTCCGGTGGGTCTGCAACAGACGGCGCCATCATCTCCGGTGGGCCGGCAGACGTCACCATCCACTCCAGTGGGTCTGCAACAGATGGCGCCATAATCTCCGGTAGGCCGGCAGACGCCACTATCCACACCAGTGGGTCTGCAACAGATGCCACCATCATCTCCGGTGGGCCGGCAGACGCCACCATCCACTCCAGTGGGTCTGCAACAGATGGCGCCATCATCTCCGGTAGGCCGGCAGACGCCACTATCCACACCAGTGGGTCTGCAACAGATGCCACCATCATCTCAGGTGGGCCGGCAGACGCCACCATCCACTCCGGTGGGTCTGCAACAGACGGTGCCATCATCTCCGGTGGGCCGGCAGACGCCACCATCCACTCCAGTGGGTCTGCAACAGACGGCGCCATTATCTCCGATGGGCCGGCAGACGCCACAATCCACTCCAGTGGGTCTGCAACAGACGGCGCCATCATCTACGGTGGGCCGGCAGACGCCACCATCCACTCCAGTGGGTCTGCAACAGACGGCGCCATCATCTCCGGTGGGCCGGCAGACGCCACCATCCACTCCAGTGGGTCTGCAACAGACGGCGCCATCATCTCCGGTGGGCCGGCAGACGCTACCATCCACTCCGGTGGGTCTGCAACAGACGGCGCCATCATCTCCGGTGGGCCGGCAGACGCCACCATCCACTCCGGTGGGTCTGCAACAGACGGCGCCATCATCTCCGGTGGGCCGGCAGACGCCACCATCTACTCCAGTGGGTCTGCAACAGACGGCGCCATCATCTCCGGTGGGCCGGCATACGCCACCATCCACTCCAGTGGGTCTGCAACAGACGGCGCCATCATCTCCGGTGGGCCGGCAGACGCCACAATCCACTCCAGTGGGTCTGCAACAGACGGCGGCATCATCTCCGGTGGGCCTGCAGACGCCACCATCCACTCCAGTGGGTCTGCAACAGACGGCGCCATCATCTCCGGTGGGCCGACAGACGCCACCATCCACTCCAGTGGGTCTGCAACAGACGGCACCATCATCTCCGGTGGGCCAGCAGATGACGCCACCATGCAGTCCGGTGGGCCAGCGGACGCCGCCGCCATGCAGTCCGGTGGGCCAGCGGACGCCGCCGCCATGCAGTCCGGTGGGCCAGCAACAGACGCCGCCACCATGCAGTCCGGTGGGCCAGCAACAGACGGCGCCATCATCTCCGATGGGCCGGCAGACGCCACCATCCACTCCGGTGGGTCTGCAACAGACGGTGCCATCATCTCCGGTGGGCCGGCAGACGCCACCATCCACTCCAGTGGGTCTGCAACAGACGGCGCCATCATCTCCGTTGGGCCGGCAGACGCCACCATCTACTCCGGTGGGTCTGCAACAGACGGCGCCATCATCTCCGGTGGGCCTGCAGACGCCACCATCCACTCCGGTGGGTCTGCAACAGACGGCGCCATCATCTCCGGTGGGCCGGCAGACGCTACCATCCACTCCGGTGGGTCTGCAACAGACGGCGCCATCATCTCCGGTAGGCCGGCAGACGCCACTATCCACACCAGTGGGTCTGCAACAGACGCCACCATTCTCTCCGGTGGGCCGGCAGAGGGCGCACCATCCTCTCCAGTGGGCCAGCAGCAGAGGGCGCCACCATCGTCTCCGGTGGGCCAGCAGCAGATGGCGCCACCAACCTCTCTTCAGCCACGGATATGATCATTTCATGGGCGACAGCCTCGCCAATTGCGGCGGTGTTCAACTCGCCGTCGCCACCTGACTCTGGGACACTTGGCCTAGCGGCCCACCGCCTTGTCCTCCCTCCGCCCTCCCGTGACTTTGGACTGTTTCTTTTTGGGGGGTGATTTCTAGAACGTCTGGTATCCGTTATGGGAAGGGGGGCTACTGTCAGGCTTGTCCCTGACAGTTTGGTTATGTTTTAGTTTTTCCTCTGTGTTTGTCTTTGTTTCCTGTCAGCGCTTTTATTTTGGTTGTTTCCTGCTTTTCTCCCTGAGTGCTGTTTTCCCTCAGCTGCGGCTGATTGGCACCTGGCCACACCTGGTGTCAATCAGCCAGCTGCTATTTAAGCCTGCCTTCCCCTCCAGTCTGTGCTGGAGTATTGTCGATGTCATTGTCATCACTACCTGAGTCGCCGATACTTGTCGATGTCTTTGTTTGCGGTAAGCTGTTCCTGTTTGCTAGTTCCTAATTGCTATTTACAGTTTGCTGTCTCCTAGCTCCTTGTTTCATGTTATCCTGTTAGTCGTTAGCTGTTTCCAGTTTTTCTGTTTGCTGGTTCCTGTTTTCAGTTTGGCTATTCCTAGTTCCTGGTTTGTGTTTTACATTTATTTTGGACATTAAATCATGTTTTCCTGCACCAATCCTGCCTTCTTTACATCTTGGGGTTCGTCACCAACACAACGTGACAGAATACTCCAGCCTAATTCGAACTCCGCAGAGATTTCGATGGCGGTAAAACAAAAAAAGGCAGCTCAGATGCCAGAATTTAACTGTAAACTCTACATTAGTTGTTTTTTTTACTGTAAATAAAAAAAACCTGCAATTTACAGTAACATTTAGGCATCGCAAATCAACAACTGTAGATTTTTCGGTGTATTACTGTAAATGCCAAAACGGCACCACAGTTTATTACAGTAAAAAAAGTACTGTTTTTTTCATTTCAAGAAAAATGCTGTAAAAACCACAGTAAATTTCACAATTGTACATTGCACAATTTGATGGACAACTTGCTTTGAAATCATTATGAGTATTTATTTCTATTAAAACGAATGGTTTGAATGTTTGATAATATATTTTTGCATAATTAGACAATATGTAAGTTACATGGAGTACATATTTTTTGTTTCTCCTAAAATAGAAAGAAAGCATACATTTAGTAAGAACTTTATTGATACATATTATTTCCAGGCTTTCGAGGGCCAAAATAAAATGAAGTGGCGGGCCACATCTGGCCCCCGGGCTTTGAGTTTGACACCTGTGATCTAAAAAGAAAAACAAGCTTTTAGAAAATAAATATTGTATAAAAGCAAAGCAATACTACAACACACTACAGTAGTTTTATGAAGTCATGTAATAATAATGAACGCAGACTTCTGTCGTACCCTCTTCCAGCTTCTTCTCCGTCAAACACACCATCTGCATCTTCTCCATGTTGTCATGAATACATGTCCGCAGATTAGAAATATATATATGAACATCTGTGTCGCCAAGTGGGCTAAATGGTCGATCATGTTTTTGACAAAAGTGGCTGGGGAGAGGGAAGTCTGGGTTTCCCTGCTTAGGCTGCTGCCCCCGCGACCTGACCTCGGATAAGCGGAAGAAGATGTATGTTTTTGATCATTTAAATATCCTTAAATAAAATAGTGAACATACAAGACAACTTGTCTTTTAGTAGTAAGTAAACAAACAAAGGCTCCTAATTAGTCTGCTGACATATGCAGTAACATATTGTCATTTATACACCTATTATTTTGTCAACATTGTGAGGGACAAACTGTAAAAATGGATTATTAATCTACTTGTTCATTTACTGTTAATATCTGCTTATTTTGTGTTTTAACATGTTTTATCTACACTTCTGTTAAAATGTAATAATCACTTATTCTTCTGTTGTTTAATACTTTACATTAGTTTTGGATGATACCACACATTTAGGTATCGATCCGATACCAAGTAGTTCCAGGATCATACAATAAGATATAATACCTAATAAACCAATAATAATATGGTTAAGAAATACTGATGTAAAGGGTAGGTGTCGCGCTGTTTTCTCTTTTAACATGTTCTATCTACACTTCTGTTAAAATGTAATAATCACTTATTCTTCTGTTGTTTGATACTTTACATTAGTTTTGGATGATACCACACATTTAGGTATGGATCCGATACCAAGTAGTTACAGGATCATACATTGGTCATATTCAAAGTCCTCATGTGTGCAGGGACGTATTTCCTGACTTTATAAACATAATAACTAAAAAAGACTTTGTGATGCTAAAAAATATTGATGTAATCATAGTAGTATCGACTAGATACACTATTGTACTTGGTATCATTACAGTGGATGTCAGGTGTCGATCCACTCTTGGCGTTTGTTTACATTGTGACGCCAGTGAGCTATTGTATCCTCCTACGATGTGTAGTGAAGCATGTTTAGCTATTCCTCGTCCTGCAGTGATATTGGTACTTGTAAGAAACTTACTTTATTTGTTACCATGGAGACAAGGATTAGCGATTTAGAAGTAACTAAAGTGCTGTTTTCAGTTTGGCTATTCCTAGTTCCTGGTTTGTGTTTTACATTTATTTTGGACATTAAATCATGTTTTCCTGCACCAATCCTGCCTTCTTTACATCTTGGGGTTCGTCACCAACACAACGTGACAGAATACTCCAGCCTAATTCGAACTCCGCAGAGATTTCGATGGCGGTAAAACAAAAAAAGGCAGCTCAGATGCCAGAATTTAACTGTAAACTCTACATTAGTTTTTTTTTTTACTGTAAATAAAAAAAAAACTGCAATTTTACAGTAACATTTTGGCACCGCAAATCAACAACTGCAGATTTTTCGGTGTATTACTATAAATGCCAAAACGGCAGAAGTAGCTAAAGTGCTGCTAGCTAGCTATGTCTTAAAGCACCTCTTCCTTTATCTTTAGTGTGTCCGTTCTCCCTTTTCTGTCTACACACTGTGTCTGCTTGTAAGTACTCCGTGTGTGGGCGCTGCCGAACATGCTCCTCTGCTAGAACACACTTTTAATGCTCTACTCGTTGACTTATGTAAATTGTTGCTAATTAATAATGAAGGGCCTTTTAAGGGGACATACACAGAGGTGCCCATTATGTCCGTCGCCAGCCAGGCATGAAAAAAATAGGCCTAAAAATGAGCGATCATCAATCTTCACCAAGACGTCTTGTGAGATGACGCTGATCATTATTAAGAAAAAATGACCGACAGGAAGGCGAGAAACACTTTTTATTTCAACACTCTCGCGCCGTACCTGTCGTCAAAACTCTAAAGACCGACCGCACAGTTCCTGTCTTCACAATAAAAGCGCTGCTCCATCCTGCATGCACTAACAAAATAAGAGTCTCAAAGCTAGCAAGCTACGGAGTTTCCCGCCTATGTACAGTCGTGGTCAAAAGTTTACATACACTTGTAAAGGACATGATGTCATGGCTGTCTTGAGTTTTCAATCATTTCTACAATTTTTTTGTGATAGAGTGATTGGAGCACATACTTGTTGGTCACAAAAAACATTCATGAAGTTTGCTTCTTTTATGAATTTATTATGGGTCTACTGAAAATGTGAGCAAATGTGCTGGGTCAAAAGTATACATACAGCAATGTTAATATTTGCTTACATGTCCCTTGGCAAGTTTCACTGCAATAGGGCGCTTTTGGTAGCCATCCACAAGCTTCTGCTTGAATTTTTGACCACTCCTCTTGACAAAATTGCTGCAGTTCAGCTACATTTGTTGGTTTTCTGACATGGACTTGTTTCTTCAGCATAAACGTGAAGATGGTAGGTGAAGATAAGGTACTTAAAAAAAAAAAAAATCATACAATAAAATAAGATAAAAAAATTAAAAACATTTTCTTGAATAAAAAAGAAAGTAAAACAATATAAAAACAGTTACATAGAAACTAGTAATTAATGAAAATGAGTAAAATTAACTGTTAAAGGTTAGTACTATTAGTGGACCAGCAGCACGCACAATCATGTGTGCTTACGGACTGTATCCCTTGCAGACTGTATTGATATATATTGATATATAATGTAGGAACCAGAATATTAATAACAGAAAGAAACAACCCTTTTGTGTGAATTGGGAAGGGAGGTTTTTTGGGTTGGTGCACTAATTGTAAGTGTATCTTGTGTTTTTTATGTTGATTTAATAAAAAAAAAACAAAAAAAACCGATACTTATAATAAAAAAACGATACCGATAATTTCCGATATTACATTTTAACGCATTTATTGGCCGATATCGGCAGGTCAATATTATCGGACATCTCTATTATTTATCTCATTCACGTAAGAGACTAGACGTATAAGATTTCATGGGATTTAGCGATTAGGAGTGACAGATTGTTTGGTAAACGTATAGCATGTTCTATATGTTATAGTTATTTGAATGACTCTTACCATAATATGTTACGTTAACATACCAGTTGGTTATTTATGCCTCATATAACGTACACTTATTCAGCCTGTTGTTCACTATTCTTTATTTATTTTAAATTGCCTTTCAAATGTCTATTCTTGGTGTTGGCTTTTATCAAATACATTTCCCCCAAAAAATGCGACTTATACTCCAGTGCGACTTATATATGTTTTTTTACTTCTTTATTATGCATATTTTGGCCGGAGAGACTTATACTCCGAAAAATACAATATATATATATATATATATATATATATATATATATATATATATATATATATATATATATATATATATATATATATATATATATATATGTCTTAATAAGGTTATCCAAAAACCCAACATGCCGACTAATAAACCCAACTAAATCTGAAATAGGAAAAATCAGCAAAATAATCCTGGACAGAGTCAACACAAAAATCAAGGACAAAACACCACTCAACCAATGGAGAAATACAGCAGCAGTAATCAAATGGTTCAACAACATCCAAGACAAACAACAGCACAACTTTATCTCCTTTGATATCGAGGAATTTTACCCTTCCATCACGCAAGACCTACTGACTCAAGCACTAGACTTCGCCTCAGACTACGACTCAATCACAGGCAACGAAAGAAACATCATCATCCACGCAAAAAACTCCATTCTCATCCACAACAGTACACCATGGCAAAAAAAGAACAATGCAACATTTGACGTCACTATGGGAAGTTTTGACGGAGCAGAAACGTGTGAACTCGTTGGGAGTTTCCTCCTCTCCCAGCTCGCTAGCCTCAATCTGAACCTTGGTATTTACCGTGATGACGGACTGGCAGTGTGTCGCGCCTCGCCAAGGAGCAGCGAGAATACCAAGAAGCGCATATGCCAAATTTTCAAAGAGAACGGCCTACGGATCACGATTGAAGCCAACAAGCAAACCGTCAACTTCCTTGACGTCACTTTCAACCTGAGAAATAACAGCTACCAACCATTCACGAAACCCAACACAACACTCCAATACGTGCACCATGACAGCAACCACCCACCCACCACCACGAAAAGAATACCTACCGGAATCAATAAAAGGCTATCGATGCTGTCATCTAGCAAAGCTGAATTTGACCAAGCAACCCCCCCGTACCAAAAAGCCCTTGATGAAAGCGGATACAATTTCACCCTCACCTATGAACCCACGCCAGGAAACCAGCCAAAAAAGAACAGAAAACGAAACGACATCATCTGGTACAACCCCCCATACAGCAAAAACGTCTCAACGAACATTGGACACAAATTCCTCAATCTGATTGACAAACACTTTCCCAAAGACAACACCCTAAGAAAAGTATTCAACAAGAACAACATTAAATTGAGCTACAGCTGCATGAACAATATACGACAAATCATCTCAAACCACAACAAAACAATTGCAAATGAGCCGTCGGCCCCCAGACAGAGCGGCTCCAAAACCAACAAAGGCTGTAACTGTCGAAAGAAACCTGATTGCCCTCTCAACGGGGGGTGCTTACAAACATCAGTTGTCTACCAATCTAAGGTAACGCGCAAGGACATTAACACATCCGACACATATGTAGGATTAACCGAGGGAGAGTTCAAAACCAGATGGAACAATCACAAGGCTTCTTTCAGGAACAAAAACCTGCGAAATACCACAGAACTCAGCAAACACATTTGGGACCTCAAAGACAATAATGTTGAATATTCAATAACATGGCAAATTCTTGCATCCAGCACACCTTACAATAGTGGTAATAAAAGATGCAACCTATGCTTGAAAGAGAAACTGTTTATTATTTACCGTCCAGACCTGTCATCCCTCAACAAGCGCAGCGAAATTGTAACAGCATGCCGCCATAGACGGAAACACCTCCTAGGTAACACATGAGCCAATCACCACGCCCCTACGCCAGCCTGTACCCACCCACTCTGTGCCCTATATAAACCATGGTATGCGAATGCTCCCATTAAAATCTCCTGATGATTGAGGGTACCCCCCCTCATGAAACAGGCCTGTAGAGATGAAATAGTCTTGTGATTTTTTTCCCCACACATACATACATATATATATATATATATATATTAGAGATGCGCGGTTTGCGGACACAACCGCGGAGCCCACAGATAAACCGCGGGTCGGACGGGTAAAAATACATTTTAAATAGATGCGGGCGGGTTTGCGGTTGAACCAATTCGGAAATATATATAGATAGTTAAATGTTGTTACCCACATACGAAAAACGAGCAGCACTCTTTGAAACAGTCAATTATTCATCAGGCACCGCGTCCCAGCAACAAGTGGCGCAAGTGTGCGCTCCTTCAGCGCAGCAAGGCGCATTTTAGAGGCCAGGCGCTCTCGCATGAATCCTGGCACTGTAGATGCCATTTTATTCCTGCATAGTGCTAACAAAAAAAAAAGTAAGTAGACATACGGTTGGATATATTAAACGAATTAGTCTACGTTACCTAGGCTATACCAAATAAGCCCATGTCTAACCTATATTGAGTTCGGTCAGCTGAATAATTTTGATGGTTACGTGTTGTTTGGGCGCACTACAATGCAAAGGAATTAAGGCAATTGCGTCGTTTATTGTGTTTTTTTTCTATTGGAGATATACTACTGTGTGTGAATAATTATTTGGCCTCGCTTTCAAGTGAAGCGCATCTCCGATTGGCGACAATGTAAGGATATTTAGCCTGCTTTGTTTGTCGCAACCGTCTATTTTCATTATAATTCAAGTTTGATGATAAAGTGCAGTCTGATGGGTTTGATTTCCCCCTTCAGCTATTTGCCTTGGCCAATAAGTTGCAGGTAATTTATTATTATTATTTATTTAATTTATTTTTGTTTAAATAGAGATGACATACATATGTTATTGTATAATTTAAGTTTGTGCGCGTGATTGACAGCCTAAGGCTTATGAGGCACATTTTTTATTTATTTTTTTATTTCAACTTAAAAACGTATGAGCCTATGCTTATGCCTACAACATAGGCTATGTGTTCATCTTTATTTTCCTGCCTGTCGTTGACAATGGAGATTGTCTGATATTTTGTCATGGCTGCAGATCAATCAATAAAGGTTCATCTTTGTCGCAAAATTGTTCACTGCTTCACTGTGCACCCCGCCCTCGTCCCTATTTGAGCATTATAACGTTAACAAGTTAATATTCATTGAAATAAATTCAGAATTTTTTTTTTACCTAACGAAAATATAGGCCTAGTCTTTCTAAAACATTGTTTTAACTTCTTAAAAGCCTCGTTCTGCTTGCTGCAACTGCGCACACAAAGTGTGAGGAACGCACTCCTGATCTGAGGGCATTGGCAACAATAGTCAACACTTTCTTAATGGAAATGACAATAATATTATAATAATGATAAATAATATTATCACGCATTAATATCTCTTAGCCACTAATGCGTGGCCAAGAGATATTAATGCGTGGCACGCATTGAATGTCTCTGCTACATTGGATCAGTCTCATTTCTTTAACAGGCAAAAGCTTTATAACCTCACTAATGCCTTTCATCGTCTATATTAGATAAATAACAACAGGCGGGTGCGGGCGCGTGTGGTTTTGATAAAATGTTGGTTCGGGTGGATGGCTGACGACTTTTGTGATGCGGTTGCGGATGAAATAATTGCCTATCCGCGCATCTCTAATATATATATATATATATATATATATATATATATATATATTACAGCCCGGCCCCCAATTTTTTTTATTGTAATTTTGAAGAATTTATCTGAATGTGCATGAACTATTTTTGTTTAAAATAGTTAGAAATGTCACATGTTAAATGTTTAAATATTAACTGTCAGTTTACTGTACTGTGCCAACTGTACTACTATATGAGTACCTATTTTCTATTGTTTCATTGAAAATAAAACAGCAAAGTCCATTTGGCTGTCATCTGTTTTAATTATGAGACACAATTGTGTCTAAGTCATGATTTTTTTTTTCATGCTTGAAATAAGAAATGATTACTTAGTTTTATACTTGTGAGTGTTGATGACACAGCTTTGCAACAGTTGATATTCTAGTTTCAAGCATGTTTTACTCAATATAGGTCATCAAATCTCAGCAACAAGCTGTAATATCTTACTGAGATCATTTAGGACCAAAACACTTAAAACAAGTAAAACACTCTAACATAAAATCTGTCTTATCAGACAGAAAATAAGCAAATATCACCCTTATTTGAGATATTTAATCTTACTTAGATTTCAGTTTTTGCAGTATATATTTTTTGTGACCAACAAGTATGTGCTCCAGTCACTTTATCACACAAAAATAAGAGTTGTAGAAATGATTGGAAGCTCCAGACAGCCATGACATGATGTTCTTTACAAGTGTATGTACACTTTTGAGCAGGACTGTATATACAAGTAGATGTCCTCGAGTAGACGCCATCAAGGAGTCTCAATGAAGTCCCCTGCTGAGGTACGCTTCATGCATTATTCATGAGGTCACATGACTTATGGTAGCACATGAGTCAGGTCTTTAGAAGAAAAGCATGCAGCATATATTTCCCTCCATAATTAGGCTCTGAACCTGTGCAGGGTGGTGTTTGCTGACTGACCTCTGACCCTGCAGGACTGCCTGGAGGCGTGCTCGTAAGGGGCTCTGCACGTCACGCCGTTACTTTTCCAGATGCCGGCTTTTAAAAGAACAACAGGGATTCCGCTCAGCAGGACCTGCTTGGGTGAGTCACAGGAATGACGGGAATTCCGATCCTGCATGTGCTGCAGTTACTGAAGTTTGAACCCCCCCCCCCCCCCCCCCCCCCCCCCCCCGACGCTTGAGTGGCGTCCTCGTGCTATAAAGCTTGGTGTGAAAAAACCTGAGTCAGCTTTTCGTGACGTGCAACAAGATGGCTTTAGAGTTGTGGCACAACTACAGCAACACATGAATGATGTCCACCAGCATGTGCTTATTACATGAGATCTACAGACGCAGTGAAGTTGTCACGTTGTGTAAATGGTCAATAAAAACTGAATACAATGATTTGATAATCCTTTTCAACTTATATTCAATTGAATAAATATTTAATGTTCGAACTGCCAAAACACGTGCTAAAGTGCCCTCTTAGGAGCCAAAAGGCGTGTTAAAGTGCCCTCTTAGGAGCCAAAACGTTGGGAGCCAAAAGGCGTGCTAAAGTGCCCTCTTAGGAGCCAAAATGTTGGGAGCCAAAAGGCGTGCTAAAGCGCCCTCTTAGGAGCCAAAACATTGGGAGCCAAAAGACGTGCTAAAGTGCCCTGTTAGGAACCAAGACGTTGGGAGCCAAAAAGCGTGCTAAAATGCTCTCTTAGGAGCCAAAACATTGGTAGTCAAAAGGCGTGCTAAAGTGCCCTCTTAGGGGCCAAAACATTGGGAGCCAAAAGACGTGCTAAAGTGCCCTGTTAGGAGCCAAAACGTTGGGAGCCAAAAGACGTGCTAAAGTGCCCTGTTAGGAGCCAAAACGTTGGGAGCCAAAACACGTGCTAAAGTGCCCTCTTAGGAGCCAAAACGCTGGTAGCCACAAGGCGTGCTTAAGTGCCCTCTTAGGAGCCAAAATGTTGGGAGCCAAAAGGCGTGCTAAAGTGCCCTCGTAGGAGCCAAAACGTTGGTAGCCACAAGGCGTGCTAAAGTACCCTCTAGGGAGCTAAAAGGCATGCTAAAGTACCCTCTTGGGAGTCAAAAGGCGTGCTAAAGTGCCTTCTTAGGAGCCAAAACGTTGGGAGCCAAATGGCGTGCTAAAGTGCCCTCTTAGGAGCCAAAACATTGGGAGCCAAAAGGCGTGCTAAAGTGTCCTCTTAGGAGCCAAAACATTGGGAGCCAAAAGGCGTGCTAAAGTGCCCTCTTAGGAGCCAAAACGTTGGGAGCCAAAAGGCGTGCTAAAGTGCTCTCTTAGGAGCCAAAACATTGGGAGTCAAAAGGTGTGCTAAAGTGCCCTATTAGGAACCAAAACGTTGGGAGCCAAAAGGCGTGCTAAAGTGCCCTCTTAGGAGCCAAAACGTTGGGTGCCAAAACACGTGCTAAAGTGCCCTCTTAGAAGCCAAAACATTGGGAGCCAAAAGGCGTGCTAAAGTGCCTTCTTAGGAGCCAAAACGCTGGTAGCCACAAGGCGTGCTAAAGTACCCTCTAAGGAGCCAAAATGTTGGGAGCCAAAAGGCGTGCTAAAGTGCCCTCTTAGGAGCCAAAAAGCGTGCTAAAGTGCTCTCTTAGGAGCCAAAACTTTGGGAGCCAAAAGATGTGCTAAAGTGGCCTGTTAGGAGCCAAAACGTTAGCAGCCAAAAAGCGTGCTAAAGTGCTCTCTTAGGAGCCAAAACATTGGTAGTCAAAAGGCGTGCTAAAGTGCCCTCTTAGGAGCCAAAACATTGGGAGCCAAAAGACGTGCTAAAGTGCCCTCTTAGGAGCCAAAACGTTGGGAGCCAAAAGGTGTGCTAAAGTGCCCTCTTAGGAGCCAAAACGTTGGGAGCCAAAAGACGTGCTAAAGTGCCCTGTTAGGAGCCAAAACGTTGGGAGCCAAAAGGCGTGCTAAAGTGCCCTCTTAGGAGCCAAAACGTTGGGTGCCAAAACACGTGCTAAAGTGCCCTCTTAGGAACCAAAACGTTGGGAGCCAAAAGGCGTGCTAAAGTGCCCTCTTAGGAGCCAAAACGTTGGGTGCCAAAACACATGCTAAAGTGCCCTCTTAGAAGCCAAAACATTGGGAGCCAAAAGGCGTGCTAAAGTGCCCTCTTAGGAGCCAAAACGCTGGTAGCCACAAGGCGTGCTAAAGTACCCTCTTAGGAGCCAAAATGTTGGGAGCCAAAAGGCGTGCTAAAGTGCCCTCTTAGGACCCAAAAAGCGTGCTAAAGTGCTCTCTTAGGAGCCAAAACTTTGGGAGCCAAAAGATGTGCTAAAGTGGCCTGTTAGGAGCCAAAACGTTAGCAGCCAAAAAGCGTGCTAAAGTGCTCTCTTAGGAGCCAAAACATTGGTAGTCAAAAGGCGTGCTAAAGTGCCCTCTTAGGAGCCAAAACGTTGGGTGCCAAAACACATGCTAAAGTGCCCTCTTAGAAGCCAAAACATTGGGAGCCAAAAGGCGTGCTAAAGTGCCCTCTTAGGAGCCAAAACGCTGGTAGCCACAAGGCGTGCTAAAGTACCCTCTTAGGAGCCAAAATGTTGGGAGCCAAAAGGCGTGCTAAAGTGCCCTCTTAGGACCCAAAAAGCGTGCTAAAGTGCTCTCTTAGGAGCCAAAACTTTGGGAGCCAAAAGATGTGCTAAAGTGGCCTGTTAGGAGCCAAAACGTTAGCAGCCAAAAAGCGTGCTAAAGTGCTCTCTTAGGAGCCAAAACATTGGTAGTCAAAAGGCGTGCTAAAGTGCCCTCTTAGGAGCCAAAACATTGGGAGCCAAAAGACGTGTTAAAGTGCCCTCTTAGGAGCCAAAACGTTGGGAGCCAAAAGGTGTGCTAAAGTGCCCTCTTAGGAGCCAAAACATTGGGAGCCAAAAGACGTGCTAAAGTGCCCTGTTAGGAGCCAAAACGTTGGGAGCCAAAAGGCGTGCTAAAGTGCCCTCTTAGGAGCCAAAACGTTGGGTGCCAAAACACGTGCTAAAGTGCCCTCTTAGGAACCAAAACGTTGGGAGCCAAAAGGCGTGCTAAAGTGCCCTCTTAGGAGCCAAAACGCTGGTAGCCACAAGGCGTGCTAAAGTACCCTCTTAGGAGCCAAAATGTTGGGAGCCAAAAGGCGTGCTAAAGTGCCCTCTTAGGACCCAAAAAGCGTGCTAAAGTGCTCTCTTAGGAGCCAAAACTTTGGGAGCCAAAAGATGTGCTAAAGTGGCCTGTTAGGAGCCAAAACGTTAGCAGCCAAAAAGCGTGCTAAAGTGCTCTCTTAGGAGCCAAAACATTGGTAGTCAAAAGGCGTGCTAAAGTGCCCTCTTAGGAGCCAAAACATTGGGAGCCAAAAGACGTGCTAAAGTGCCCTCTTAGGAGCCAAAACGTTGGGAGCCAAAAGGGGTGCTAAAGTGCCCTCTTAGGAGCCAAAACATTGGGAGCCAAAAGACGTGCTAAAGTGCCCTGTTAGGAGCCAAAACGTTGGGAGCCAAAAGGCGTGCTAAAGTGCCCTCTTAGGAGCCAAAACGTTGGGTGCCAAAACACGTGCTAAAGTGCCCTGTTAGGAGCCAAAACGCTGGTAGCCACAAGGCGTGCTTAAGTCCCTTCTTGGGAGCCAAAACGTTGGGAGCCATAAGTCGTGCTAGAGTACCCTCTTAGGAGCCAAAATGTTGGGAGCCAAAAGGCGTGCTAAAGTGCCCTCTTAGGAGCCAAAACGTTGGTAGCCACAAGACGTGCTAAGGTACCCTCTTGGGAGCCAAAACACGTGCTAAAGTACCCTCTTGGGAGCCAAAAGGCATGCTAAAGTAAAGTTAAAGTTAAAGTTAAAGTACCAATGATTGTCACACACACACTAGGTGTGGCGAAATTCTTCTCTGCATTTGACCCATCACCCTTGATCACCCCCTGGGAGGTGAGGGGAGCAGTGGGCAGCAGCGGTGGCTGCGCCCGGGAATCATTTTGGTGATTTAACCCCCAATTCCAACCCTTGATGCTGAGTGCCAAGCAGGGAGGTAATGGGTCCCATTTTTATAGTCTTTGGTATGACTCGGCCGGGATTTGAACTCCCAACCTACCGATCTCAGGACGGACACTCTAACCACTAGGCCACTGAGTACCCTCTTGGGAGCCAAAAGGCGTGCTAAAGTGCCCTCTTAGGAGCCAAAAAATTGGGAGCTAAAACGCGTGCTAAAGTGCCCTCTTAGGAGCCAAAACATTGGGAGCCAAAAGGCGTGCTAAAGTGCCCTCTTAGGAACCAAAAAGCTGGGAGCCAAAAGGGGTGCTAAAGTGCCCTCTTATGAGCCAAAACGCTGGGAACCACAAGGCGTGCTAAAGTGCCCTCTTAGGAGCCAAACCATTAGGAGCCAAAAGGCGTGCTAAAGTGCCCTTTTAGGAGCCAAAAAGCGGGGAGCCAAAAGGGGTGCTAAAGTGCCCTCCTAGGAACCAAAACGTTGGGAGCCAAAAGGCGTGCTAAAAAGCCTTCTTAGGAGCCAAAACATTGGGAGCCACAAGGCGTGCTAAAGTACTCTCTTGGAAGCCAAAATGTGTGCTAAAGTGCCTTCTTAGGAGCCAAACCATTAGGAGCCAAAAGGCGTGCTAAAGTGCCCTCTTAGGAGCCAAAACGTTGGGAGCCACAAGGCGTGCTAAAGTACCCTCTTAGGAGCCAAAACACGTGCTAAAGTACCCTCTTGGGAGCCAAAACATTGGGAGCCAAAAGGCGTGCTAAAGTACCCTCTTGGGAGCCAAAAGGTGTGCTAACGTGCCCCCTTAGGAGCCAAAACGTTGGGAGCCAAAAGGCGTGCTAAAGTGCCCTCTTAGGAGCCAAAACGTTGGGAACCACAAGGCGTGCTTCATTACCCTTTTGGGAGCCAAAACGTTGGGAGCCACAAGGCATGCTAAAGTGCCCTCTTAGGAGCCAAACCATTAGGAGCCAAAAGGCGTGTTAAAGTGCCCTCTTAGGAACCAAAAAGCTGGGAGCCAAAAGGGGTGCTAAAGTGCCCTCTTAGGAGCCAAACCGTTGGGAGCCAAAAGGCGTGCTAAAGTGCCCTCTTAGAAGCCAAACCGTTGGGAGCCAAAAGGCGTGCTAAAGTGCCCTCTTAGGAGCCAAAACATTGGGAGCCAAAATGCGTGCTGAAGTTCCTTCTTAGGATCCAAATAATTGGGAGCCAAAAGGTGTGCTAAAGTGCCCTCTTAGGAGCCAAAACGTTGTGAGCCACAAGGCGTGCTAAAGTACCCTCTTAGGAGCCAAAACACGTGCTAAAGTACCCTCTTGGGAGCCAAAACATTGGGAGCCAAAAGGCGTGCTACAGTACCCTCTTAGGAGCCAAAACACGTGGTAAAGTACCCTCTTGGGAGCCAAAACATTGGGAGCCAAAAGGCGTACTAAAGTACCTTCTTGGGAGCCAAAAGGCGTGCTAACGTGCCTCCTTAGGAGCCAAAACGTTGGGAGCCAAAAGGCGTGCTAAAGTGCCCTCTAAGGAGCCAAAACATTGGGAGCCAAAAGGTGTGCTAAAGTGCCCTCTTAGGAGCCAAAACGTTGGGAGCCAAAAGGCGTGCTAAAGTGCCGTCTTAGAAGCCAAACCGTTGGGAGCCAAAAGGCGTGCTAAAGTGCCCTCTTAGGAGCCAAAACATTGGGAGCCAAAAGGCGTGCTAAAGTGCCCTCTTAGGAGCCAAAACATTGTGAGCCACAAGGCGTGCTAAAGTAACCTCTTAGGAGCCAACACACGTGCTAAAGTACCCTCTTGGGAGCCAAAACATTGGGAGCCAAAAGGCGTGCTAAAGTACCCTCTTGGGAGCCAAAAGGTGTGCGAACGTGCCCCCTTAGGAGCCAAAATGTTGGGAGCCAAAAGGCGTGCTAAAGTGCCCTCTTAGGAGCCAAAACATTGTGAGCCACAAGGCGTGCTAAAGTAACCTCTTAGGAGCCAACACACGTGCTAAAGTACCCTCTTGGGAGCCAAAACATTGGGAGCCAAAAGGCGTGCTAAAGTACCCTCTTGGGAGCCAAAAGGTGTGCGAACGTGCCCCCTTAGGAGCCAAAACGTTGGGAGCCAAAAGGCGTGCTAAAGTGCCCTCTTAGGAGCCAAAACGTTGGGAGCCAAAAGGCGTGCTAAAGTGCCGTCTTAGAACCCAAACCGTTGGGAGCCAAAAGGCGTGCTAAAGTGCCCTCTTAGGAGCCAAAACATTGGGAGCCAAAACGTGTTTTAAAGTGTCCCCTTAGGAGCCAAAACGTTGGGAGCCAAAAGGCGTGTTGAAGTGCCCTCTTAGGAGCCAAAATGTATGCTAAAGTGTCCTTTTGGGAACCAAAAGACATGCTAAAGAAAAATAGTTTTCCCTTTTAGTTCAATCATGTTTTCTGTTACATTACACACATGGTTTAGACCAGGGGCTGCTCAACTGGGTTAGGGTTAGGGTTAGGGTTAGGGGCCTGCTCAACTGGCGGCCTGGGGGCCAAATCCTGTCTCCCCGACTTCAGTGCAAAACTTGGGAGACACTTGAACATTTCTGCATGAAATATAATAAAGACATTAAAATGCTCCTGTTGTAAAAAAAAAAAAAAAGGAATTTGGATCAGTATAAACACATTAGCAGATCCTTGCATTGACATTTGAAGCGCAAATGTCCACTGCAGTGGACATTTGGATTTTTCACAAATGGGCTATGTTATTTTTTTGGAGCTTGAAAAAAAAAAAAAAAAATAGACAAAAAAACTAATGTTCACTACAGAGGATGCTGGTTGTCAATAATAATAATAATAATAATAATAATAATAATAATGGCAGTGAATAGAGACGTCCCTGGTTAGACAGATATAGTTATTTTTCACAAAACAGTATGATTCATAATATCATTATTTACTGCTAAGGTAATACACAGTTGCGCTATGCTGCCCTCTTGTGGCTGAAGTATTACATGCATGCCATAGACTTAACACTTAACCACAACACATGGAAAGATACATAACTTTAATGTACGGATAGTCTTCAGACCTCTTTAAATTGTTCACTAAAATCAAAAATGTACATTTTATTTCTCTATTTACACCCATCTTGACAGGGGGAAAAAGGGATGGGGCTCACTGCCGAGTGAAAATTAATGAAAAATAAAATTAACTTTTATGATTTTAGCAAATGACTGCAAAAAATGTACAGTATATGTATTGGCCACAACATTAGGTACAGCGGCACATTCTATCTAATTAGCTCCAAACGGTTCGTTTGGCCCCGTCCCCCGTGGGCCAATTGTTGGAAAGTGTGTGAAGCCAAAATATGTGCTAAAGTGCTCCCTTTGGAGCCAAAATGCTTGCTAAATGGCGCTCTTGCATGCCAAGGTTGCCTCTTAAAAGCTAAAACGTGTGCTAAAGGGCCGTGTTAGAGCCAAAACATGCTAAAGTGCTCTCTTAGGAACCCTTTTGCATGCTAAGGTGCCCTCTTGGGAGTCAAAGCGTGTGCGTGATAAAGTGCTCTCTTAGGAGCCAAAATCTGTGCTAAAGTGCCCTTTTGGGAGCCAAAATGCATGCTTAAGTGCAAATCTGAGGAGCCAAAATGCTTGTCAAGGTGCCCTCTTAGGGGCCAAAATCTGTGCTAAGGTGCCCTCTTAGGAGTCAAAGTGTGTGTGTGATAAAGTGCTCTCTTAGGAGCCAAAATCTGTGCTAAAGTGCCCTTTTGGGAGCCAAAATGCATGCTTAAGTGCAAACCTTAGGAACCAAAATGCTTGTCAAAGTGCCCTCTTAGGAGCCAAAATCTGTGCTAAAGTGCCCTCTTGGGAGCTGAAATGCATGCTAAATTGCACTCTTGCATGCCAAAGTTAGAGCCGCAACACGTGCTAAAGTGCTCTTTGAGGAACCCTTTTGCATGCTAAGGTGCCCTCTTGGGAGTCAAAGCGTGTGCGTGATAAAGTGCTCTCTTAGGAGCCAAAATCTGTGCTAAAGTGCCCTTTTGGTAGCCAAAATGCATGCTTAAGTGCAAACCTTAGGAACCAAAATGCTTGTCAAAGTGCCCTCTTAGGAGCAAAAATCTGTGCTAAAGTGCCCTCTTGGGAGCTGAAATGCATGCTAAATTGCACTCTTGCATGCCAAAGTTAGAGCCGCAACACGTGCTAAAGTGCTCTTTGAGGAGCCCTTTTGCATGCTAAGGCGCCCTCTTGGGAGTCAAAGCGTGTGCGTCATCAAGTGGTCTCTTAGGAGCCAAAATTCTCGTGAAAGTGCTCTCTTAACAGCCAAAATCTGTGCTTATGTGCCCTTTTGGGAGCGAAAATGCATGCTTAAGTGCAAATCTTAGGAGCAAAAATGCTTGTCAAAGTGCCCTCTTCGAAGCCAAAATCTGTGCTAAAGTGCCCTCTTGAGAGCCGAAGTGCATACTAAATTGCGCTTTAGCATGCCAACGTGCCTCTTAAAAGCTAAAATGTGTGCTACAGGGCCCCGTTAGAGCCACAACATGTGCTAAAGTGCTCTCTTAGTAGCCTTTTTGCATGCTAAGGTGCCCTCTTGGGAGTCAAAGCATGTGCGTGATAAAGTGCTCTCTTGGAAGCCCAAATTCTGGTCAAAATTGCTCTCTTAACAGTCAACATTCTTGTCAAAGTGCTCTCTTAGGAGCCAAAATCTGTGCTAAAGTGCCCTCTTGGGAGCCAAAATGCGTGCTAAATTGCACTCTTGCATGCCAAAGTTGCTTCTTAAAAGCTAAAACGTGTGCTACAGGGCCCCGTTAGAGCCACAACATGTGCTAAAGTGCTCCCTGAGGAGCACTTTTGCATGCTAAGGTGCCCTCTTGGGAGTCAAAGCGTGTGCGTGATAAAGTGCTCTCTTATCAGCCCAAATGATTGTCAAAGTGCTCTCTTAGGAGCTAAAATCTGTGCTTAAGTGCCCTTTTGGGAGCCAAAATGCATGCTTAAGTGCAAATCTTAGGAGCCAAAATGCTTGTCAAAGTGCCGACTTAGGAGCCGAAATGCATGATAAATTGCGCTCTAGCATGCCAAAGTTGCCTCTTAAAAGCTAAAACGTGTGCTACAGGGCCCCGTTAGAGCCACAACATGTGCTAACGTGCTCTCTTAGGAGCCTTTTTGCATGCTAAGGTGCCCTCTTGGGAGTCAAGGCGTGTGCGTGATAAAGTGCTCTTAGGAGCCAAAATTCTCGTCAAAGTGCTCTCTTAACAGTCAAAATCTGTGCTAAAGTGCCCTTTTGGGAGCCAGCATGCATGTTTAAGTGCAAATCTTAGAAGCCAAAATGCTTGTCAAGGTGCCCGCTTAGGAGCCAAAATCTGTGCTAAAGTGCCCTCTTGGGAGCTGAAATGCATGCTAAATTGCACTCTTGCATGTCAAAGTTGCCTCTTAAAAGCTAAACCGTGTGCTACAGGTCCCTGTTAAAGCCACAACATGTGCTAAAGTGCTTTCTGACTAGCCCTTTTTCATGCTAAGGTGCCCTCTTGGGAGTCAAAGCGTGTGCGTGTTAAAGTGCTCTCTTGGAAGCCTAAATGATTGTCAAAGTGCTCTCTTAGGAGCCAAAATATATTTTAATATGCCCTTTTGGGAGTCGAAATGCATGCTTAAGTGCAAATCTTAGGAGCCAAAATATGTACAAAAATGCTCTCTTATGAGCGAATACCACGCTAAAATACTCCCTTATTAGCCAAAACCCATGAAATGTGCCAAGCATCCAGGCGCAAAAATGCGTATCTAAAATGTTGTGCCTTTTAGGAGCCAAAACATATGCTAAAGTGTCCTCTTGGGAACCAAAAAGCATGCTAAAGTGCTCTATCAAAAGCCAAAACGTGTACTAAAGTGCCCTCTTGTGAGCCACAACGCATGCTATAGTGCCCTCTTAGGAGCCAACATGTATGCTAAAGTGTCCTCTTGGGAACCAAAAGGCATGCTAAAGTACCCCCTTGCGAGTTAAAATGCGTGCTAAAGTTCCCTCTTAGGAGCCAAAACGTGTGCAAGAGGGTCCTCTTGCGAACCAAAAGGCGTGCTTAAGTGCCCTTTTAAGGGGCAAAAGGCATGCTAAAGTACCCCATTGGGAACCCAAAGACAAGCTAAAGTACCCCCTTGCGAGTTAAAACGCATGTTAAAGTGCCCTCTTAAGAGCCAAAATGTGTGCTAAAGTGCCCTCTTGGGAACCAAAATTGTGCTGAAGTGCCCTTTTGGGAACCAAAAGTGTGCTACAGTTCCCTCTTAGGAACAAAAACGTGTGCTGATGTGCCATCTTAAGGGCCAAAACGTGTGCTAAAGTGTCCCTATTGGGAACCAACAGTCATACTAAAGTACCCCCTTGGGAGCCAAAACGCATGCTAAAGTTCCCTCTTGCGAGCCAAAACGCATGCTAAAGTGCCCTTTTAGGAGGCAAAAGGCATGCTAAAGTACCCCCTTGTGAGCCAAAACACATGCTTAAGTTCACACTTAAGAGCCTAAACGTGTGCTAAAGAGCCCTCTTGCCAGCCAAAACGCGTGCTTAAGTGCCCTTTTAGGGGGCAACAGGTATGCTAAAGTACCCCATTGGGAACCAAAAGACATGCTAAAGTACCCCCTTGCGAGTTAAAACGCATGTTAAAGTGCCCTCTTGGGAGCCTAAAGTGCCCTCTTGGGAACCAAAAGTGTGTTGAAGTGCCCTTTTGGGAACCAAAAGTGTGCTACAGTTCCCTCTTAGGAACCAAAACATGTGCTAAATTGTCCGTATTGGTAACCAACAGTCATGCTAAAGTACCCCCTTGGGAACCAAAAGACATGCTGAAGTACCCCCTTGCGAACCAAAAGACGTGCTAAAGTGTGCTCTTAGGAGCTAAAAGGCATGCTAAATTACCCCCTTGGGAACCAAAAGGCATGCTAAAGTATCCCCTTGAGATCCAAAACGCATGCTAAAGTTCCCACTTAAGAGCCAAAACGTGGGCTAAAGTGCCCTCTTGCGAGCCAAAACGCATGCTTAAGTGCCCTTTTAGAGGGCAAAAGGCATGCTAAAGTACCCCATTGGGAACCCAAAGACATGCTAAAGTACCCCCTTGCGAGTTAAAACGCATGTTAAAGTGTCCTCTTAGGAGCAAAAATGTGTGATAAAGTGCCCTCTTGGGAGCCTAAAGTGCCCTCTTGGGAACCAAAAGTGTGTTGAAGTGCCCTTTTGGGAACCAAAAGTGTGCTACAGTTCCCTCTTAGGATTCAAAACGTGTGCTAAATTGTCCGTATTGGGAACTAAAATACATGCTAAAGTACCCCCTTGCGAACCAAAAGGCATGCTAAAGTGTGCTCCTAGGAGCTAAAAGGCATGCTAAATTACCCCCTTGGGAACCAAAAGGCATGCTAAAGTACCCCCTTTGGAGCCAAAACGCATGCTAAAGTTCCCTCTAAAGAGCCAAAACGCATGCTAAAGTTCCCTCTTGCGAGCCAAAACGCGTGCTTAAGTGCCCTTTTAGGGAGCAAAAGGTATGCTACCCCCTTGGGAGCCAAAACGCATGCTAAAGTTCCCTCTAAAGAGCCAAAACGTGTGCTAAAGTGCCCTCTTGCGAGCCAAAACGCATGCTAAAGTACCCCATTGGGAACCAAAGGACATGCTTAAGTACCCCCTTGCGAGTTAAAACGCATGCTAAAGTGCCCTCTTAGGAGCCAAAATTCACGCTTAAATGCTCTCTTAAGAGCCAAAATGTGTGCTAAAGTGCCCTCTTGGGTGCCTAAAGTGCCCTCTTGGGAACCAAAAGTGTGCTGAAGTGCCCTATTAGGAACCAAAAGTGTGCTAAATTGCCCCTATTTGGAACCAAAAGGCATGCTAAAGTACCCCCTTGGGAATCAGAAGACATGCTAAAGTACCCTCTTGGGAACCAAAAAGGCATGCTAAAGTACCCCCTTGGGAACCAAAAAGCATGCTAAAGTATCCCCTTGGGAACTAAAAGGCATGCTAAAGTACCCTCTTGGGAACCAAAAAGGCATGCTAAAATACCCCCTTGGGAACCAAAAGTCATGCTAAAGTACCCTTTTGGGAACCAAAAGTCATGCTAAAGTACCCCCTTGGAAACCAAAAGGCATGCTAAAGTGCCCTCTTGCGAGCCAAAACGCGTGCTAAAGTGCCCTTTTAGGAGGCAAAAGGCATGCTAAAGTACCCCATTAGAAACCAAAAAACATGTATGCTAAATTGCCCCTTTTGGTAACCAAAAGGCATGCTAAAGTACCCCTTTGTGAGCCAAAACGCATGCTAAAATTCCCACTTAAGAACCAAAACTTGTGCTAAAGTGCCCTCTTGCGAACCAAAACGCGTGCTTAAGTGCCCTTGTAGGGGGTAAAAGGCATGCTAAAGTACCCCATTGGGAACCCAACGACATGCTAAAGTACCCCCTTGCGAGTTAAAACGCATGTTAAAGTGCCCTCTTAGGAGCCAAAAGGTGTGCTAAAGTGTCCCTATTGGGAACCAACAGTCATGCTAAAGTACCCCCTTGGGAACCAAAAGACTTGCTAAAGTACCCCCTTGGGAAAACAAAATACATGCTAAAGTACCCCCTTGGGAGCCAAAACGCATGCTAAAGTTCCCTCTAAACAGCCAAAACGTGTGCTAAAGTGCCCTCTTGCAAGCTAAAATGCATGCTAAAGTACCCCAATGGGAACCAAAGAACATGCTAAAGTACCCTCTTGCGAGCCAAAACGTGTGCTTAAGTGCTCTTTTAGGGGGTAAAAGGCATGCTAAAGTATCCCATTGGGAACCCAAAGACATGCTAAAGTACCCCCTTGCAAGTTAAAACGCATGTTAAAGTGCCCTCTTGGGAACCCAAATGTGTGCTGAAGTGCCCTCTTAGGAGCCAAAACGTGTGCTAAAGTGTCCCTATTGGGAACCAACAGTCATGCTAAAGTACCCCTTGGGAACCAAAATACATGCTAAAGTACCCCCTTGGGAACCAAAAGGCATGCTAAAGTACCCATTGGGAACCAAAACGCATGCTAAAGTTCCCTCTAAAGAGCCAAAACGCATGCTAAAGTTCCCTCTTGCGAGGCAAAACGCGTGCTTAAGTGCCCTTTTAGGGAGCAAAAGGTATGCTACCCCCTTGGGAGCCAAAACGCATGCTAAAGTTCCCTCTAAAGAGCCAAAACGTGTGCTAAAGTGCCCTCTTGCGAGCCAAAACGCATGCTAAAGTACCCCATTGGGAACCAAAGGACATGCTTAAGTACCCCCTTGCGAGTTAAAACGCATGCTAAAGTGCCCTCTTAGGAGCCAAAATTCACGCTTAAATGCTCTCTTAAGAGCCAAAATGTGTGCTAAAGTGCCCTCTTGGGTGCCTAAAGTGCCCTCTTGGGAACCAAAAGTGTGCTGAAGTGCCCTATTAGGAACCAAAAGTGTGCTAAATTGCCCCTATTTGGAACGAAAAGGCATGCTAAAGTACCACCTTGGGAATCAGAAGACATGCTAAAGTACCCTCTTGGGAACCAAAAAGGCATGCTAAAGTACCCCCTTGGGAACCAAAAAGCATGTTAAAGTATCCCCTTGGGAACTAAAAGGCATGCTAAAGTACCCTCTTGGGAACCAAAAAGGCATGCTAAAATACCCCCTTGGGAACCAAAAGTCATGCTAAAGTACCCTTTTGGGAACCAAAAGTCATGCTAAAGTACCCCCTTGGAAACCAAAAGGCATGCTAAAGTTCCCACTTGTGAGCCAAAACGTGTGCTAAAGTGCCCTTTTAGGAGGCAAAAGGCATGCTAAAGTACCCCATTAGAAACCAAAAAACATGTATGCTAAATTGCCCCTTTTGGTAACCAAAAGGCATGCTAAAGTACCCCCTTGTGAGCCAAAACGCATGCTAAAATTCCCACTTAAGAGCCAAAACTTGTGCTAAAGTGCCCTCTTGCGAACCAAAACGCGTGCTTAAGTGCCCTTGTAGGGGGTAAAAGGCATGCTAAAGTACCCCATTGGGAACCCAACGACATGCTAAAGTACCCCCTTGCGAGTTAAAACGCATGTTAAAGTGCCCTCTTAGGAGCCAAAAGGTGTGCTGAACTGCCCTTTTGGGAACCAAAAGTGTGCTAAAGTGCCCTCTTGGGAATCCAAATGTGTGCTGAAGTGCCCTCTTAGGAGCCAAAACGTGTGCTAAAGTGTCCCTATTGGAAACCAACAGTCATGCTAAAGTACCCCTTGGGAACCAAAATACATGCTAAAGTACCCCCTTGGGAACCAAAAGGCATGCTAAAGTGCCCTCTTAGGAGCCAAAAGGTGTGCTAAAGTGCCCTCTTGGGAGACTTAAGTGCCCCCTTGGGAACCAAAAGTATGCTGAAGTGCCCCCTTGGGAACCAAAAGTATGCTGAAGTGCCCTTTTGGGAACAAAAAATGTGCTAAAGTGCCCTTTTGGGAACCAAAAATGTGCTAAAGTGCCCTCTTGGGAACCAAAATGTGTGCTTAAGTGCCCTTGTAGGGGGTAAAAGGCATGCTAAAGTACCCCATTGGGAACCCAAAGACATGCTAAAGTACCCCCTTGCGAGTTAAAACGCATGTTAAAGTGCCCTCTTAGGAGCCAAAAGGTGTTCTGAACTGCCCTTTTGGGAACCAAAAGTGTGCTAAAGTGCCCTCTTGGGAATCCAAATGTGTGCTAAAGTGCCCTCTTAGGAACCAAAACGTGTGCTAAAGTGTCCCTATTGGGAACCAACAGTCATGCTAAAGTACCCCTTGGGAACCAAAATACATGCTAAAGTACCCCCTTGGGAACCAAAAGGCATGCTAAAGTACCCTCTTAGGAGCCAAAAGGTGTGCTAAAGTGCCCTCTTGGGAGACTGAAGTGCCCCCTTGGGAACCAAAAGTATGCTGAAGTGCCCTTTTGGGAACCAAAAATGTGCTAAAGTGCCCTCTTGGGAACCAAAATGTGTGCTGAAGTACCCTCTTAGGAGCCAAAAGGCATGCTAAAGTACCCCCTTTGGAGCCAAAACTTGTGCTAAAGTGCCTTCTTGCTAGCCAAAACGCATGCTAAAGTACTCCATTGGGAACCAAAGGACATGCTAAAGTACCCCCTTGGGAGTTAAAACGCATGCTAAAGTGCCCTCTTAGGAGCCAAAATGCATGCTAAAATGCCCTCGTAAGAGCCAAAATGTGTGCTATAGTGCCCTATTGGGCGCCTAAAGTGCCCTCTTGGGAACCAAAATGTGTGCTGAAGTGCCCTCTTAGGAGCCAAAAGGCATGCTAAATTACCCCCTTTGGAGCCAAAACGTGTGCTAAAGTGCCTTCTTGCGAGCCAAAACGCATGCTAAAGTACTCCATTGGGAACCAAAGGACATGCTAAAGTACCCCCTTGCGAGTTAAAACGCATGCTAAAGTGCCCTCTTATGAGCAAAAATGCACGCAAAATGCTCTCTTAAGAGCCAAAATGTGTGCTAAAATGCCCTCTTGGGCGCCTAAAGTGGGAACCAAAAGTGTGCTGAAGTGCCCTTTTGGGAACCAAAAGTGTGCTAAAGTGCCCCTATTTGGAACCAAAAGGCATGCTAAAGTACCCCCTTGGGAATCAAAAGACATGCTAAAGTGCCCTCTTGGGAACCAAAATGTGTGCTGAAGTGCCCTCTTAGGAGCCAAAAGGCATGCTAAATTACCCCCTTTGGAGCCAAAACGTGTGCTAAAGTGCCTTCTTGCGAGCCAAAACGCATGCTAAAGTACTCCATTGGGAACCAAAGGACATGCTAAAGTACCCCCTTGCGAGTTAAAACGCATGCTAAAGTGCCCTCTTATGAGCAAAAATGCACGCAAAATGCTCTCTTAAGAGCCAAAATGTGTGCTAAAATGCCCTCTTGGGCGCCTAAAGTGGGAACCAAAAGTGTGCTGAAGTGCCCTTTTGGGAACCAAAAGTGTGCTAAAGTGCCCCTATTTGGAACCAAAAGGCATGCTAAAGTACCCCCTTGGGAATCAAAAGACATGCTAAAGTACCCTCTTGGGAACCAAAAGGCATGCTAAAGTTCCCCTTGCGAGTTAAAACGCGTGCTAAAGTGCCCTCTTAGGAGCCAAAATGTGTGCTTGCAGCTGAAGTGCAGTCGCCTACAGCCACACTCAACCTGAGAGATGTTTGTGAGGGATTGAAGGGTTGATGAGCTTCCATTGAGGTTGTGTAAGTGTGTCTCCAGGTGGGAAACACCTGTTGCGCAATAAAGAGTCAGGAGGCAGGCGGCCATGATGTTTGTGGGATGCAAGTATCCTTTGCAGATGCTTTTTGGGGTAAGGGCTTCCTGGATTGTCCTTTAGACAGCAAGCCCAGACCGCAAAAAGATCTGAAAAGAACCAGAAGTCACTGGTGTGGTCGCAGCAGCGTCTGAAACACACATTGGGAGGATCCATGAGACTGAGCACAGATGAAGCTCATATGTGACAGGAAGAGAAAGGTTTGGTAATATCTCATTTATATCATGTGCACAATAACACAATATGTCATTTCTATCATGTGCACAATAACACAATATGTCATTTCTATCAATAACACAATATGTCATTTCTATCATGTGCACAATAACACAATATGTCATTTCTATCATGTGCACAATAACACAATATGTCATTTCTATCATGTGCACAATAACACAATATGTCATTTCTATCATGTGCACAATAACACAATATGTCATTTCTATCATGTACACAATAACACAATATGTCATTTCTATCATGTGCACAATAACACAATATGTCATTTCTATCATGTGCACAACAACTTTGGAACAAATGATCATTGTGTGAATGCTCCAAAGCACACACATGCTTTTCTACACCCAAATGCATCTATTTAGTGTGTGAATGCTCCAAACTTCTTCTTCTTCTCCAGATTTTTCATCCCATTCAAATAGTTCCAACTTCAAACTGTTCAGTCTATTCTGGAATCGCGGGGCTTTTCCTTGACAATTTCCAAAAATTCCCAGATTTCCCAGAATTCCAGGTTTTCCAGTACATTTTCCCCCATTCAAAATGAATTGGCCGTTTTTCAAAAAATTCCCAGATTTCCCAGAATTCCAGGTTTTCCAGGACATTTTTCCCCATTCAAAATGAATTGGCCATTTTTCAAAAATTCCCAGATTTCCCAGAATTCAAGGTTTTTCAGGACATTTTTCCCCATTCAAAATGAAATGGCCATTTATCAAACGTACCCCATTTCCACATTTTTCAACCGATTCAAACCATTCCACCTTCAACACATTCCACCATCCTGGACATTCAAACTGGCCTTTTTCCAAGTAAAAAAAAAAAATCCAGGATTTTCCAAAATTCCTGGTTTTCCAAAGCCCTATTTCCACCCTTTTTTCTGGCGACTACTCCTTCCACATTTTTCAACGCATTTCAACCGTTCAACCACCCAAACATTCCTCTTAATCGGGAAAAAAAAGGAAGTTGTTTTTTGAACTAGAAAAATTCCCGGTTTTCACGAAATTCTAGGAATTCCGTAATACCATTTCTCAATTCAACATGTTACTACTTTAACATTTCTCGACCAATAGGAAACATTTCAACACCAACCATTTCAACTCATTCAGACCATTCCAGGTTTTATTTTTTTTTTACCATTTAAAATAAAATTCCCGCTTTTCCCGAAATTCCCAATTTTTCTGAAATACGCATTGAAATCAATGGGACATTCTTCAAAGTTCCACATTTCCCACATTTTTCATCTGATTCAAACTGTTCAACTTCACAATATTCAGCCTGTTCAGGAAATTGTGTGCTTTACTTAAAAAAATAAAAATAAAAATTCCCGGATTTCCCATAATTCCTTTTTTTTTTTTTTGCATTTTCCCCATTCTAAATTAATTGTACATTTTTCAAACTTCCACAATTCCCAAAATTCTTCAACCCATTCAAATAATTCCACCTTCAACACATTCCACCGTCCTGGACATTCAAACTACCCTTTTTTCAAGTTAAAAAGAATTCCAAGATTTTCCAGAATTCTTGGTTTTCCAAAGCCCTATTTCCACCCTTTTTTTCTGGCGACTACTCCTTCCACATTTTTCAACGCATTTCAACCGTTCCACCACCCAAACATTCCTCTTAATCAGGACAAAAAAGGATATTGTTTTTTTAACTGGAAAAATTCCCGGTTTTCCTGAAATTCCAGGAATTCCGTAATACCATTTCTCAATTCAACATGTTAGTACTTTAACATTTCTCAACCAATAGGAAACATTTCAACACCAACCATTTCAACTCATTCAGACCATTCAAGGTTTTATTTTTTTTACCATTTAAAAAAAAATTCCCGCTTTTCCCGAAATTCCCAATTTTTCTGAAATACCCATTGAAATCAATGGGACATTCTTCAAAGTTCCACATTTCCCACATTTTTCATCTGATTCAAACTGTTCAACTTCACAATATTCAGCCTGTTCAGGAAATTGTGTGCTTTACTTAAAAAAATTCAAATTTTTTTTCCCGGATTTCCCATAATTCCTTTTTTTTTTTTTTTTTTTTTTTGCGTTTTCCCCATTCAAAATTAATTGTACATTTTTCAAACTTCCACAATTCCCCAAATTCTTCAACCAATTTAAATAATTCCACCTTCAACACATTCCATCATCCTGGACATTCAAACTACCCTTTTTTCAAGTTAAAAAAAATTCCAGGATTTTTCCAGAATTCCTGGTTTTCCAAAGCCTTACTTCTACCATTTTTTCTGGCAACTACTACTTCCACATTTTCCAACGCATTTCAACCGTTCCACCACCCAAACATTCCTCTTAATCAGGACAAAAAAGGAAGTTGTTTTTTGAACTGGAAAAATTCCCGGTTTTCCAGAAATTCCAGGAATTCCGTAACACAATTTCTCAATTCAATAATGTTACTACTTTGACATTTCTTGACCAAATTGAACAATTTCAACACCAACCATTTCAACTCATTCAGTCCATTCAAGTTTTTTTTTATTACTAATTTTAAAAAAAAATCCCGCTTTTCCTAAAATTCCCAATTTTTCTGAAATTCCCATTGAAATCAATGGGACATTCTTCAAAGTTCCACATTTTTCATCTGATTCAAACTGTTCAACTTCACAATATTCAGCCTGTTCAGGAAATTGTGTGCTCGACTTCAACAATTCTAAAAAAAAATTCCGGATTTCCCATAATTCCTTTTTTAAAATTTTTTTTTTTTTTTTTTTTGCATTTTCCCCATTCAAAATGAATTGTACATTTTTCAAACTTCCACAATTCCCCAAATTCTTCAACCAATTCAAATCATTCCACCTTCAACACATTCCACCATCCTGGACATTCAAACTACCCTTTTTCCAAGTTTAACAAAACATTTCCAGGATTTTCCAGAATTCCTGGTTTTCCAAAGCTCTATTTCCACCCTTTTTTTTCTGGCGACTACTCCTTCCACATTTTTCAACACATTTCAATTGTTCAGCCGTCCAGACATTCCTCTTATTTAGGAAAAAAAAGGAAATTGTTTTTTTAACTGGAAAAATTCCCGGTTTTCCCGAAATTCCAGGAATTCCGTAACACCATTTCTCAATTCAATAATGTTACTACTTTAACATTTCTCGACCAAATTGAACAATTTCTACACCAACCATTTCAACTCATTCAGTCCATTCAAGGTTTTTTTTTTTTTTTACCATTTCAAAAAAAAAATCCCGCTTTTCCCGAAATTCCCAATTTTTCTGAAATTCCCATTGAAATCAATGGGACATTCTTCAAAGTTCTACATTTCCCACATTTTTCATCTGATTAAAACTGTTCAACCTCACAATGTTCAGCCTGTTCGGGAATTGTGTGCTCTACTTCAACAATTCTAAAAAAAACTTCAGGATTTCCCATAATTCCTTTTTTTTTTTGTGCATTTTCCCCATTCAAAATGAATTGGCCATTTTTCAAACTTCTACAATTCCCATAATTATTCAACCAATTAAAACCATTCCACCTTCAACACATTCAAATCATCCTGAACATTCAAACTATCATTTTTCCACATTCAACAAATTTCCAGGAATTCCCGTTTTTTTGGTAACCTATTTCCAGCCTTCTTAAGTTCAACCACTCCTTTCACATTTTTCAACCCATTTCAACTGTTCCACCATCAAAACACTCCTCTTAATCAGGACAAAAAAAGAAGTTGTTCTTTGAACTTGAAAAATTCCCGTTTTTTCCGAAATTTCAGGAATTTCGTAATACAATTTCTAAATTCAACATACTTTAACATTTCTCGACCGATTTGAACAATTTGAACACCAACCATTTCAACTCATTCAGTCCATTCAAGTTTTGTTTTTTTTACCATTTAAAAAAAAAAAATTCCCGCTTTTCCCGAAATTCCCAATTTTTCTGAAATTCCTATTGAAATCAATCAATCAATCAATCAATCAATCTTTATTTATATAGCCCTAAATCACAAGTGTCTCAAAGGGCTGCACAAGCCACAACGACATCCTCGGTACAAAGCCCACATATCAATCACAAATCAATGGGACATTCTTCAAAGTTCTACATTTCCCACATTTTTCATCTGATTAAAACTGTTCAACTTCACAATATTCAGCCTGTTCAGGAATTATGTGCTCTACTTCAACAATTCTTAAAAAAAATTCCGGATTTCCCATGATTCATTTTTTTTTTTGCATTTTCCCCTTTCAAAATGAATTGTACATTTTTCAAATTTCCACAATTCCCATAATTATTCAACCGATTCAAATCATTCCACCTTCAACACATTCCACCATCCTGGACAGTCAAACTACCCTTTTTCCAAGTTAAAAAAAAATTCCGGGATTTTACAGAATTCCTGGTTTTCCAAAGCTCTATTTCCACCCTATTTTCTGGCGACTACTCCTTCCACATTTTTCAACGCATTTCAACCGTTCTACCGTCCAGACATTCCTCTTAATCAGGACAAAAAAGGAAGTTGTTTTTCCAACTGGAAAAATTCCTGTTTTTTCCAAAATTCCAGGAATTCCATAATACCATTTTTAAATTCAACATGTTACTACATTTCTCGACTGATTTAAACAATTTCAACTCATTCAGTCCATTCAAAGTTTTTTTTTTTACTATTTAAAAAAAAAATTCCCGCTTTTCCTGAAATTCCCAATTTTCCTGAAATTCCCAATTTTTCTGAAATTCCCATTGCAATCAATGGGACATTCTTCAAAGTTCCACATTTCCCACATTTTTCATCTGATTCAAAATGTTCAACTTCACAATATTCAGCCTGTTCAGGAAATTGTGTGATCGACTTCAACAATTCTAAAAAAAAATTCTGAATTTCCTATAATTCCTTTTTTTTTTTTTTTTTGCATTTTCCCCATACAAAATGAATTGTACATTTTTCAAACTTCCACAATTCCCAAAATGTTTCAACCGATTAAAACCATCCCACCGTCAACACATTCCACGATACTGAACATTTAAACTACCCTTTTTCCAAGTTAAAAGAAAATTCCAGGATTTTCCTGCATTCCTGGTTTTCCAAAGCCCTATTTCCACCCATTTTTTTTGGCGACTATTCCTTCCACATTTTTCAACGCATTTCAACCGTTCCACCGTCCAAACATTCCTCTTAATCAGGACAAAAAAGGAAGTTGTTTTTTGAACTGTAAAAATTCCCATTTTTTCCGAAATTCCAGGAATTCTGTAATACCATTTTTAAATTCAACATGTTACTACTTTAACATTTCTCGACCGATTTGAACAATTTCAACACCAACCGTTTCAAGTCATTCAGTCCATTCAAAGTTTTTTTTTTTTACTATTTTAAAAAAAAATTCCCGCTTTTCTGAAATTCCCAATTTTTCTGAAATTCCCATTGAAATCAATGGGACATTCTTCAAAGTTCCACATTTCCCACATTTTTCATCTGATTCAAACTGTTCAACTTCACAATATTCAGCCTGTTCAGGAAGTTGTGTGCTTTACTTCAACAATTCTAAAAAAAACTTCAGGATTTCCCATAATTCCTTTTTTTGTGTGCATTTTCCCCATTCAAAATGAATTGGCCATTTTTCAAACTTCTACAATTCCCAAAATTCTTCAACCAATTCAAACCATTCCACCTTCAACACATTCAACTCATCCTGGACATTCAAACTATAATTTTTCCACATTCAACAAATTTCCGGGAATTCCCGTTTTTTTGGTAACCTATTTCCAGCCTTCTTAAGTTCGACCACTCCTTTCACATTTTTCAACCCATTTCAATTGTTCCACCATCAAAACACTCCTCATAATCAGAACAAAAACCAAGTTGGTTAAGGAACTAGAAAAATTCCTGGTCTTCCGAAAATTCCAGGGATTTCTCCATTAAAAACTGTTACTAATTCAAAATTTCTTGACCAATTTAAACAATTCCAACACCAGCCAATTCAGCTCATTCAGGACATTTATGCTCCTAATAATTTCTTTTTAAAAACCCGCTTTTCCCCAAATTCCCAAATTTCCAGGAAGTTCCCAATGAAATTAATGGGACATTTTTCCAAGTTGCACGATTCCCACATTTTTCAACCTATTCAAACCATTCCAACATTACCACATTCCACTCATCCTGGACATTCAAACTAACACTTTCCCAAGTTACAAACCAAATACCGGTTTCCTGGAAATTCAAACTCTTCAAATTCAAACCATTCCAACATTCAAAGTATTTCAGCGTTTAAACGATTTCAACATTTAAACCATTTCTGCATTCATCCTACGTTCCTACGTTATACACACATAATAAATACTGACTGGTATACACACATAATAAATACCGACTGGTATGCACACATGATAAATACCGACTGGTATGCACACATAATAAATACTGACAGGCATACACACATAATAAATACTGACTGGTATACACACATAATAAATACTGACTGGCATAGACACATAATAAATACTGACTTGTATGCACACATAATAAATACTGACTGGTATACACATAATAAATACTGACTGGTATGCACACATAATAAATACTGACTGGTATGCACACATAATAAATACTGACTGGTATGCACACATAAATACTGACTGGTATACACACAATAAATACTGACTGGTATGCACACATAATACATATTGACTGGTATGCACATATAATAAATACTGACTGTTATACATGGTATGCACTCATAATAAATACTGACTGACACATAATAAATACTGACTGTGATGCATGGTATGCACACATTATAAATACTGACTGGTATACACACAACACATACTGACTGGTATACACACATAATAAATACTGACTGGTATACACATAATAAATACTGACAGGTATACACACATAATACATACTTACTGGTATACACACATAATAAATACTGACTGGTATACACACATAATAAATACTGACTTGTATGCCCACATAATAAATACTGACTGGTATACACACATAATAAATACTGACTTGTATGCCCACATAATAAATACTGACTGGTATACACACATAATACATACTGACTGGCATAGACACATAATAAATACTGACTTGTATGCACACATAATAAATACTGACTGGTATGCACACATAATAAATACGGACTGGTATACACACATAATAAATACTGACTGGTATACACACATAATAAATACTGACTGGTATACACACAATAAATACTGACTGGTATACACACATAATAAATACTGACTAGTATGCACACATAATAAATACTGACAGGTATACACACATAATACATACTGACTCGTATACACACATAATACATACTAACTGGTATACACACATAATAAATACCGACAGGTATTCACACATAATATATACTGACTGGTATACACACATAATAAATACTGACTGGTACACACACATAATAAATACTGACTGGTATACACACATGATACATACTGACTGGTATACACACTTAATACATACTGACTGGTATGCACACATAATACATACTGACTGGTATGTACACATAAAACATACTGACTGGTATACACGCATAATAAATACCGACAGGTATACACACATAATAAATACTGACTGGTATGCACACATAATTCATATTGACTGGTATGCACACATAATAAATACTGACTGTTATACATGGTATGCACTCATAATAAAGACTGACTGACATAATAAATACTGACTGACACATAATAAATACTGACTGTTATGCATGGTATGCACACATTATAAATACTGACTGTTATGCATGGTATGCACACATTATAAATACTGACTGGTATACACACATAATAAATAGTGACTGGTATACACACATAATAAATACTGACAGGTATACACACATAATACATACTTACTGGTATACACACATAATAAATACTGACTGGTATACACACATAATAAATACTCACTGGTATACACACATAATAAATACTGACTGGTATGCCCACATAATAAATACTGACTGGTATACACACATAATAAATACTGACTGGCATAGACACATAATAAATACTGACTTGTATGCACACATAATAAATACTGACTGGTATACACACATAATAAATACTGACTGGTATGCACACATAATAAATACGGACTGGTATACACATATAATAAATACTGACTGGTATACACACATAATAAATACTGACTGGTATACACACAATAAATACTGACTGGTATACACACATAATAAATACTGACTGGTATGCACACATAATAAATACTGACTGGTATACACATAATAAATACTGACTGGTATGCACACATAATAAATACGGACTGGTATGCACACATAATAAGTACTGACTGGTATATAAACATAATAAATACTGACTGGTATAGACACATAATAAATACTGACTCGTATGCACACATAACACATACTGACTGGTATACACACATAATAAATACTGACTGGTATACACACATAATAAATACTGACTGGTATGCACACATAATAAATACTGACTGGTATACACACATAATAAATACTGACTGGTATACACAAATAAAA
>NC_084557.2:43550691-43568191 GCF_033978685.3 Nerophis lumbriciformis
ACTATGGTGACATTTTATTCTGGAACTGTTCTGATATGAGGTCATGCAGCAACCTATCCAGGGTCTTTAAAAGTCCAAAAAAAAAGAGTCTTAAATCCAATCATTTGAATTTAAGGCCTTAAAATGCCTAAAATGATTCTAAAATCTCACAAAAGGTTTTAAATACGATTTTGAAAGGTCTTAAAAATCTATTGACGTTAGTTTCATGTACAAACCCCGTTTCCATATGAGTTGGGAAATTGTGTTGGATGTAAATATAAACGGAATACAATGATTTGCAAATCCTTTTCAACCCATATTCAGTTGAATGCACTACAAAGACAACATATTTGATGTTCAAACTCATAAACTTTATTTTTTTTTTGCAAATAATAATTAACTTAGAATTTCATGGCTGCAACACGTGCCAAAGTAGTTGGGAAAGGGCATGTTCACCACTGTATTACATCACCTTTTCTTTTAACAACACTCAGTAAACGATTGGGAACTGAGGAAACTAATTGTTGAAGCTTTGAAATTCTGTCCCATTCTTGTTTTATGTAGAGCTTCAGTCGTTCAACAGTCCGGGATCTCCGCTGTCGTATTTTACGCTTCATAATGCGCCACACATTTTCGATGGGAGACCGGTCTGGACTGCAGGCTATCCAGGAAAGTACCCGCACTCTTTTTTTTACGAAGCCACGCTGTTGTAACACGTGCTGAATGTGGCTTGGCATTGTCTTGCTGAAATAAGCAGGGGTGTCCATGAAAAAGACGGCGCTTAGATGGCAGCATATGTTGTTCCAAAACCTGCATGTACCTTTCAGCATTAATGGTGCCTTCACAGATGTGTAAGTTACCCATGCCTTGGGCACTAATGCACCCCCATACCATCACAGATGCTGGCTTTTGAACTTTGCGTCGATAACAGTCTGGATGGTTCGCTTCCCCTTTGGTCCGGATGACACAATGTTGAATATTTCCAAAAACAATTTGAAATGTGGACTCGTCAGACCACAGAACACTTTTCTACTTTGCATGAGTCCATCTTAGATGATCTCGGGCCCAGAGAAGCCGGCGGCGTTTCTGGATGTGGTTGATAAATGGCTTTTGCTTTGCATAGTAGAGCTTTAACTTGCACTTACAGATGTAGCGACGAACTGTATTTAGTGACAGTGGTTTTTTGAAGTGTTCCTGAGCCCATGTGGTGATATCCTTTAGAGATTGATGTTGGTTTTTGATACAGTGCCGTCTGAGGCATCGAAGGTCACGGTCATTCAATGTTGGTTTCCGGCCATGCCGCTTACGTGGAGTGATTTCTTCAGATTCTCTGAACCTTTTGATGATATCATGGACCGTAGATGTTGAAATCCCTAAATTTCATGCAATTGCACTTTGAGAAACGTTGTTCTTAAACTGTTTGACTATTTGCTCATGCAGTTGTGGACAAAGGGGTGTACCTCGCCCCATCCTTTCTTGTGAAAGACTGAGCATTTTTTGGGAAGCTGTTTTTATACCCAATCATGGCACCCACCTGTTCCCAATTAGCCTGCACACCTGTGGGATGTTCCAAATAAGTGTTTGATGAGCATTCCTCAACTTTATCAGTATTTATTGCCACCTTTCCCAACTTCTTCGTCACGTGTTGCTGGCATCAAATTCTAAAGTTAATGATTATTTGCAAAAAAATAAAATGTTTATGAGTTTGAACATCAAATATGTTGTCTTTGTAGCATATTCAACTGAATATGGGTTGAAAATGATATGAAAATCATTGTATTCCCGTATATATTTACATCTAACACAATTTCCCAACTCATATGGAAACGGGGTTTGTAATAAAGATAGAGACTTCCTATCAGAGGTGTTGTTATACATCTATGAACAAGCTTATCGGTGTGTCTACTCTAGTGGGACAGGAATGTAGTCATTTATAAATTACTAAATTTTTCTGTGCGGCCTGGTTTGCTAATGCGCCACGGACCAGTACCGGTCCCGGGACCCATGGTTGAGGAACACTGATCTAAACGATAATAATGATTCATTTTTTTTACTCATTATTATGATTGCAATGGTGTAGAACTGCACTTTCTAATACATCATATTGTTTATGAGAGTGGGCTGCAAACTGCCATCAGAATAAATGAAGAGTGTCACTCAAAATGGACTATTGGCATCTTCGCAAAGACCGAATTATTGCTCTTGGAGTGAGTGTGTGTGTGTGGCAGGAAAACGGTGCATGCCATGCTCGGAAATATGAAGAGGGCTTGGACGAGGATGCAAAGTTTCAACTTTATGTGGATCGTGACGTGGACGCGATTCATTTCATGCCTGGCATGATGGCTGCATGCGTGGAGCTGTCCGTGGTCCTGAACACCTCTCCGATCAGCACCCCTTGCTGGTACACGCCCTGATCGCGCACACACACACACACACACACACACACACACACACACACACACACACACACACACACACACACACACACACACACACACACACACACACACACACACACACACAGTGCAATGCATGTGTGCAAGTGTGTGTGTTTAAGTCCAACATGCATGCAGAGCTCCACTCACAATCCCCACAAAATGGACAGAAACCCCCCCCCCCCCAAATATTTCATTCTCCGACGGTTCAAAGTGAAAATGAAAGCTCCCCGTACTAACCGGGCAGCCAGAGGGAGCAGCATGAAGTCTCCGAGCTGCCTCCGTTAAGCGCACCTTTTGCATGCCGTCCAATAATAACACAAACCCAAGCGCCATAACACACACACACTATGTGCGTCTTCAACATGCACCATGTGACATAAATACACCTGTGTGTGTGTGTGTATTGTTGTTGAGTGGCTCCTACCTTTGCGTGCCCGTGCGAGCGCTTCATGGAATCGGCGTGGATGGAGTGGAAAAAGCCCTGGAGTGCAAAAAAAAAAAAAGAAAAAAAAAAAGAAAAGAAATGCAAGCCATCCGACTATTGTTGCTTTTTGCAGAAACAAAGCGTCACACGTTTCCATCTTACCTACACACACACACGCACACACACACACACCTCTTTTCACTCTCCGTGCCGCTCCGTGATGCAACATGTTCACCTCTGCATGCATGCCCCCCCACCCCACACACACACACACACACACACACCACGCATTCTTAGAGCAGACGTGCGTCCATTTTCCAGCCCTTTCCATCCTTTTTTTTTGTGAAGGAAAATACTGCAAAAGCAGAACCCCCCCACCACCATCATCACCACCACCACCATCACTCAATTCCTCCAGTCTGCGACTGACCCGCATTGACGTCATTGCGTCATTAGGTCTCCCCTGGAAACACGCGGCTCCCAAAAATAGCAACACACTAATGCAGCCTGCATGCGCCGGGGTTGGCTTTTTGGGGGGGGGGGGGGCACTATATGCATCAATGCATAAGCCCCCCCCTCCCCAACATAACCATGCACTGCCGATTCTGAGCAATATTACTCTCTCTCTCTCTCTCTCTGCCAAGGACGGGCTGATCACGACTTGGGGCTATTTTTAGGAAAGAGAGGGATGGGAGGCAGAGAGAGAGAGAGAGAGGGGTGGGAGTGATGATGAGAAACGCCCGCACCTCCACTGGCTGCAGCTGAGGAGCACAAACAGCACCAGAGGGGATAAAAATAGCAAAAGAGCCTTCATGCAACCCGGCCAGCAGCAGCAATAGCCAAGTGTGTGTGTGTGTGTGTGTGTGTGTGTGTGTGTGTGTGTGTGTGTGTGTGTGTGTGAGAGACACGGCTAGACCCCCCCCAAAACCTTGTTAGAGGACTCATCCTTGAAAGCATCTGTTCATTTATAAACAACAACAAAAAGTTATTTTATTACATGAAAGCAACGTTATATTTATATTCAAATGGATTCGTTTGTTTCGGGTCACCCGTTCAGTGGCTGCATGACGCACAACATACACGCGTACATACATATACACACACAGTGATACGTGTAAGCGACGCACAACATACATGTGTACATACATTGGCGTTGTTAGGCCTATTTTAGGGGGGCTCAAGCCCCCCTAAAATATTCTTAAGCCCCCCTAAATAATTTGGTGTTATATATATATATATAATTTTATTTTTTTATTTTTTATTTTTTTAACAAATACATGCCGACATATTCATTATAAAGTGGCCCGAATATGAGTTTAAATAAATAATCATATAAACTGTCATTATTCACTCAGTTTCCCCTCACTTCATAGCGTAAATCACTAAAAATGATTCCCGGGCGCGGCACCGCTGCTGCCCACTGCTCCCTCACCTCCCAGGGGGTGAACAAGGGGATGGGTCAAATGCAGAGGACACATTTCACCACACCTAGTGTGTGTGTGTGAGAGACAATCATTGGTACTTTAAGGTAGAGAGCCCCTTTAGTTTGTCGGTATCCAATCCATTCCACTTGTTCATATAGAAAATGCCCACATCACTCAAAATCCAGTCCGCATTTTCTCTGCGACCTTGCTTGCGGTCCTTGGACTTGTTCATATAGAAAATGCCCACATCACTCTTGTAGAATCTATATAAAGTAATATACATTAGCCTAATGTTAAAATAATGAAAAAAACATCATTAAATATATTTGTTTTATTGTATTGTTACATTAATAGCTGTTGTATTATTATAGGATGGCTTGTTAAACATTTCATAGGATTTTCAGAGGGAGGAAAAACCAAGACATTTAATATAACATGTTAAATGAATAAATACATAAAAAGAAAAAGAAAAAAAATGGTTAAAAGCCATCGTCCCGGGGAGCATTTCATTTCGTCCCGTGCATTTTTTAAATAATAATAACAATGAATCATTTCTAAGTATTTGTTAGTATTTTGTGTAGTTTTGTGCTCGTGCGCTACGTTCGCTCTCCTGGGGGCTAAGCCCCCCCTGTCTTTAAAAGCTAGTGACGCCCCTGCGTACATATATATATATATGTATATATATATATATATATATATATATATATACTAGGGCTGCGAATCTTTGGGTGTCCCACGATTCGATTCAATATTGATTCTAGGGGCCACGATTCGATTCAAAAATGATATTTTCCCGATTCAAAAGGATTCTCTATTCATTCAATACATAGGATTTCAGCAGGATCTACCCCAGTCTGCTGACATGCAAGCAGAGTAGTAGATTTTCGTAAAAAGCTTTTATAATTGTAAAGGATAATGTTTTATCAACTGATTGCAATAATGTAAACACACAAATGTAAATCCAAGACAACAATATGTTGTTGAGTGTTGCTGGGTGGGGTTTGGTTTTGGAATTGGATTGCATTGTTATAGTATTGCTGTGTATTGTTTTGTTGGATTGATTAATTAAATTTTTTTTTTTAAATACATAAAAAAAATAAAAAATAATAATTAATAAATAAAAATAAAAAAATCGATTTTTTAAAAATGAGAATCGATTCTGAATCGCACAACGTGAGAATACTACACCCCTAATAAATATGTATGTATTTTATTTATGTGTATATATATATATATATATATATATATATATATATATATATATACATACGCACAACATACATGCGTACATACAAAACCCAAAACCAGTGAAGTTGGCACGTTGTGTAAATGGTAAATAAAAAGAGAATACAATGATTTGCAAATCCTTTTCAACTTATATTCAATTGAATAGACTGCAAAGACAAGATATTTCATGTTCATACTGAAAGCTCATCTAAGATGGACTGATGCAAAGTGGAAAAGTGTTCTGAGGTCTGACGAGTCCACATTTCAAATAGTTTTTGGGAACTGTGAACGTGGTGTCCTTTAGACCAAAGAGGAAAAGAACCATCCGGACTGTTCTCGGCGCAAAGTTGAAAAGCCAGCATGTGTGATGGTATGGGGGTGTATTAGTGCCCAAGGCATGGGTAACTTACACATCTGTGAAAGCACCATTAATGCTGAAAGGTACATACAGGTTTTGGAGCAACATATGTTGCCATCCAAGCAACGTTATCATGGACGCCCCTGCTTATTTCAGCAAGACAATGCCAAGCCACTTGTTACAACAGTGTAGCTTTGTAGTAAAAGAGTGCGGGTACTAGACCGGCCTGCCTGTAGTCCAGACCTGTCTCCCATTGAAAATGTGTGGTGCATAATGAAGCCTAAAATACCACAACGGAGACCCCCGGACGGTTGAACAACTTAAGCTGTACATCAAGCAAGAATGGGAAATAATTCCACCCAAAAAGCTTCAACAATCGGTCTCCTCAGTTCCCAAACGTTTACTGAGTGTTGTTAAAAGGAAAGGCCACGTAACACAGTGGTAAAAATGCCCCTGGGACAACTTTTTTTGCGATGTGTTGCCATTAAATTCTAAGTTAATGATTATTTGCAGAAAAAAAAATAAGTTTCTCAGTTCGAACATGAAATATCCTGTCTTTGCAGTCTATTCAATTGAATATAAGTTGAAAAGGATTAGTAAATCATTGTATTCTGTTTTTATTTACCATTTACACAACTTGCCAACTTCACTGGTTTTGGGTTTTGTACATGCACACACACACACACACACACATACAGTATATATATATATATATATATATATATATATATATATATATATATATATATATATATATACACAGTGATACATGTAAGTGACACACAACATACATGCATACATACATGTACACACACACAGTGCTACATGTAAGTGATGTTATGGTGATAATATTCGACAATTTGCCTTGATAATTATTGGCAAGTTTATTTATTGAGCACAATTTGTACACAAGGCAAATCAAAGTGCTTTACAGAACATTTAAAAAATATATATATTTCAAATTAAAATCAGAAAATACAATCACAAAACAATCAGAATTTATTCAAATTAAAATCAAAGAGTGTAGACAAAAATGTTCATTTGTCATATGCACAATTAAAATAGTTTTCACCCTGGATGTGAACATTGCCAACGTTGAGGCCTCTCTCATATCTTTAGGGCGACTATTCCAGGTTTTAGGAGCATAAAACTGAATTGCAGCCTCACCATATTTGGTCCTGACTCTGGGGACCAGCAGGAGACCACTCCCTGAGGTTCTCAGAGCTCGACATGGTTCTAACATGTCAGAGATGTACTTTGGCACAAGACCATGAAGAGACTTGTACACAAGCAGAGCTGTTTTAAAGTCTATTCTCTGAGCAACAGGAAGCCAGTGCAGTGACCGAAGCACTGGACTAATATGCTCGTATTTGCTGGTTCTAGTTAGGACTCGAGCAGCAGCATTTTGGATGTACCACAGCTACTTTACAGCTCGTTTAAAGGGCCCTGTGTGTGCCACTAATTTAAATCAGTCTCTTTGATTATTTGAATATAATTTTTATTGTCTTATACTATATTTTCTATTTTGCATTTTGCCATTTATATTATAGTTTTCAATATTCCTGATTTTGTATAAACTCAATAATACTTTATTTGATTTGTTTAGCATGTCTGTATTTTCAGATTTTTCGTCATTTTTTCATCACGTCTTATACTTTCTTGTTGGCTATTTATAATGTAATAGTTCATTTTTGATACAGGCCTGTTATTTTTTATTATTACAATTTTATTAAGCGTCATTTTGATTATTGTATTTTTTTTAAACACATCTTCTCATTTCAAAACCTGTATGTAATAGTAATACAGTGTACCATTTGTATTGTATATATATTTCATTATTGTGCATTTAAAAAAATATACATTTTTAATTTCAATGATTGAAATTTGACATTTTAGTTATTCGATCAAGCAGTGCTGCCTATTTTAAAAAAATCTACATTTATTTTGTAATTCATCTTGTATGTTTATTGTTAGCTATTTACTAGAAATATATATTATACATATATATAATATTATTTGATATTTTTATCATTAATTTTTTTTGCATGTTATTGTATTTATTTCTAGTTAATTTCTCAATTATTTAATTCGTTTTTATGCTTGATTTTTTATTATTTATTTTATACAGTTGTATTTATTATTCATATTATATATTTTGTTCTATTTATTTTATATAGTTGTATTTATTATTTATATTATATTTTATTTGTATTTTAATTTTATATAGTTGTTTTGACTATATTATATTTAATTTTTCTACTTATTTTATATGGTTGTATTTATTGTTTATGTTATATTTTATTTTTCTATTTATTTTATGTAGTTGTATTTATTATTTATATTATATTTTATTTTTCTGTTTATTTTGTATAGTTGTATTTATTATTGATGTTATTTTATTTTTCTTATTTGTCATTATCTTTATTAGCTGACCTTTTAGTATTTGCATTTTGTCGTTGCTATGTATAGATGAAGCTATTTAATTTTCATACATTTTATTTTATTGCATTATTTTTTTTATGAATTGCCGCCTAAATAGAAGGCCTATAGTTACAAAAACAGGATCCATCCTTGCACATAATATCTTTGCATATGTTTCATATCTAAAATGTCATATTTGGCATTCAGATGATAGGCTTTAGCACACCGCAAAAGGGACAAGCAGTAGAAAGTGGATGGATGGACGATAATGACGACTATGATACATGTTGTGCCATCAAGTGCCAAATTTAAAGTGCCGACGCCATCTACTGGCTGTTTAGGTGACCTGCACCCTAAAGGCAAAGCCAGTTGCCTCAAAGGAAGCACAATAAACCTAGTGGTGAAGTGAGGTACTGCATCCCTATAATTCTCATCTCATCTCACTCCTTCCTGTGTCCCCACTCCAATTACAAAAAAAAATCCAATTCCCATATTTCCGCCCCTGCAGCAGAGAGATGAACACAAAATCATTTTGGACAGGCAAATATCTGCCAGCTAAAGACTGCAATGCATTTCTCCAACAGCAGGTGGCAGCAGTCTGGAGGGGAACTAAATGCACAGGGAGGAGTAGTAAATCAATCACTTTGTTAATATGTGCGCTTATAGCACATCAGACGTTTAATAACGTTCACCGATTCCATCAAATAAATCCACCCGGGTTTATCCTCGCCTTATCTGAGCCGTGGGGATCGTGAGATCCGCAGTGAGGGGGGGGGCATTTAAAAAATATATCACAGCACTCTCTGGAACCAAATCTGCCTCTTAGTGATCAATTTGAAAAGGCTTTCGCAGTGTTTTTAATTGCATCATTTGGTGCCCATATGCTCCAGATATAACACAGTGGGGCACCTTGGGAGACATTAACCAAATGGCCTCGGGGGGAAATAACAAGCAGCAATATCTACAGCATCCCCCGCTCGCTGAAATGAAAAGCAGACGCCGGCATCCATTACTGCTCCTGACAATAAGCAGTTTAGGCGCGACCTCCTGTAAATCACCGCCAGTCTCGTTTTTTTGGGGGGAGCGGGAGGGGGGAGACGGCAGAATCCTTGGAGCGCAAAATTACAAAAGACAAAAAGAGGAGAGAAGCTTTAATTGGGAATGAGATAGACAAAGTGGCGGTAATGCCTTGCTTAGTGGCGCTGGGAAGCAACATTCTGCGTCCCTGAAATATTTGGTATCCCCTACCGTGGGCGCGCGCATGGAGGCGGAGCTCTGTGCCTTGTTCGGACAGCGGCGGCTAGAGATGCGCGGATAGGCAATTATTTCATCCGCAACCGTATCACAAAAGTCGTCAACCATCCGCATCCACCCGAACTAACATTTAATCAAAACCGCACCCGCCCGCACCCGCCCGTTGTTATATATCTAATATAGACGATGCAAGGCATTAGTGAGGTTATAAAGCTTTTGCCTGTTAAAGAAAGGAAACTGATCCAATGCAGCAGAGACATTCAATGCGTACCACGCTGTCACGGCCCAGACGCCAGAGGTGGGACCAAGTCATTGTTTTGCAAGTCACAAGTAAGTCTCAAGTCTTTGCCCTCAAGTCCGAGTCAAGTCCCGAGTCAAGACAGGCAAGCCCCGAGTCAAGTCCAAAGTCAAGACTGGAAAGTCTCAAGTCAAGTCCTAAGTCCTGCATTTTGAGTTTCGAGTCCTTTCAAGTCCTTTTAACCACAGACTAATATATTAACACAGATTGTGTATGCCTTTCAAACGCTGTATTTATTTATTAAAACAAGTGCATTTTAAATTGCAGGAAAGAAAATTGTGCTGACATTGCACTTCATAATAGCACTATTAACCAGTCATTTTAAACATTAACTCATTCCTTTACAGAACAAACACATTGAAAAATAAAGTGCAAATGTACTTATTTGTAGAAAAGTGTTAACATTGAAAAAACATGACATATACGTGAACATAACAAAAAAGTTGTACTTTTTATATGTCAGGGCCCTATGCTGCATTGCATTTGCAAAAGACCAAATTAGCCAAGAGTCTGTCAGTCATTTGTGCACGATGGGGGCGTAGTATGATGCCACCATGGCTGAAAACTCGCTCCACTGGAGCACTGGAGGCAGGCACTGCCAAGACTCTCATGGCCACTCGGAACAGTGAAGGAAGAGTCTTCATGTTCAATGCGTCAGTCTACGCCAGGGCAGCTGTGGCTATGAAAGTAGCTTACCACCACCAGGTGTGAATGATTGATGGGTTCTACATGTAAAGCGACTTTGGGTACTTAGAAAAGCGCTATATAAATCCCAGTTATTATTATTATTATTAATGCCCAGAACAAAAGGGGAGAGAGAGTTTTTTGGGTTGGTGCACTACTTGTAAGTGTATCTTGTGTTTTTTATGTTGATTTAATTAAAAAAAGAAAAAATATATATATTTCTTGTGCGGCCCGATACCAATCGATCCACGGACCAGTAGCGGGCCGCGGCCCGGTGGTTGGGGACCACTGAGGTAAACAACCAACAGTATGTCAGAAAGCTAGCTAAAACGGTACACTTATTCATAATATAGTATACATTTTAACTGACCTTTATTTTACTATTTTTGTCTTTTTTTAGGTGGCTAAAATACGCGGTGCTGCTGACCGCCGTCTAACGTTACGTGTGATATATTGACTAACGTAACCCTGCTTAAAAAAAATCACTGAACAAAAAGTATGAATAAGGTAGTGAACTGCAACAGATTCCCGTGTTTGCAATAACGTTATAACGTTAGCAGTGAGTTTACAGCCTCACTGATTTAACTACACAGCAAATAAAAGTCACGTTAAAGTTAAAGTACCAATGATTGTCACAGACACACTAGGTGTGGCGAGATTATTCTCTGCATTTGACCCATCACCCTTGATCACCCCCTGGGAGGTGAGGGGAGCAGTGGGCAGCAGCGGTGGCCGCGCCCGGGAATCATTTTTGGTGATTTAACCCCCAATTCCAACCCTTGATGCTGAGTGCCAAGCAGGGAGGTAATGGGTCCCATTTTTATAGTCTTTGGTATGACTCGGCCGGGGTTTGAACTCACAACCTACCGATCTCAGGGCGGACACTCTAACCACTAGGCCACTGAGTTACTTAGCCAATAAACGTTATCTTACATTCAAAACTTACCGTTCTTTGTGCAACTTCAAATGCCGGACGAAGTTGGAAGTTGTTGCCTCTCCATCAGTAATTTTCGAACCGCATGTGTTGCATACTGCAAACCGTTTTGTGTTGACCACCTCGTAATTTTTATACCCAAACGAAATTATTTTAGGTATCATTTTTTGTTCACTGGCGTGTGGTTTGGACATGTCTTCTTTGTTGGTTGTCCTGCAATTTGATTGGATGAATGCTGTGTGATGAAAACAAAGTAGATCTAATTTGATTGGCTGTTGTACTGAGACCACACCAGCTGACACACGCAACGCTGATAGACAAGTACACAATGAAAAATACAGAGCGCTCCCGAATAACTTTTTCATCTTTGGGTTTTGGGGAAAGTAGCAAGTCATGTCAAGTCATGTCAATTCAAAAGGCTCAAGTCCAAGTGAAGTCACAAGTCATTGATGTTAAAGTCTAAGTCGAGTTGCAAGTCTTTTTACATTTTGTCAAGTCGAGTCTAAAGTCATCAAATTCATGACTCGAGTCTGACTCGAGTCCAAGTCATGTGACTCGAGTCCACACCTCTGCCAGACGCACACAAGTGCGCAATCATCTGGGAGCCGCTCTGAGCGCACCTCCAAGCGCGCTCGCGCCACTCAAACTGCTGCAGGCAGCTGCATTCTATCTTGTTTTAACATCCTGTGGCACTCTTCTGGGATCACGGCGGACGAAACTGCTCATGCTCAGGGTGTTTGTGGAGATTCGGGGTTTTGCACAAATGTGATGCACCATGTTAGATGTCCCGGTTTTGTGACTGTCGTAGACATAAACAGCGTCGCAGCTCTTGCAAATCACGTAGCCAGCATTACTATCATCCTGATTTACAACCTCATAAAAACGAGTCCACGCTGAACTTTTTAGGCCTTTTTTTCCCCTGGTCTTTAGTATTCCCTTTTTTAGTTTGTCGCGTACCACGTTTGCCACCGGCGTTGCCATCTATATTTTTTTTCTTCTTCTGTTGTGGCATATGCTGCAGGTGCCTGCTCGTTTTTCGTATGTGGGTAACAACATTTAACTATGTATATACATTTCCGAATTGGTTTAACTGCCACCCGCCTGAATCTATTTAAAATCTAATTTTTTTTTATTTCAACCGCCCGACCCGACCCGCGGATAAAATCTAATTTTTTTTTATTTCAACCGCCCGACCCGCGGATAATCCGCGGACTCCGCGGTTGTGTCTGCAAACCGCGCATCTCTAGCGGCGGCACTGCCGTGCTGTTGGCGACGTCAATGATGATTGTGGGGATGCTCCATGCGGCTCTTTGGCGCCGCCCTAGTGGCTCCGTGGAGCTTTTTCAAGTAGAAAAAGATGAGGGGGGAAAAATATATATATTTTTGTTTTAACCCTTGTGTGGTGTTCGGGTCTGTGGGACCCGTTTTCATTTTTTATTAAAAGAAAAATTATACCATCCATCCATCCATCCATCTTCTTCCGCTTATCCGAGGTCGGGTCGCGGGGGCAGCAGCCTAAGCAGGGAAGCCCAGACTTTCCTCTCCCCAGCCACTTCGTCCAGCTCTTCTCGGGGGATCCCGAGGCGTTCCCAGGCCAGCCGGGAGACATAGTCTTCCCAACGTGTCCTGGGTCTTCCCCGTGGCCTCCTTCGGTCGGACGTGCCCTAAACACCTCCCTAGGGAGGCGTTCAGGTGGCATCCTGACCAGATGCCCGAACCACCTCATCTGGCTCCTCTCCATGTGGAGGAGCAGCGGCTCTCTAAGGGAGAGCCCCGCCACCCGGCGGAGGAAACTCATTTGGGCCGCTTGTACCCGTGATCTTGTCCTTTCGGTCATGACCCAAAGCTCATGACCATAGGTGAGGATGGGAACGTAGATCGACCGGTAAATTGAGAGCTTTGTCTTCCGGCTCAGCTCCTTCTTCACCACAACGGATCGATACAGCGTCCGCATTACTGAAGACGCCGCACAGATTCTTACATTCACTGTTACAAGCCGGCCTCTAAGGGCAGCCATGAATGCGATGTGGCCCTCCATGAAAACAAGTTCGACACCCCTGCTGTAGGACAATCAAATATAATACCTAATAAACCAATAAAATCATTGTGATTAAAGTGCTATGGCCTAATAAATAAATACAAACCCCGTTTCCATATGAGTTGGGAAATTGTTTTAGATATAAATATAAACGGAAGACAATGCTTTGCAAATCCTTTTCAACCCATATTCAGTTGAATGCACTACAAAGACAAGATATTTGATGTTCAAACTCATTACCTTTATTTTTTTTCCTGCAAATAATAATTAACTTAGAATTTCATGGCTGCAACACGTGCCAAAGTAGTTGGGAAAGGGCATGTTCACCACTGTGTTACATGGCCTTTCCTTTAACACTCAGTAAACGTTTGGGAACTGAGGAGACACATTTTTGAAGCTTCTCAGGTGGAATTCTTTCCCATTCTTGCTTGATGTACAGCTTAAGTTGTTCAACAGTCCGGGGGTCTCCCTTGTGCTATTTTAGGCTTCATAATGCGCCACACATTTTCAATGGGAGACAGGTCTGGACTACAGGCAGGCCAGTCTAGTACCCACACTCTTTTACTATGAAGCCACGTTGATGTAACACGTGGCTTGGCATTGTCTTGCTGAAATAAGCAGGGGCGTCCATGATAACGTTGCTTGGATGGCAACATATGTTGCTCAAAACCTGTATGTACCTTTCAGCATTAATGGCGCCTTCACAGATGTGTAAGTTACCCATGTCTTGGGCACTAATACACCCTCATACCATCACAGATGCTGGCTTTTCAACTTTGCGCCTATAACAATCCGGATGGTTCTTTTCCTCTTTGGTCCACAGTTTCCAAAAACTATTTGAAATGTGGACTCGTCAGACCACAAAACACTTTTCCACTTTGTATCAGTCCATCTTAGATGAGCTCAGGCCCAGCGAAGCCGACGGCGTTTCTGGGTGTTGTTGATAAACGGTTTTTGCTTTGCATAGGAGAGTTTTAACTTGCACCTACAGATGTAGCGACCAACTGTAGTTACTGACAGTGGGTTTATGAAGTGTTCCTGAGCGCATGTGGTGATATCCTTTACACACTGATATCGCTTGTTGATGCAGTACAGCCTGAGGGATCGAAGGTCACGGGCTTAGCTGCTTACGTGCAGTGATTTCTCCAGATTCTCTGAACCTTTTGATGATATTACGGATCGTAGATGGTGAAATCCCTAAATTCCTTGCAATAGCTGGTTGAGAAAGGTTTTTCTTAAACTGTTCAAAAATTTGCTCACGCATTTTTTGACAAAGTGGTGACCCTCGCCCCATCCTTGTTTGTGAATGACTGAGCATTTCATGGAATCTACTTTTATACCCAATCATGGCACCCACCTGTTCCCAATTTGCCTGTTCACCTGTGGGATGTTCCAAATAAGTGTTTGATGAGCATTCCTCAACTTTATCAGTATTTATTGCCACCTTTTCCAAGTTCTTTGTCACGTGTTGCTGGCATCAAATTCTAAAGTTAATTATTATTTGCAAAAAAAAAAAAGTTTATCAGCTGGAACATCAAATATGTTGTCTTTGTAGCATATTCAATTGAATATGGGTTGAAAATGATTTGCAAATTATTGTATTCCGCTTATATTTACATCTAACACAATTTCCCAACTCATATGGAAACGGGGTTTGTAAATACAACCTTATTTAAGTGTGTGATGGCAGCAGGTACAAACATATTCTTGTATCATTTAGTCCTACAAAGATGACCGCTGATTATTACAACAACAAAAAATAACATCGATCTATCATAAATGGCTGAAGATTAATCATATCCAAGAAGCACGCACTGTCACGCTGTCTGTGATCGTGATGAGAGGCGGACATTTTGGCTTCAAAACAAAACTCTAGATAAAAATGAGATAACTTGTGATCGACGCACATCAAGTTGAAAATACCATCGGAAAGCAAAACACGTAACCGAGGATGGCGCCGCTAGCATGAACGCTACATCGACAACAGGCAGAGGAGAATTCTACGCTGTTGTCACAAAAAGTACCGCGGATAAGTTAAACAATGCCTTTGCTAAATGGACGTCGAACACCTGTGAAGACCAAGAAGAACGAAGTCCAATAGAAAGACGCTGAGTTTTAAACCGAACCGTGTTGAGCTAACAGAGACATAAACCAAGTCATGCAAGAAGAAGTCCTTCTTATCACCACCTCTGATCCCTCGTACAATACCTTGGAGAGGAACAATTACAACAAGGATGAACCAACTGTAACTGTCCCACATCAACCTTAAGAAAGTCAGTGACTTCACTATAAAAGTGGGTGACATTGTTATTACCAGGAACGATGAGGTCACCTACCTAGGTTCCATTCTAGAGGCTAATCTTTCCTGTGATAAAATGGCAACCAAGGTAATCAAAAAGGTCAACCAACGAACAAGATTTCTCTATATAATCTCCTCTCTGGTCAACAAAAGCACCATGAAGATTCTAGCGGGAACTCTCGTTCAACCCTTTTTCGATTACGCATGCACCTCCTGGTACCCTAGCACCTCCAAAACCCTCAAATCTAGACTCCAAACATCCCAGGACAAGCTAGTCAGACTACTTCTAGACCTCCAACCCAGATCACACCTCACTCCTACCCACTTTTTTCAAAGTGGGCTGGCTCAGGGTGGAGGACAGAGTAAAACAACTTGCACTGAGCCTGGTCCATAAAATCCGCTACACCTCCCTGATACCGAAGTACATGTCAAACTACTTCCTTAATGTAAATGACCGCCATAACCACAACACCAGGGGGAGCTCCACTAACCATGTTAAACTTAATATTTGCATATTATATTTGTATCATGAATCAATTTAAGTGGACTTAAACAAGTTGAAAAACTTATTGGGGTGTTACCATTTAGTGGTCAATTGCACGGAATATGTACTTCACTGTGCAATCTACTAATACAAGTCTCAAACAATCAATCAATACTGCAGAAACAGCAGCATCAAGTTGCAACTACCGGCTGCTTGTGAATGTATTTTGCTTTCTGGAGAACGTTGGACATCTGCGAGTCATCACAACGAGCTGCGGTCGCATTGTACCCAAAAAAGAGATCAGCATTGTCATTTGAAAAAGGTAAACAATCTTGTTTGGATGGATGAAGTGCTGGCTTTCCAGAGTCGGGACCCGGGGTGGACCGCTCGCCTGTGCATCGGTTGGGAACATCTCTGCGCTGCTGACCCGTCTCCGCTCAGGATGGTTTCCTGCTGACCCCACTATGGACTGGACTCTTACTATTATGTTGGATCCACTATGGACTGGACTCCCACAATATTATGTCAGACCCACTCGACATCCATTGCATTCGGTCTCCCCTAGGGGGGGGGGTTACCCACATATGCGGTCCTCTCCAAGGTTTCTCATAGTCATTCACATCGACGTCCCACTGGGGTGAGTTTTTCCTTGCCCTTATGTGGGCTCTGTACCAAAGATGTCGTCGTGGCTTGTGCAGCCCTTTGAGACACTTGTGATTTGGGGCTATATAAATAAACATTGATTGATTGATAAAGAAGAGTAAATGCAAATTCAAATGGTGCACTATGTTAAGTTGTTTAAAGGCCTACTGAAACCCACTACTACCGACCACGCAGTCTGATAGTTTATATATCAATGATGAAATCTTAACATTGCAACACATGCCAATACGGCCGGGTTAGCTTACTAAAGTGCAATTTTAAATTTCGCGCAAAATATCCTGCTGAAAACGTCTCGGTATGATGACGTCAACGCGTGACGTCACGGATTGTAGAGGACATTTCGGGATAGCATGGTGGCCAGCTATTAAGTCGTCTGTTTTCATCGCAAAATTCCACAGTATTCTGGACATCTGTGTTGGTGAATCTTTCGCAATTTGTTCAATGAACAATGGAGACAGCAAAGAAGAAAGCTGTAGGTGGGAAGCGGTGTATTGCGGCCGACTTCAGCAACACAAACACGGCCGGTGTTTCATTGTTTACATTCCCGGAAAATGACAGTCAAGCTTTACCATTGG
>NC_084557.2:43573191-43595691 GCF_033978685.3 Nerophis lumbriciformis
ACAGACTTTTTCAGGACTTTCAGAAACATTTTTCTTATGCACAACAATAACCTTACTGACTTTTTTTTCTTCTTCGATTTTTGCAGATTTCTTTATTGGAGCAAGAACCATGCTTTGTTGGAACAAGAACCAGACTTTGAATACTGCCGAATCGAGAACGCTTGAGGGCCCCGGGCGCCAAAGGTCAGATTGGTGTGTACTCCAATTCAGAAGTGCGGTCTGCAATTTTCAACCAACCTTTATTTATCTGCAATTTCTTCAAAAAATTGCAGATAAATCTGAACTACAGATTGTTCCAAGCCAGGGGTGTCAAATGTACGCTTTGACACCCTCATTGCCCCTAAAAGTCTGTCAAAAATGAGAAAAGTGAATGTAACTCAACCATTTTCAACAGTTTCTACCTTCGCTTGTTGAGTTACCACAGGGTAAATACCTGGACATGACAAATGAGGTATTTGACACCTACTTTCCACTTTGCATCAATCCAACTTAGATGAGCTTGGGCCCAGCGAAGCGTTTCTGGGTGTTGTTGATAAATGGCTTTGGCTTTGCATAGTAGAGTTTTAACTTGCACTTACAGATGTAGCGACCAACTGTAGTTACTGACAGTGGGTTTCTGAAGTGTTCCTGAGCCCATGTGGCGATATCCTTTACACACTGATGTCGGATTTTGATGCAGTACCGCCTGAGGGATCCCAGGTCAAGGGCTTAGCCGCTTACGTGCAGTGATTTCTCCAGATTCTCGGACCCTTTTGATGATATTACGGACCGTAAATGGTGAAATCCCTAAATTCCTTGCAATAACTGGTCGAGAAATATTGTTCTTAAACTGCTCATGCATTTGTTGATAAGGTGGTGACCCTCGCCCCATCCTTGTTTGTGAATGACTGAGCATTTCATGGAAGCTGCTTTTATACCCAATCATGGCACCCACCTGTTCCCAATTAGCCTATTCACCTGTGGGATGTTTCAAACAATTTTGAAATGTGGACTCGTCTGACCACAAAACTTTTCCGCTTTGCATCAGTCCATCTTAGATGAGCTCGGGCCCAACGAAGCGTTTCTGGGTGTTGTTGATAAATGGCTTTGGCTTTGCATAGTAGAGTTTCACCTTGCACTTACAGATGTAGCGACCTACTGTAGTTACTGACAGTGGTTTTCTGAAGTGTTCCTGAGCCCGTGTGGCGATATCCTTTACACACTGATGTCGGATTTTGATGCAGTACCGCCCGAGAGATCGAAGGTCAGGGGCTTACATGCAGTGATTTCTCCAGATTCTCTGAACCTTTTGATGATATTACGGACCGTAGATGGTGAAATCCCTACATTCCTTGCATTAGCTTGTTGAGAAATGTTCCCAAACTGCTCACGTATTTGTTGACAAAGTGGTGACCCTCGCCCCATCCTTGTTTGTGAATGACTGAGCATTTCATGGAAGCTGCTTTTATACCCAATCATGGCACCCACCTGTTCCCAATTAGCCTGTTCACCTGTGGGATGTTTCAAACAATTTTGAAATGTGGACTCGTCTGACCACAAAACTCTTTTCCACTTTGCATCAGTCCATCTTAGATGAGCTCGGGCCCAGCGAAGCGTTTCTGGGTGTTGTTGATAAATGGCTTTGGCTTTGCATAGTAGAGTTTTAACTTGCACATACACATGTAGCGACAAACTGTAGTTACTGACAGTGGTTTTCTGAAGTGTTCCTGAGCCCATGTGGCGATATCCTTTACACACGGATGTCGGCTTTTGATGCAGTACCGCCTGAGGGATCGAAGGTCAGGGGCTTAGCTGCTTACGTGCAGGGATTTCTCCAGATTCTCGGAACCTTTTGATGATATTACGGAACGTAGATGGTGAAATCCCTAAATTCCTTGCAATAGCTGGTTGAGAAATGTTGTTCTTAAACTGTTCAACAATTTGCTCACGCATTTGTTCACAAAGGGGTGACCCTCGCCCCATCCTTGTTTGTGAATGACTGAGCATTTCGTGGAAGCTGCTTTTATACCCAATCATGGCACCCACCTGTTCCCAATTAGCCTGTTCACCTGTGGGATGTTCCAAATAAGTGTTTGATGAGCATTCCTCACCTTTCTCACTTGTGCCAGATTTTTTGAAACATGTTGCAAGGATCAAATTCCAAATGAGCTAATATTTGCGAAAAATAACCAATGTTTACCATTTCGAACGTTAAATATCTTGTCTTTGGAGTCAATTCGATTGAATATAGGTTGAAAAGGTTGGTTTTTATTTACCATTTACACAACGTGCCAACTTCACTGGTTTTGGGTTTTGTACGTGAGAGGACTTTTGACAACCCTGCCAGTGCTGAGTCACTCAACAATGCATACCAGTGACGTGCGGTGAGGTTGATGGCTGGTGAGGCACTGACTTCATCACAGTCAGATTTACAAACATATGAACCCTAAAGAGTATCTTATTCACCATTTGATTGGCAGCAGTTAACGAGTTATGTTTAAAAGCTCATACCAGCATTCTTTCCTGCTTGGCACTCAGCATCAAGGGTTGGAATTGGGGGTTAAATCACCAAAAATGATTCCCAGGCGCGGCGCTGCTGCTGCCCACTGCTCCCCTCACCTCCCAGGGGGTGAACAAGGGGATGGGTCAAATGCAGAGGACAAATTTCACCACACCTAGCGTGTGTGTGTGACAATCATTGGTACTTTAACTTAACTTTAACTTTACACATACAAACTGTAGCACACAAAAAAGCACATTTAATAAAAAAACGTTATTATGGTCTTACCTTTACTTATAAATGCGCCGCTGTTGTGCTGGATTAATGAACCCCCTGATGGGAGTGTTATATCAACTAAAGCCCTCACTTCAACTTTCCACGTGCAAGATTGAATCTATTTAAAAAAGTGTAACCGAGGGTTTATAAATGTCGCCTATACTGTATGAAACTACAAAATAACAAACACGGAGGCTCCAGTTTACACGAGGACCACTTTATTTACCTTCTTTCAAAAACTTCCGCTCCACTCCAACGTGTCAAAATCCCGCTCTTAGCGCCTTCAAAATAAGAGCTCAAGGCATATACTGTATAACAGCGCATAACAGGAACTTAACATCACAAAGAAGAAAGCCCATAAAAATAGGTTACAAAAGTTATTTAATAAGAAGCCAAAAAGTGCAAAAACAATAATGTTCGTGTTGGAGGAGTTGTGAATTAGGTACACCTGCAGTCTGCAGGTGTACCTAATGTTGTGGCCCTGCAGTCATTCACAACTCCTCCAACACGAACATTATTGTTTTTGCACTTTTTGGCTTCTTATGAAATTACTTTTTTTTAAATAGAGTCAATCTTGCACGTGGAAAGTTTAAGTGTGGGCTTTAGTTGATATAACACTCCCGTCAGGGGTTGCCGTGCATTCTGCGGCGGGGGTGCAGGAGGCGAGCCTCAGCCAGTGCGTCTTTTGCAGCCGTTTTATGATCGCTCAGCACAAGAAATACGTTACACACATACAGTTGTTGACAAAATACACTGTACATTATACACCTCAGCTAACTAAACTATGGAAATGTATAATATAATTCATATAGCAATACGGTCTCACTGCACAGCAGGCCAGCAGTTAGCCGAGTCCGTCCATGGTGAGGCACTGAGTGACGTGCCTCGACTGGCTGCTGTTCACCGCACCGTCTCTTCTCAGTATTTGAACGGCAAATGTGAAAATTCAGCGATTTTGAATAAAAATAATCTAAAACTGGTGAAGTTAAATGGAAAATAACTTTATAGTATAATCACTGGATACATTTAACAATTTAATATATATTTTTTTCTTTTTACATTTTTTTCCTTTCCATGATGGCAGGTGAGGCCCTGCCTCACCTGCCTCTAGTGACTGCACGTCACTGATGCATACAAAGTCCAATAGAAAGACGCCGAGTATTAAACCGAACAGAGACAGGAAGCTAACTGACAGTTTCAAGCCGTCGGGTGGGTTCCATGGACCATCTGTCTGCTGCGTTCGACACCGTCGACCACGCCACCTTAATCACTCGTCTTGAGAACTGTGTGGGCATTAAGGGCGCCGCCCTCAACTGGTTCCGGTCGTACCTAACCGACAGGAGTTTTTGTGTAAAAGTAGACAGTTTTATGTCTTCCACAGCTCCTTTACCACATGGGGTCCCCCAGGGCTCAATCCTTGCCCCAATTTTATTTGCGCTTTACCTTCTCCCCCTTGGTTCTATTTTTAGGAAGTACAGTATTGCTTTTCATTTTTATGCCGATGATTGCCAGATTTACTTTCCCATGGCACAAAATAACACGGTTCAACGTCTTATTGACTGCCTGCACGACATCAAAGTCTGGCTTTCAGCTAACTTCCTGAGCCTAAATGAAGATAAAACAGAAGTTATGTTGTTCGGTCCAAGTCGCTCTCCCTCCCCCAATGTTGACCTCGGCACTCTGACCCCGTATCTCAGCGACTGTGTCACAAACCTGGGGGTAAAGTTCGATTCAGATTTTAAATTCGAAAAACAAATCAGCAGCGTCGTTCAAAAAAGCTTTTATCAATTACGCCAAATAGCGAAAGTGAAACCGCTTCTATCAGGACATGATCTCGAGAAATTAATCCACGCCTTTATCTTGACTCGTCTTGACTACTGCAACACCCTGTATGTAGGTATTAGCCAGGCCTCCCTCGCCCGCCTGCTGCTCGTCTGCTAACACAGACCCGCAGACGTGAGCACATCACCCCTATTTTAGCGTCCCTTCACTGGCTCCCTGTGCATTATCGAATCAATTTTAAACTCCTTTTATTTGTTTTTAAATGTCTAAACAACCTCGCGCCAACCTATCTCTCCGACCTCCTTCAGCCTCACTGCCCCACCCGATCCTTAAGATCAGCCGATCAGCTGCTGTTGACGGTCCCTGACACAAGGCTGAAGCTTAGAGGTGACAGAGCTTTCGCCGCTGCTGCTCCCAAGCTCTGGAACGACCTACCTCTGAGTATTAGACAAGCCTCCTCTCTTCCTGTTTTTAAATCTCTCTTAAAAACATACTTTTATTCCATGGCTTTTAACACTGAGTGATATCCATCCTGCAATGGCGCCCCATAATACACATGCTGTGAACCTGTTTTTATGTTTTTATTTATTCTATTTTATTAATTAATTTTTTATCGTGTTTTGTTTGTGTTGTGTTTGCTTGGTACTCGTATTATCTTTTAACCTGCCCATTGTACAGCACTTTGGCTACCCCTGTGGTAAATTTTAAATGTGCTTTATAAATAAAGTTGATTTGATTTGATCAAGGACAGACATGTCTGCGAGCAGGGTTTACTTCTTTTATTTTTGCAAATAAACCTTGTCTGCGGTCGGGTAGCTTTTCAGCTGCGCCTCCCTCTGCTGCTCGCTCCGCCGTCTACTTTTCAGCCTTCCGCGTCGTCTTTCTTTCTTTCTTTCTTTAGTTTATTTCGAACATGAACACACTTACATCATAATACATCACACAATTTCATATCATTTCATTTTACATCATGCCCGAAAAGGAGTAGGAAGAAGCAAAGCTTATTTAATCCTACCCCTTTCCCACTTCAAGCGTTTACAAATATATAGAATCATTTACTGACATTTTTATATAATAAAATAACATCTATGAATTAGTATACAACAGTTTTGTAATATGTAATTAATTAATTAATTCAGTCATTATTAACATACTGAGATGAAGAATATCTTATTTTCAATAAGGTTGAAAGTATTTATCATAATTATTCTTCTTTGTACTCTGTAAGCACTATTATTTTGAACAACCTCTTAAACTGGATCATATCAGTACAATTTTTAACTTCTTTACTTGATCCATTCCATAATTTAATTCCACATATTGATATGCTAAAAGTTTTAAGTGTTGTACGTGCATATAAATGTTTTAAATTATTTTTTCCTCTAAGGTTATATTTCTCCTCTTTAGTTGAGAAGAATTGTTGTACATTCTTTGGTAGCAGGTTATAGTTTGCTTTGTACATCATTTTAGCTGTTTGCAATTTTACCAAATCACCAAACTTTAATATTTCTGACTTAATAAATAAAGGGTTTGTGTGTTCTCTATATCCAACATTATGTATTATTCTAACTGATCTTTTTTGTAACACGGTTAGCGAATGTAGCGCACATTTGTAGTTATTTCCCCATATTTCTGCACAATAACTCAGATATGGTAACACTAGCGAGCAGTAGAGAATATGTAGTGATTTTTGGCCCAGGACATATTTTGCTTTATTCATTATTGAAATGTTTTTTGCCACCTTATGTTGTATGTTTTGTATATGAGATTTCCAGTTCATTTGATCATCTATTAATACTCCCAAAAATCTAGTTTCTTTTACCCTTTTTATGTCTACTCCGTCTATTTGTATTTGTGTATGATGCTCTTTTCTACTATTACCAAATAGCATTATTTTAGTTTTACTGAGATTCAAAGATAGTCTGTTTTTGTCAAACCATCTTTTTAATTTGTTCATTTCTTCTGTTATTATTTGTATTATCTTCTGTGTGCTCTCTCCTGAACAGAAAGCAGTTGTGTCGTCTGCAAATAAAACCAACTTTAAGTCCTTCGTAACCTTACAAATGTCGTTTATATAAAGATTGAACAATCTTGGTCCCAGTATTGACCCCTGGGGTACACCACAGGATATATCTAGCCGTGTTGACATATTTTCACCCATCTTTACATATTGCTTCCTGTTGGTTAAATAACTTCTTACCCAATTCAATACCAAACCTCTGATGCCATATCGTTCTAATTTTCGTATTAAAATATCATGATTAATTGTGTCAAATGCTTTTGTTAAGTCCATGAATACTGCGGCCGCACATTCTTTACCATCTATTGCATTGGTAATTTCCTCTGTTATTTTGGTTAGTGCTATTGATGTTGAGATATTTGCTCGGAATCCATATTGGTTCTCCACAAGCGTCCCACTTTTGTTAATAAATAAATCTAATCGACTATTGAATAATTTTTCCAAGATTTTGGAGAATTGTGGAAGTAATGAAACTGGTCTGTAGTTAGTAAACTGGTGTACGTCTCCATTCTTATAAATTGGTACGACTTTTGCAATTTTCATTATATCAGGGAATTTACCGGTTAAAAATGATACATTGGTGATATATGTCAGAGGTTCTGAAATGTCTTGTATAACCTTTTTTATCGTTACCATATCTATTCCATGACAGTCGGTTGAGGTCTTCGTCTTCGTCTGCCTCTCGCTCTTCCGCGCTGCATGGGTTGCTGGCTCTCCAACTCTTTCTGCCCCCTCGTTCTCGGTTGCCGTCCTTTTACACACTGAAAGGGGATTACTCAATTGTGCCCAGGTATGCGATCCCCGCACCTGATCTTTGGAGTGGGCTGCGGTGTGCCCTGCCTCGCTGTTGGACTGCCGGGCCCGCTTCTCCACACTAACATCACAAGCGAGTTCCTGCAGCAAACACTTGGCATAGACACACTTCCAGGTCAGCCCGGGAGAATCCGTGTTGGCGCCAAGTTCTATAAATTACCTTTTTAGAAGTGCGTCCAAATGAGTTTATTGTTCTGGAGGCAAATGAACATAAAAGCTATTGACGGACGCAGTGGGTGGACATCTACCGGGACGACCTCGCTAATGACTCGCTAAAACGGTAACGTCGGGAGAATCGTAATGTCAAAGCTCGGACCCCCCCCCCCGAGTGATTTTCCTCAAGCAGCCGCGGGCCATGTCTAGGAGGGCATCAATCACTCCCAGCAATAGAAACACAACTCTGTGGAGTATTGATAAAGTTGCATCATTAGGAGGAAAACAAATGATTGTGTTTTCTGCCTCGCATGACGAAAGGCTGACCTAAAAAAAAGAAAACGCTCAAGTGAACAAACAAAAAGAGCAAAGTCGGCGAGAATACCCAGAGGACAGTCGCTGGGGAGGGAGAAGGGTGATTGATATTCCATCAACGCTGCTTGTTTGTTTTGCTGTAAACCCACGGAGAGTGGGCCCGCAGATATTAATAGAAAGAAAAGTCTGCGTGAGATGTTTCCCCCTTTCAACATAACTGTCAGCATTATTCCTCCCCAGAAAGTGCTCCGGTAAATTCCACTTGTTTTGGTACGTTTTTTTTTATTGCTTTTATATTGCCTATCATAAGCAGGGCCGCGTGGCCACGACAGGCAAACAAGGCGGATAACCGGAGTCGACGCTCTTGTTGGTACGTTACTATGGCAACCACGCTTTCTGTTAATGCACTTTCACAGTTGTTTCTTCGCCTGTGGAGTGTGTAATTGTATGTAATAGTATGTCTTAATTAAATACATACAAAGCCAATTAATTGTGTAATTAAGGTACATTTTCCATGAATTGGTGACATTGTAAAATACCACCTTAAATAATGATATTAAACCTATTTATTTACTAATCCTTGATTCCACCCACCACCTCTTTGACAGATTAATCTGTTTCACGTTGCATTTCACTCCCCCCTTCTCAGTGCACTGTGCTGCATCATAAAATAAAATGGCATTAATACAAACCCCGTTTCCATATGAGTTGGGGAAATTGTGCTAGATGTAAATATAATCACAATACAATGATTTGCAAATCATTTTCAACCCATATTCAATTGAATGCACTACAAAGACAACATATTTAATGTTCAAACTCATAAACTTTATTTTTTTTTCCAAATAATAATTAACTTAGAATTTTATGGCTGCAACGTGTGCCAAAGTAGTTGGGAAAGGGCATGTTCACCACTGTGTTACATCACCTTTTCTTTTAACAACACTCAATAAACGATTGGGAACTGAGGAAACTAATTGTTGAAGCTTTGAAAGTGGAATTCTGTCCCATTCTTGTTTTATGTAGAGCTTCAGTCGTTCAGCAGTCCGGGGTCTCCGCTGTCGTATTTTACGCTTCATAATGCACCACACATTTTCGATGGGGGACAGGTCTGGACTGCAGGCTATCCAGGAAAGTACCCGCACTCTTTTTTTACGAAGCCACGCTGTTGTAACACGTGCTGAATGTGGCTTGGCATTGTCTTGCTGAAATAAGCAGGGGCGTCCATGAAAAAGACGGCGCTTAGATGGCAGCATATGTTGTTCCAAAACCTGTATGTACCTTTCAGCATTAATGGTACCTTCACAGATGTGTAAGTTACCCATGCCTTGGGCACTAATGCACCCCCATACCATCACAGATGCTGGCTTTTGAACTTTGCGTTGATAACAGTCTGGATGGTTCGCTTCCCCTTTGGTCCGGATGACATGATGTCGAATATTTCCAAAAACAATTTGAAATGTGGACTCGTCAGACCAAAGAACACTTTTCCACTTTGCATGAGTCCATCTTAGATGATCTCGGGCCCAGAGAAGCCGGCGGCGTTTCTAGATGTTGATAAATGGCTTTCGCTTTGCATAGTAGAGCTTTAACTTGCACTTACAGATGTAGCGACAAACTGTATTTAGTGACAGTGGTTTTCTGAAGTGTTCCTGAGCCCATGTGGTGATATCCTTTTAGAGATTGATGTAGGTTTTTGATACAGTGCCGTCTGAGGGATCGAAGGTCACGGTCATTCAATGTTGGTTTCCGGCCATGCCGCTTACGTGGAGTGATTTCTCCAGATTCTCTGAACCTTTTGATGATATTATGGACCGTAGATGTTGAAATCCCTAAATTTCTTGCAATTGCACTTTGAGAAACGTTGTTCTTAAACTTTTTGACCATTTGCTCATGCAGTTGTGGACAAAGGGGTGTACCTCACCCCATCTTTTCTTGTGAAAGACTGAGCATTTTTTTGGGAAGCTGTTTTTATACCCAATCATGGCACCCACCTGTTCCCAATTAGCCTGCACACCTGTGGGATGTTCCAAATAAGTGTTTGATGAGCATTCCTCAACTTTATCAGTATTTATTGCCACCTTTCCCAACTTCTTTGTCACGTGTTGCTGGCATCAAATTCTAAAGTTAATGATTATTTGCAAAAAAAAAAAAAAGTGTATCAGTTTGAACATCAAATATGTTGTCTTTGTAGCATATTCAACTGAATATGAGTTGAAAATGATTTGCAAATCATTGTATTTTGTTTATATTTACATCTAACACAATTTCCCAACTATATGGAAACCGGGTTAGTATATAAAATGAATATATGAATCAGGAAACTATATGAGGCAATTCCTGAAGGAATTGCGTGTGAATGCTCCAATGCTGAGGTTGAACTGAAATGCTGACAGAATGTAGAATGAATGTAAGAATAGTTTGAATGTTGGAATGGCTTGAATGTTGATTGGTGTTTTTACATTTTTTCCGTACTAACAAATATTCAACATTAAATTTAGGTTAAAACAAGAGTTTGCTATCAGTTCTGGTAGTTAACTAGCCTTGTTAGCTCATTTCTATAGTGAAAAACAACTTTAGATGTCTAGTGATGTGAAAAAAACCAGAAAACCAACAAGAAGATGAAAGTAAGCGAGTTACCATAATGAATGAATGAAATGAGTTTATTTCGGTCATATAATCAACCATTAACCATTTTGTGTGACAAGTTTAAGAGTACAGACTATACATATTTAACAATCATACACATTTACACACGAAAGGAAAAGAAAAGAAAAAGCATGACCGAAAAAGGAATAGGCTGAAGCCAAAGCTTATATTTGCCTATCCTAAACCTTCACTGAAAATAAGATTACCTGGAACATCAACGTTAAAAAATCAAAATCAAAATCAATGGGATGAAAGTAATTGTTACTATATTTTATAATTTTCACTTCTCGGTGACAAAGGGCAGCCTTGGCGGAGTCCAACCCTCACTGGAAACGGGTCCGACTTACTGCCGGCAATGCGGACCAAGCTCTGGCACTGATCATACAGGGAGCGGACCGCCACAATCAGACAGTCCGATACCCCATACTCTCTGAGCACTCCCCACAGGACTTCCCTAGGGACACGGTCGAATGCCTTCTCCAAGTCCACAAAGCACATGTAGACTGGTTGGGCAAACTCCCATGCACCCTCAAGGACCCTGCCGAGAGTATAGAGCTGGTCCACAGTTCCACGACCAGGACGAAAACCACACTGTTCCTCCTGAATCCGAGGTTCGACTATCCGGCGTAGCCTCCTCTCCAGTACACCTGAATAGACCTTACCGGGAAGGCTGAGGAGTGTGATCCCACAATAGTTAGAACACACCCTCCGGTTCCCCTTCTTAAAGAGAGGAACCACCACCCCGGTCTGCCAATCCAGAGGTACCGCCCACGATGTCCACGCGATGCTGCAGAGTCTTGTCAACCAAGTGAGGGTTGGACTCCGCCAGGGCTGCCCTTTGTCACCGATTCTGTTCATAACTTTTATGGACAGAATTTCTAGGCGTTGAGGGGATCTGGTTTGGTGGCTGCAGGATTAGGTCTCTGCTTTTTGCAGATGATGTGGTCCTGATGGCTTCATCTGGCCAGGATCTTCAGCTCTCACTGGATCGGTTCGCAGCCGAGTGTGAAGCGACTGGGATGAGAATCAGCACCTCCAAGTCCGAGTCCATGGTTCTCGCCCGGAAAAGGGTGGAGTGTCATCTCCGGGTTGGGGAGGAGATCTTGCCCCAAGTGGAGGAGTTCAAGTACTTCGGAGTCTTGTTCACGAGTGAGGGAAGAGTGGATGGTGAGATCGACAGGCGGATCGGTGCGGCGTCTTCAGTAATGCGGACGCTGTATCGATCCGTTGTGGTGAAGAAGGAGCTGAGCCGGAAGGCAAAGCTCTCAATTTACCGGTCGATCTACGTTCCCATCCTCACCTATGGTCATGGGCTTTGGGTTATGACCGAAAGGACAAGATCACGGGTACAAGCGGCCGAAATGAGTTTCCTCCGCCGGGTGGCGGGGCTCTCCCTTAGAGATAGGGTGAGAAGCTCTGCCATCCGAGGGGAGCTCAAAGTAAAGCCGCTGCTCCTCCACATGGAGAGGAGCCAGATGAGGTGGTTCGGGCATCTGGTCAGGATGCCACCCGAACGCCTCCCTAGGGAGGTGTTTAGGGCACGTCCGACCGGTAGGAGGCCGCGGGGAAGACCCAGGACACGTTGGGAAGACTATGTCTCCCGGCTGGCCTGGGAACGCCTCTGGGTCCCACAGGAAGAGCTGGACGAAGTGGCTGGCGAAAGGGAAGTCTGGGCTTCCCTGCTTAGGCTGCTGTCCCCGCGACCCGACCTCGGTCAAGCGGAAGAAGATGGATGGATGGATGGCAATTATTTCACCTTTCAATGTTTTCTTAAACCTTAACAAAGAACTACATGTCTTCAGCTCATCACTGAGCTTGTTCCACCATTTAACTCCTAAAACTGAAATACATTTATATTTTATATTCCTTCTTACATTACATATTTCAAAAATCAATATCCCCCGTAAATTATAGTTTTCTCTTCTTAATTTAAATAACCGAAGAATACAAGCTGAAAGGCTGTTGTTCTTTACTCGAAACATCATTTCCATTGTTTTTAAAAACACAATATCTGAACATTTTAACACATTAGAACTTATAAATAATGGATTGGTATGTTCATAGTAGCACGCTTTGTGTATTATTCTAATGACCCTTTTTTTGTTTGTTCTATAAACTTTTCCCCAAACTTCAACACAATATGTTAAATATGGAAAAATAAAAGAATAATATAACATATGCAGATATTTCTTATTCAGCATGTGTTTTACTTTATAAAGAATGGCAATGGATTTGGATATTTTCCCCTTTATATATTTAATATGCGGTTTCCAACATAATTTATGATCAATTATTATTCCCAAGAATTTAGTTTCATATACTCGATCAATTTCCACTTGATTAACTTTAATTTTGCTTCACAATTTGTCCTTGCACCACTAAACACCATGAATTTAGTTTTCTTATCATTTAATGATAACTTATTGACAGGGGCGCCGCTAGGGATTTTGAGCCCCATGAAAATAATCTTTACAGGGCTCCCAACACAGTGTCATTATTTTTTCTGTATTATAATTTCATCATCATTAGGGGCCTCTAGAATCCGTCTCCTTTACCCCCCCTTTTCGGCGCCCCTGCTTATTGATATCAAACCATTTTTTTAGCTGAATCAACTCAACCTCTATTACCCTCAACACTTCCTTCAAGTCTTCTCCTGAACAATATACATTTGTATCATCTGCAAACATAATACATTTCAATTTATTAGAACAAATATCATTTAAATATAGTATAAATACCAATACCGAGCCTTGTGGAACCCCACAAGTTACTCTTCTTGGCTGTGATTTAGTCTTATTCATGTCCACATATTGAGATCTATTACTTAAATAACTACTTAACCACTGTTGTGAAACACCTCTTATGCCATAGTTTTCCAATTTTTGCAAAAGTAAGTAATGATCGATTGTGTCAAAAGCATTTGTTGCGTTTTGGACCAGTTGTTCCTCCCAGGGAATTCAAGTCACAATTCGCTCCCAAGTTCTTTCCGACACTTAAAGCTGAGTTGAAAAACCACCAGAGACAGAATAGGTATTTTGTTGTATATATTCTCAAAGCTTTGACAATATACATTTTGATTGAGACCAGTCTAACCATAGAACATTCTCTTGCGCCTCCACAAAATGGTCTCTCCTCCCAACGCCAAAAACCTCTCTTCCCTTCCACCTCCCTAGCCATAACAAAAGCACAACGTCTCCCTAGCCATAATACATTCCAAAGAACTCAAGGTTAACACACAGAGTTTGCTTGCTGACAGAGCATCAAGAGAAGAAGTGGAAAAGATGAGCTGTTTTCAAATATGACAAAGAAATGGAAGAAGTACAACTTAAATTCGGATATATGTAAATATCTGCCTCCGACACTTTACATAAGTCAATAAATACTCCAACGGTGTGTTGCTTTTTTTCCATTGCTGTAGCTACGTTTTCTACAAAGTCCATCACTGCTAGGGTTGTAGATCGATTACTCCTGAACCCATACTATAATACCATAATCATATAGATTTTATCCATTATTCCGACTGTTTTTTTGATTGATTAATTGAAACTTTTATTAGTAGATTGCACAGTACAGTACATATTCCGTACAATTGACCACTAAATGGTAACACCCCAATAAGTTCTTCAACTTGTTTAAGTCTGGGTCAACTTAAATCGATTCAAGGTACATATATATTCTATCAGCATAATACAGTCATCACACAAGTTAATCATCAAAGCAATGTTCCCTCTAATTTTTCATGTGTGTGAGCAAAGGCAAAAACTCCCTGAGCATTAAGTGGAGCCCATGTGAGCAACATCAGACGTGCACACTGTGGCTACACCAGCAGCACACCTGTCCCAAACCTGACTAAATAACAAGTTCAATCTCCATCCATCCATCCAACCATTTTCTACCGCTTGTCCCTTTCGGGGACGCGGGGGGTGCTGGAGCCTATCTCAGCTGCATTCGGGCGGAAGGCGGGGTACACCCTGGACAAGTCGCCACCTCATTGCAAGGCCAAAACAGATAGACAGACAACATTCTCTATTATTATAATCAAATGACAGCAGTCATTTCCATGAGGTTATTTTCTAATATAAGTATTTAGGGCCACTTACAATGACAATAACAAAAAATATTGTTTTTCATGAACTGTGTACTTGTATTGTTTGTCTGGGTGGAGGTCCTGCTTTGGAAATAATTTGTACCCCTTTCAGACATTGCATTTAGTTCCATTAAAACATTCACATGTTGCACAATGAGATGTAAGCAGAGGATCATGTGTACATTCCTGCAACTTCCTGTTTGTGAAAAATATATTTTTATTAGTATTTATTTAATATACTAACAGCATTTCATGATTAATATTTATAAATTAAGATTCCTAATAAATGACACTAGAATAAGCACACATTTGATTGGTAAATCATAGTGTAACGACCTGGAATGACACTTTATGTGTGGTGTTGGAGTTGTCCGACTTTTTGTGTGGCTGTAAACGCATCACTAGCTAAGTGCCATATGTGCATGTGTTGGTGCAAGTGAGAAAGACCGAGCGGCTGCTGTTGATATAACAAAGTTGCTTTTGGTCTGGTTTGTACTGCAGAAAATGACCACTTTTGCTAGATATCATTTTTTTTTACTAATGTTTTGGTGATGTGTTTATGGCCGACAATAAAGAGTTTTGCTCAGTAAAGTGATGGATGGAATTCATGTCCTCAAAGCGTCTCGACAGACGTTACAATATTTGAACAATGATGACGAAAACTGTTGTCTCTGTCGTGTCCGTGTGTCGAAAATTGTTATGCGCTTATTTTTTTATTTGATTTTGTGCATGGCATAGATTTGCCGTGCGCAGAAGACGCTTGAGCAGTGCGCAGTTGCACAGGCGCGCACCTTAGAGGGAATGTTGCATCAGAGTATATACATTGAATTATTTACATTATTTTCCATCTGGGGTGTGGGATGTGGAGGGGGTTGGGGTTAAGTTTGGTTGATATCAGCACTTCAGTCAACAATTGCATCATCAGAGAAATGGACATTGAAACAGTGTAGGACTGACTTGGTGGGATATGTACAGCAAGTAGTGGACATAAAGAGATATCAGAAAGCATAAGAACAAGTATCTACATTTGATTATTTACATTTGATTATTTATAATCCGGGGAGGATTGATGTGGAAGGGGGAGGGTGTTAGACAGTTAGCTTATTAAGCTAACATTAGCTTTCTTTCTTCTGAGTTTATGGCTAAATCATCGTGGTAATGATTTGAAAAATCTGTTAATTGTTAGCAAAACTGTCACATATATATACTATATTTAAAATGAAGCCGCACGTTAATTTACTGGTGTGTTTATTTTAAAGTTAAAGTACCAATGATTGTCGCACACACACTAGGTGTGGTGAAATTTGTCCTCTGCATTTGACCCATTCCCTTGTTCACCCCCTGGTTGGTGAGGGGAGCAGTGGGCAGCAGCGGTGCCACGCCCGGGAATAATTTTTGGTGATTTAACCCCCAATTCCAACCCTTGATGCTGAGTACCAAGCAGGGGGGTAATGGCTCCCATTTTTATAGTCTTTGGTATGACTCGGCCGGGGTTTGAACTCACAACCTACCCATCTCAGGGCGGACACTCTAACCACTAGGCCACTGAGTAGGTGGTGGTTTATGGTCAGCTAGCTGCTAGTGTTGTCCCGATACCAATATTTTGGTATCGATACCGGCACCAACATGTTTTTCTGTACTTTTCGGTACTTTTCTAAATAAAGGGGACCACAAAAAAGGCATTATTGGCTTTATTTTAACAAAAAAATCTTAGGGTACATGAAACCTATGTTTCTTATTGCAAGTTTGTCCTTAAATAAAATAGTGAACATACTAGACAACTTGTCTTTTAGTAGTAAGTAAACAAACAAAGACTCCTAATTAGTCTGCTGACGTATGCAGTAACATATTGTGTCATTTATCTACCTATTATTAAGGACAAGCGGTAGAAAATGAATTATTAATTTACTTGTTCATTTACTGTTAATATCTGCTTACTTTGTTTTAACATGTTCTATCTTAACCTGACTCTGGCCAGATCCTTGTAGTTCGCTGAGCTCCACACAAGGATCTGGGAGTTCTCAATAGGAGATGTATTTCAGAAGGTGGGGTCTTGTAAACAAATAATTGTATGTGCTTGGATAAACCACGATGGTACAGGGGTTAGTGCATGTGCCTCACAATACGAAGGTCCTGAGTAGTCCTGAGTTCAATCCCGGGCTCGGGATCTTTCTGTGTGGAGTTTGCATGTTCTCCCCGTAACTGCGTGGGGTCCCTCCGGGTACTCCGGCTTCCTCCCACCTCCAAAAACCTGGGGATAGGTTGACTGGCAACACTGTTGTCTGTCTATCTGTGTTGGCCCTGCGATGAGATGGCGACTTATCCAGGGTGTACACCGCCTTCCGCCCGAATGCAGCTGAGATAGGCTCCAGCAACCCCAAAAGGGACAAGCGGTAGAAAATGGATGGATAAACCACTTGTCCGTTATCTTGAATGATGTGCTACTTCAACCACTCACATAGAAATCAACCTCTGACGCCGATGAGAGCGACGTTGGGAAATCCAAAACAGAACAGCCGACCCCACCCCCGTCTCCATTGTGGACTCCTTCCGTTTCCTGGGCACCACCATTACCCAGGACCTCAAGTGGGAGCCGACCATCAGCTCCCTCATCGAGATGGCCCAGCAGAGGATGTACTTCCTGCGGCAGCTGAGGAAACTTAAGGTGCTGACCGAGATGCTGGTGCAGTTTTACTCAGGCTTCGAGTCCATCCTCACCTTCTCCAGCAGCGCATGGTATGTGCTGCTGAGAAGGTGATTGGCTGCAAGCTCCCATCCCTCCAGGACCTGTTCTCCCCCAGGACCAGGAGGCGTGTGGGTGGGATCACAGCTGACTCTTCTCACCCTGGACACAAACTATTCTCCCCTCTCTTCTTCAGGCAGGAGACTACGGTCCATCCAGACCCACACCTCCTGCCACCTGAAAAAATGTTTTTCCCCTTGGCCATCAGACACACGAACAATAACAAGATCTGATAGCTCAGTTACAGCTCATTTTATTACCTATTCTGTGTTATATGTTTTATGTTGCACCATTGCACCAAGAAAAATTCCTAGTTTGTGAGACCGTTCTCAAACAATGGCAATACAAACTACTCTGATTCTGATTCTGATATTGGATAACGACAGAGCGAAAAGTTAGAACTTTTACTGAAACAACGCAGCAATATCAGTAGACCATCGATGTTGGGTTTAAAGAAAATATGCAAATAAAAGGCTTCATTGGGAACAGCAAAACCAGTTAGTGACAACTTTAGGGTTTGTAATTGACCATTTATAGGTGATGTGAACCTCGTCGACAACGATTCCCACTAGGTTATTCTGGTACACCTCTGATGTAAGCATGGTTCGCCATTTGTCGTTTAGCCACGACTCGGGACTACCGAATACAAGATGGCAATGTCCTTGGAGGATTTCGTTCTCGTTTCTTCCTCCCAGCTGCATGACTGTTACCCCCAATAATCCAGCCTTACGGATCTGGTCCTCTACCAGAGCAATCAGCGGGGAGCCAATTCTAATGACTGGGTTCTGCACTCGTCCCATTTCCTTCACCACCAGTGGAGCGATTTTGGTAAGTCAAACTCTTGCCAAACCCGGTCGGAAGAAGAGCTAAAACATCCATTAATGGCTCTGCTGTTGAGATAGTCCGTGAATACTAGTATCAGTGGTTCTTAACCTTGTTTGAAATACCGAACCCCACCAGTTTCATATGCGCATTCTTTATTATTTTTCACTTCTTTAGTGAAAAATAGAAAATTTTTTTTTCAAATTGAAGACAAAGTTATGTTTTTTTCTGGTGCACAAAATGAACCGTGCATCAACATCACCTTGTTCAAAGACCAAAACCAACACAGTGCATGAACTCACAACATGCGAATCAGTCTGACTTCTGCTGTTGGGTGTGTCTTGACCTCCGCGGCGGAGGCTCCGTCGAACCCCTGAGGCTGACTCACCGAACCCCTAGGGTTCGATCGAACCCAGGTTAAGAACCACTGATCTAGGCACAATTTTAGACAATAAAGTGACCTTTGATGCCAACACTGACCGTATTTGCAAGAAGGCCAATCAGAGGCTGATTTTCTTGAGGAAACTGAGGGGCTTTCAGGTTGATAGGACACCGATGAGGATGTTCTATTCATCTTGTATCGAGTCTATTTTAACTTATTCTATCACTTCCTGGTTTGGCAACCTCGGTTTGGCCAATTAAAACAGACTAGGTGGTATAATCAAGGTGTGCCAAACGACCATAGGCACTATCTTGAACCCCCTGGACCAGACCTATCAGGCCAGAGTCATCCAGAAGGCAAAGGCCATTCTCTCAGCACCCTCTCTTCTCAGAGTTTAGACTCTTGCCTTCAGAATGCAGGTAAGCCCCTACTAATAGGAAGGCCAAAAACAACAGATACATAAGATCCTTTGTTCCCTCAGCTGTTGACTTTATAAATGAGCTTCTTAAACAAGCTTAGCTGCTATGCAGTCACTTTAGTGGGAAGCGACGTGTGATGATTAGTTTTTATTGTGTTACAAATGTTTTTAGTCTTTAGCTCAATGCCTTCATGATGGTTTGTATGTTGTATGTATTTTATGTATTTGTACCTTGTTTTACTGTTGTACCTTGTTTTTACTGTTGTACCTCGTTTTTACTGTTGTACCTCGTTTTTAATGACTACTGCTGCAAACCAACTTGCCCCTCGGGGACAATAGAGATTTTCTAAGTCTAAGTCTTTGCCACCAATAAATGCCTTCAAAACCGTTCTCTGTTCATCTTTTTAAAGAATTAATATTCGATAGATTCGACAAAACGGTTGCAATAGCAGAATCAATCGTCGTTGCGTGCCACCATTGTTGTTTGAATCAAACATTCGCTTCGACGCTACGTCACATCTACGAAATCCCGCCCGGCGTTCCTGATTGGTTCATTATTTTTTGCTATCTTGAAGGAGTTTGCAATGCCTTCAAGCCCAGACCATTGTGTGGAGCAAAGCGAACTACAAGGATCTGGCGAGAGTCACGTTAGTTCTGTCTACACTTCTGTTAAAATGTAATAATCACTTATTCTTCCGTTGTTTGATACTTTACATTAGTTTTGCATGATACCACAAATTGAGGTATCGATCCGATACCAAGTCGTTACAGGATCATACTTTGGATATGAACAATTTCCTGAGTTTATAAACATACATTTTTTTAAAAACAAAAAACGATTTTGTGATGCTAAACAATATCAATGTTATCATAGTAGTATCGACCAGATACGGTCCTGTACTTGGTATCATTACAGTGGGTGTCAGGTGTAGGTCCACCCATGGCGTTTGTTTACATTGTGACGCCGGTGAGCTACGGTGTGTAGTGAAGCACGTTTAGCTATTCCTCGTCCGTAAGAAACCTACTTTATTTGTCGCCATAGACACCAGGATTAGTGATTTAGAAGTAGCTAAAACACTGCCGACTGCGGCTGGACTTTAGCTGCTAGCTAGTTAGCCATGTCTTAAAGCACCTCTTCCTGAGGGTGTTTCAGTGTTATAACTTCACCTTTATCTTTACTTTTTAAGCCAAAATGCGTCCGTTCTCCTTTTTCTGTCTACACACTGTGTCTGCTTGTAAGTACTCTGTGTGTGCGCTGCCGAACATGCTCCTCTGCTCTTAAAACCAGCAATGTCACAACGCGACGACGACCGAGGGGCATGGGGGTGGTTCACCGGTACTTTTTTAGAGGCGGTATAGTACCGAATATGATGCATTAGTATCTCGGTACTATACCGGTATACCGTACAACTCTACTAATTACATAAGGTGGCCATATTTTGCTAGTTAACACTAATTCAAGCTCTTGTTTCCTGTGGAGCTTAGTTACATTTGTGACCATGTTTTGGTTGCCCTAATGCAAAACAACAGCTGTCCTCATACTAATATGCAGTACATTACTAGTACAGGCAAGTTTTACAGTCAACCCCCCCAACCCTTCACCCCCATGCTGCATGACAATCCTATAAAGCCGACTCATGAAACTTGCAAGAGGCGTGTGTACATCACAGCCGGCATCAAACCTGCACTGCTTCTGAGTGAAGTCCTCCTGATGAATCCTTCTGCATGCATAATCAAGTATATCAAATGCAATGCTTTGATTAAGTTCAACATGAAATACTGCAACGCCAACATGACATCATATTTTGTTATGGCATGAAAGCGTATGGTGGTTGGTACGTGACAAAGTGGCGGGATGCAGCTGCGGGGGTCAGAGTTCACATGGAAGACGGCAAAGAAAGCGCATTGCAGTCACATGAAGTGGGGGTGCTTATTGGCACGTGATGCACTCTGGTGGTAGCGACACGCGCTGTTTTGCTGAGTGACAATTGACAGCGGTAATGCACCAAGAAGCGTACTAATGCACCATCAAGAGGAGACAAGCGATACACTTTGCACCAGAAGAGCAGTGACGTCAGGTGGGAGTGTTAGGAAAAGTGGTCTTTCTGTCAGAGGTCAAAACAAGAACATGCTCTATTGCTCACTCACACTATGTGTGTGTGTGTGTGTGTGTGTGTGTGTGTGTGTGTGTGTGTGTGTGTGTGTGTGTGTGTGTGTGTGTGTGTGTGTGTGTGTGTGTATATATATATATATATACACACACACACACATAATTGCTGCCAAAGGTGCATATACTTGGTTCTTGGTAGATTTGAATCCGTAAGTTTTCTTTTGCGTTCCTTTTGTTTCAGGGTGGAGGAAAAAAATGTGCTTTCCACCGCATCCTTCTTAGGAAGTGTTCCGTCTTTTCTATGAGCCTTAGCTTGTAGTCATTCTGTGCGGGTATGGGAATGTTCTTCGTGGAGTAGTCGATGTTGAATTTTTCCATTTCTGATCGTCGTACAGTGCTCAACAAATGTCAATTTGGAGCGGAGTATATGTCTTAATAAGGTTATCCAAAAAATAGTGCTCGATACCGTAGTAGAGCGCAATATATGTACTGTATGTGTGGGAAAAAAATCACAAGACTATTTCATCTCTACAGGCCTGTTTCGTGTTGAGCACTGTACGACGATCAGAAATGGTAAAATTCAACATCGACTACTCCACGAAGAACATTCCCATACCCGCACAGAATGACTACAAGCTAAGGCTCATAGAAAAGACGGAACACTTCCTAAGAAGGATGCGGTGGAAAGCACATTTTTTCCTCCACCCTGAAACAAAAGGAACGCAAAAGAAAACTTACGGATTCAAATCTACCAAGAACCCACCCACAGTTGAGGAACTAAAGGATTTTGAGAACGACATGCTCAAAATGATACAATCAGTCAAATTCAAGCCAATCCGCAACCCACTCCTCACCAAGCTGAAAAATGACAAGGAGCGCATCAAGAAAGTAAACAACCTCATCATAGCTGCCGATAAAACCACAAACTTCTACAGAATGGACATACCAGAACATCACACCTTACTGGACAGAAGCATCACCAAATCATACAAAAAAGCACAACCCAGCACCTTACAGAACATCCACCTGGAAAATAAAAGGATCGCGGCTGAACTGGACATTGAGGACAGGGTGGACGCCACAGCCAACAAGGAAGCCTTCATCACATTGAAGGACCACAAACCCAACTTCGCAAATAACCCAACATGCCGACTAATAAACCCAACTAAATCTGAAATAGGAAAAATCTGCAAAATAATCCTGGACAGAGTCAACACAAAAATCAAGGACAAAACACCACTCAACCAATGGAGAAATACAGCAGCAGTAATCAAATGGTTCAACAACATCCAAGACAAACAACAGCACAACTTTATCTCCTTTGATATCGAAGAATTTTACCCTTCCATCACGCAAGACCTACTGACTCAAGCACTAGACTTCGCCTCAGACTACGACTCAATCACAGGCAACGAAAGAAACATCATCATCCACGCAAAAAACTCCATTCT
>NC_084557.2:43600691-43660691 GCF_033978685.3 Nerophis lumbriciformis
CCCGAATTTCTCCGGATTTCTAGCCGGACTTGAGGCACGCCCCCTCCAGGTCTGTGCGGACCTGAGTGAGGACAGCCTCTCGTCACGTCCGCTCTTTACTTCTTACTTCAGAACCGACTCCCACACTGGCCGTCAGGGTGCGCAATACAACGTAAACCGTTTGCCAAACAAAAAGTTACTTTTTGGTTGGCCAACGGTTTAAAAAGTAACCACAGAACACTATAGTGTTCTGTGGTTACTTTTTGGTTGGCCAACGGTTTACGTTGTATTGCGCTCCCTGACGGCAAGTGTGGGAGTCGGTTCTGAAGTATGAAGTAAAGAGACGCAACTTCATCACCTCGCCTGGTTATTGACTCCAACCCAGCATATTACACTGCACATACCTATGCACCTTCAAAGCATTGCACTTTCAAATACAACAATGAGTAGAGAGGAGTGTTATGTGTGTATATGTGTAAATAAATGAACACTGAAATTCAAATATTTATTTTATTTGTATGTGTAAATATATATAATAATATACATATTTATATATAGCTAGAATTCACTTAAATTCAAGTATTTCATATATATATATATATATATGTATATGTATATATGTATATGTATATGTATATATATATGTATATGTATATATATATATGTGTGTATATATATACATATATATACATATACATATATATACATATATATGTATACATATATATACATATATATGTATACACATATATATATATATATATATGTATATGTATGTGTGTATATATATATATATATATATATATATATTGAATTTAAGTGAATTCTAGCTATGAATATACTCCTCCCTCTTAACTGTCCCCGCCCCCCCAAATCTCCCGAATTTGGAGGTCTCAAGGTTGGCAAGTATGTCTGGGGAAACCAAGAGAACTGTCAAGGACAAATGAGCACAAGGGCGGAAGGTCACTTGGAGCGAGCAAACAAAGGTGAGGAGCCAGAGACGAAAGCTTACTGCAAGCAGAGACTACGTTCCAGCGTTGGTTCTCTGGACACACTGGCTTTTATGGGTAGTGGTGTCATTAGCAGCAGGTGTGTCGATTGATGATTGGGCACAGCTGTGCTGGTGCGTGGCAGCAGAAGCAGAGCGTGTATGGGCGTGTCCTGCGGCGCGTGCTGACGAAAGAGCAGCTGACTGTCCACGGGGGAACCTCAGGGTGAGCCCGGTAGAAATCCTCCAACAGTGAGGGGTACGCAAGGTAGGAGGCTGTTACCCATGATCGGTCCTCTGGTCCATAGCCCTCCCAGTCTACCAGGTACACTAACCCCTTACCCTGCCGACGGACCCTGAGGATCTCCTTGACTGGCCATACTGGGTCACCACTCTCGAGGATCCTAGGAGGACGGGGGGTAGGGGCAGGGGGTGGAAAGGGGATTTCTGCAGGGTACCTCTTTAGAGAAGGCGGGAGAGACAGTCTTATGGAGGCAGGATTGACAATGGCCTCCACAGAATATGGCCCGACATAGCGAGGTGCCAATTTCCGGGAGGGTACCTGGAGATGGAGGTCCTTGGTACGTAACATCTCCTGTTGTCCAGGTTGGTATGATGGTGCCGGGACGCGGCGCCTGTTGGCACTACGGCGCATCCTTTCGGAGGCTTTCAAGAGTGCATCCCGGGCAGTCCTCCAAATCTTATGGCAGCGTTTGATGTGGGCTCGAGTGGACGGAACTGCTGCTTCGACTTCCTGTTGGAGAACATAGGAGGCTGATAGCCCAGGGAACATTCAAAGGGAGATATGCCGTAACAACAGCAATGTTAATATTTGCTTACATGTCCCTTGGCAAGTTTCACTGCAATAAGGCGCTTCTGGTTACATTTTTGACCACTCCTCTTGACAAAATTGGTGCAGTTCAGCTAAATGTGTTGGTTTTCTGACATGGACTTGTTTCTTCAGCATTGTCCACACGTTTAAGTCAGGACTTTGGGAAGGCCATTGTAAAACCTTCATTCTAGCCTGATTTAGCCATTCCTTTACCACTTCTGACGTGTGTTTGGGGTCATTGTCCTGTTGGAACACCCAACTGCGCCCAAGACCCAACCTCCGGATGTCAGGCTTGGACTAAGGAAGGGACTCAGATGCAGAGATGGGATTCTTAGTAAAGCTTTTATTTTGACAACTCTTTAACCTCCAGAGCCAGAGTTATCCAAATACTATAAGTAACAAAAAACGGTCAGCGAAAAAAAGGTTCCAAAAGGGGAATAACCAAAAATCACTCCTAAAATGAGGAAAATACCAAAATAAAGACAAACTATAATTAGCGCCGTATCTGCTAAGAAAACTTTAACACGCTCCAACAGCAGGAAGAAAACAATGACTATAAAAATGTCTACTCTAATCTTAGTCTAATAAAGCATACTTGCCAACCTTGAGACCTCCGATTTCGGGAGGTGGGAGTGGGGGGCGTGGTCGGGGGTGGGGCGGGTGGCGTGGTTGGGGGCGTGGTTAAGATAGATAAATATAAGAAATACTTGACTTTCAGTGAATTCTAGCTATATATATATATATATATATATATATATATATATTTTTTTTTTTATTTTTTTATTTTTTTTATTACATTATATATATATATAAATAAAAGAAATACTTGAATTTCAGTGTTCATTTATTTATACATATACACACACATAACACTCATCTACTCATTGTTGAGTAAAGGGTTGAATTGTCCATCCTTGTTCTATTCTCTGTCACTATTTCAGAACACACACATTATACAAATAAAATCAATAAGAAAACGGGAGCTCTAATTTGGGAGTCTGAATTAGGATCATAAGTTCCTATATAAACATTGCGCACTCACGTCGCCTTTTTGTATTGATTACTGCAGCTGTGCACTGGATTCATTCACAAATAAAAACTACAACTCACAAACACTTTAGAGTTAGTCTCCACCATCAGAATGTGTACTTAAACTTATAAAGATCACATGGATATTATTCAGTGAGTTGATTCACCAAAACTAACCTGTTATACAGGAGGAAAAAGCACACAGGACGTTTCAATTGTTCACAGACTGGTCGCACTCATCAGAATGACAAGACACTTCTGGTCTGCAGGTGATAGCATTCAATTGGGAAGAAACGCCCTACTGCCCCCTACTGACCAATGTGAATACTGATAAATGTATAATGACAGCTCCAAAAACGAATTCAAACCACAAAATAAAACAAATAAATCAACACAAAAATGTGACACATTATGGGTGGGTCACATATGCATGTACAGTAGATGGCAGTATTGTCCTGTTTAAAAGTGTCACAACATTGCTGTTTACGGCAGACGAACTGCTTTACGGTAAACGAAAACTTGACTGCTGTTGTTGTGTGTTGTTACCGCGCTGGGAGGACGTTAATGAAACTGCCTAACAATAAACTCACATAAGAAACCAAGAACTCACCCTCGCTCATTAGCTGTTTATATTTTGGGAAAGCGGACGTGTGAACAGGCTGTCAACACGTCACTCAGGTCCGCATGGAGCTGGAGGGGGCGTGGCCTCCAGCTCCGCCTGAATTTCGGGAGATTTTCGGGAGAAAATTTGTCCCGGGAGGTTTTCGGGAGAGGCGCTGAATTTTGGGAGTCTCCCGGAAAATCCGGGAGGGTTGGCAAGTATGTAATAAAGGTAAACGAAAAATCACTCAAAAATTTTGAGGAAGGAAGATTATTAGGCAAAAGTCATGACTCACCACTTCGGTTGAACAAAGGCTAGATAACAAAAGTCGCTCTGAGGAGGAGAAAAAGTTAAACTCAAAATTACAGCGTGGGAATTCTGGATCCAAAGAAGTAGACGTGGGACGAGGCATGGACATGGACATGAACATGAAATCTAGACAGGCACGAAAGCTCGAGACAATCTGTCACAGAACAAGGGGAGGCATGAGCTTATATGAAACATGAGGGTAATGGGAAACAGGTGGAAACAAACATGGGTCAGGGATGACGTCAGACTGGTGACACTGGAGGAAGGGCCCGTGATCTGAAACAAGAGGAGTTGCTTTTCAAAATAAAACATGCAGCTCTCACTGGATCGGTTCGCAGCTGAGTGTGAAGCGACTGGGATGAGAATCAGCACCTCCAAGTCCGAGTCCATGGTTCTCACCCGGAAAAGGGTGGAGTGCCATCTCCGGGTTGGGGTGGAGATCTTGCCCCAAGTGGAGGAGTTCAAGTACCTCGGAGTCTTGTTCACAAGTGAGGGAAGAGTGGATCGTGAGATCGACAGGCGGATCGGTGCAGTGTCTTCAGTAATGCGGACACTGTATCGATCCGTTGTGGGGAAGAAGGAGCTAGGCCGGAAGGCAAAGCTATGAATTTACCGGTCGATCTACGTTCCCATCCTCACCTATGGTCATGAGCTTTGGGTTATGACCGAAAGGACCAGATCACGGGTACAAGCGGCCGAAATGAGTTTCCTCCGCCGGGTGGCGGGGCTCTCCCTTAGAGATAGGGTGAGAAGCTCTGCCATCCGGGAGGAGCTCAAAGTAAAGCAGCTGCTCCTCCACATGGAGAGGAGCCAGATGAGGTGGTTCGGGCATCTGGTCAGGATGCCACCCGAACGCCTCCCTAGGGAGGTGTTTAGGGCACGTCCGACCGGTAGGAGGCCGCGGGGAAGACCCAGGACACGTTGGGAAGACTATGTCTCCCGGCTGGCCTGGGAACGCCTCGGGGTCCCACAGGAAGAGCTGGACGAAGTGGCTGGGGAGAGGGAAGTCTGGGCTTACCTGCTTAGGCTGCTGCCCCCGCGACCCGACCTCGGATAAGCGAAAGAAGATGGATGGATGGAACATGCAAATCACAAGACAGAAAAAACCAAGACAAGACATCCCTCACAGCGGTGTGACACCGGGCTGATGATTTTAACTTGTCCTGAAGAATTTGGAGGTAATCCTCCTTTTTCATTGTCCCATTTACTCTCTGTAAAGCACCAGTTCCATTGGCAGCAAAACAGGCCCAGAGCATAATACTACCACCACCATGCTTGGCGGTATGTATGGTGTTCCTGGGTTTAAAGGCCTCACCTTTTCTCCTCCAAACACATTGCTGGGTATTGTGGCCAAACAGCTCAATTTTTGTTTCATCTGACATCACATGGACAAAGATAAGACCTTCTGGAGGAAAAATTTAGCTGTTTGGCCAATTTAGCTGAACTGCACCAATTTGGTCAAGAGGAGTGGTCAAAAATTCAAGCAAAAGCTTGAAGTAAAAAAAGTATGTGCTCCAATCACTCTATTACAAAAAAATAAGAGTTGTAGAAATGATTGGAAACTCAAGACAGCCATGACATTATGTTCTTTACAAGTGTATGCAAACTTTTGACCACGACTGTAAGTGCAAGGTGTGCAAGATCAACAACAATAAATCCTAAATCCTAAATGGATTCATCTGCTTTGGAACTTTATTGGAAAGTCTTGGATTGTTAGCTGTCTGCCAGCTGTATAACCTCAATTCATAAAGCGAGGGCAGAGCACCTGACGTCGGCGCTGGCCAACATACGTGCACACAATGACACGTGCACCGGGGTCACAGACCGGACTCTGTGGACGGCAGGCCGGTCCTCATCCCAAACAGATGGCGACGGCGCGGAAAGGAGCGCGACTCGGAGTGGAGCGGAGGGCGACGGCCTGGGAATTGTTATAAATCTTGGTCTTGCCGTGGAACAAAGAGATTGCATCCCTCAGTGAGAGGTGAAGGCTGGTTGTGACACTTTTGCAAGGCGGCGGGGACAGATGTCCGCGGCTGATTGATGCTTCTCTTAAGAAATGAAAAGAGCAGGCTCACTGAGGTGGGACCTGCATGCACCTGAAAGAAACACTTTATCCAGTGGAACGCACCGGAGTAGAAGTTGTCCCATAGGAAATGAGGGCAATTGAATTTGCCCGTTCCAGGGTCAAACCTTTGCCCTCATGAAACCGTTTATTAACTGTACAGGCAGTGCTTTAAAGGGGAACATTATTACCATTTCAGAAGGGTTAAAACCATTAAAATTCAGTTCCCAGTGGCTTATTTTATTTTTCAAAGTTTTTTTCAAAATTTTACCCATCACGCAATATCCCTAAAAAAAGCTTCAAAGTGCCTGATTTTAACCATCGTTATATACACCCGTCCATTTTCCTGTGACGTCACACAGTGATGCCAACACAAACAAACATGGCGCATGGAACAGCAAGCTATAGCGACATTAGCTCGGATTCAGACTCGGATTTCAGCGGCTTAAGCGATTCAACAGATTACGCATGTATTGAAATGGATGGTTGTAGTGTGGAGGCAGGTAGCGAAAACGAAATTGAAGAAGAAACTGAAGCTATTGAGCCATATCGGTTTGAACCGTATGCAAGCGAAACCGACGAAAACGACACGACAGCCAGCGACACGGGAGAAAGCGAGGACGAATTCGGCGATCGCCTTCTAACCAACGATTGGTATGTGTTTGTTTGGCATTAAAGGAAACTAACAACTATGAACTAGGTTTACAGCATATGAAATACATTTGGCAACAACGTGCACTTTGAGAGTGCAGACAGCCCAATTTTCATCAATTAATATATTCTGTAGACATACCCTCATCCGCTATATTTTCCTGAAAGCTGATCTGTTCAGTTTTGGAGTTGTTGTCAGCAGGCCAGGGAAGCTAGGGTCGATATTCTTCTCTTGATCATCTTCGGTGGCATAAGGGACGGTGTGAGCCAAGACATCCAGGGGGTTTAGCTCGCTCGTCTGCGGGAACAAACTGCCGCCATTGCTTGCCGTGCTCCCGAGGTCCTTTGTCCCTGAATTGCTCACACACTCCGGCAGATTCAATGGGGGTCTGGCGGCAGATTTCTTTGACTTTATTGTTGGAAATGCATCTGCTTTGAGTGTCGCAGGATATCCAAACATTCTTGCCATCTCTGTCGTAGCATAGCTTTCGTCGGTAAAGTGTGCGGAACAAACGTCCAATTTCGTGCCACTTTCGCATCTTTGGGCCACTGGTGCAACTTGAATCCGTCCCTGTTCGTGTCGTTACACCCTCCCACAACACACCGACGAGGCATGATGTCTCCAAGGTACGGAAAACAGTTGAAAAAACGGAAAATAACAGAGCTGATTTGACTCTGTGTTTGAGAAAATGGCGGATTGCTTCCCGATGTGACGTCATCGCTCCGAGAGCGAATAATAGAAAGGCGTTTAATTCGCCAAAATTCACCCATTTAGAGTTCGGAAATCGGTTAAAAAAAAATATGGTCTTTTTTCTGCAACATCAAGGTATATATTGACGCTTACATAGGTCTGGTGATAATGTTCCCCTTTAAGTAACGTAATCCCGTCCGTCCACATCAGGGTCATGGGCAACGTTCCCTCTAAGGTGCCCACGCGTCCTCTGCACAAATCTATGCCACGCACAAAATCTAATTAAAAAATAAGCGCATAGTAGGGCTGGGCGATATGGCCTTTTTTTAATATCTCAATATTTTTAGGCCATGTCACGATACACCATATATATATGGATATTTTGCCTTAGCCTTGAATGAACACTTGATGCATATAATCACAGCAGTATGATGATTCTATGTGTCTACATTAAAACATTCTTCTTCATACTGCATTAATATATGCTCAGTTTAAATTTTCATGCAGAGAGGGAAATCACAACTAAGTCAAATTAGCAAAAGTGTATTTATTAAACAGTTATTAAGCAGTGACACAAACCAACAGAGGTGGGTAGAGTAGCCAGAAATTGTACTCAAGTAAGAGTACTGTTACTTTAGAGATTTATTACTCAAGTAAAAGTAAGGAGTAGTCACCCAAATATTTACTTGAGTAAAAGTAAAAAGTATGTTGTGAAAAAACTACTCAAGTACTGAGTAACTGATGAGTAACATACACACTCATATCATATATATATATATATATATATATATATATATATATATATATATATATATATATATATATATATATACATACATACATATACATTGATATATACAGTATATAATTTATAAGTATTTATTTTGCTGTTTTTGTTTACATGTTAAAGGTGTTTTAATGAATATACATGCATGTTTAACATATAGATTCCTTTCTTTAATGAAGACTAGAATATAAGTTGGTGTATTACCTGATTCTGATGACTTGCATTGATTGTAATCAGACAGTCGTGATGATAACGTCCACGTTTTCAAATGGAGGAGAAGAAAAGTTCCTCCTTTCTGTCTAATACCACATGAAAGTGGTGGGTTTTTGGCATCCTATTTGTCCAGCTTCCATATTCGTTTTTATACACTTTACAAGAAATATATTGGCGTCAAACTCCGTAGCTTGCTAGCTTGTTTACGCTGGCTTTCGGAGACTCTTGTTTTGAAAGCGCAGGCGCGATGGCGCGGCACTTTTATTGTGAAGATAGGAACGTCCTCATGTGCGGTCAGTCTTGAGGCTTTTGACGGTACGGTTGAAATAAAACAAGTATCTTTTTTCCTTCACACTTTTGATTGATTGATTGGAACTTTTATTAGTAGATTGCACAGTACAGTACATATTCCGTACAATTGACCACTAAATGGTAACACCCCAATAAGTTTTTCAACTTGTTTAAGTCAGGTCATGTGACCACCTGGCTCTGTTTGATTGGTCCAACGTCACCAGTGACTGCATCTGATTGGTGGAACGAAGTGAAACGTCACCAGTAAGGCAGGCACTTTGAAAGTCTGTCTGACAGACCAAAACAAACAAAGCGTGCATTAACAGATCGATAAAAAGTCACTAGAGGGAGGTGAGGCGGGGCCTCACCTGCCATCATGGAAAGAAAAAAAATGTAAAAAGAAAAAAAAAAATTTAAATTGTTATATGTATCCAGTGATTATACTATAAAGTTATTTTCCATTTAACTTCACCAGTTTTAGATTATTTTTATTCAAAATCGCTGAATTTTCACATTTGCCGTTCAAATACTGAGAAGAGACGGTGCGGTGAACAGCAGCCAGTTGAGGCACGTCACTCAGTGCCTCAACATGGATTCTGGACTCGGCTAACTGCTGGCCTGCTGTGCAGTGAGACCATAATGCTATATGAACTATATTATACATTTCCATAGTTTAGTTAGCTGAGGTATATAATGTACAGTGTATTTTGTCAACAACTGTATGTGTGTAACGTATTTCTTGTGCTGAGCGATCATAAAACGGCTGCAAAAGACGCACTGGCTGAGGCTCCAGTAATCCCGCCTCCTGCACCCCCGCCGTAGAATTGTTATATCAACTAAAGCCCACACTTAAACTTTCCACGTGCAAGATTGAATCTATTTAAAAAAAGTTATTTCATAAGAAGCCAAAAAGTGCAAAAACAATAATGTTCGTGTTGGAGGAGTTGTGAATGACTGCAGGGCCACAACATTAATACACCTGCAGACTGCAGGTGTATCTAATTCACAACTCCTCCAACACGAACATTATTGTTTTTGCACTTTTTGGCCTCTTATTAAATAACTTTTGTAACCTATTTTCATAGGCTTTTCTCTTTGTGATGTTAAGTTCCTGTTATGCGCTGTTATACAGTATATGCCTTAAGCTCTTATTTTGAAGGCGCTAAAAGCGGAAGTGATGACACGTTGCGGAGATTTTTGAAAGAAAGTAAATAAAGTGGTCCTCGTGTAAACTGGAGCCTCCGTGTTTGTTATTTTGTAGTTTCATACAGTATAGGCGACATTTATAAACCCTCGGTTACACTTTTTTAAATAGATTCAATCTTGCATGTGGAAAGTTGAAGTGAGGGCTTTAGTTGATATAACACTCTCGTCAGGGGGTGCATTAATCCAGCACAACAGCGGCTCATGGACTTATTTTATAAGTAAAGGTAAGACCATAATAACGTTTTTTTTTAATCAAATGTGCTTTTTTGTGTGCTACAGTTTGTATGTGTAAAGTTAAAGTTAAGTTAAAGTACCAATGATTGTCACACACACACTAGGTGTAATGAAATTTGTCCTCTGCATTTGACCCATCCCCTTGATCACCCCCTGGGAGGTGAGGGGAGCAGTGGGCAGCAGCGGCGCCGCGCCCGGGAATACGTTTTGGTGATTTAATAACCCCCAATTCCAACCCTTGATGCTGAGTGCCAAGCAGGGAAGAATGCTGGTATGAGCTTTTAAACATAACCCGTTAACTGCTGCCAATCAAATGGTGAATAAGATACTCTTTAGGGTTCATATGTTTGTAAATCTGACTGTGATGAAGTCAGTGCCTCACCAGCCATCAACCTCACCGCACGTCACTGATATATATATATATATATATATATATATATATATATATATATATATATATATATATATATATATATATATATATATATATATATATATATACCGTATTTTTCAGACTATAATTCGCAGTTTTTTTCATTGTTTTGCCGGGGGTGAGACTTATACTCAGGAGCGACTTATGTGTGAAATTATTAACACATTAGCGTAAAATATCAAATAATATTATTTAGCTCATTCACGTAAGAGACTAGACGTATAAGATTTCATGGGATTTAGCGATTAGGAGTGACAGATTGTTTGGTAAACGTATAGCATGTTCTATATGTTAGTTATTTGAATGACTCTTACCATAATATGTTACGTTAACATACCAGGCACGTTCTCAGTTGGTTATTTATGCCTCATATAACGTACACTTATTCAGCCTGTTGTTCATTATTCTTTATTTATTTTAAATTGCCTTTCAAATGTCTATTCTTGGTGTTGGATTTTATCAAATAAATGTCCCCAAAAAATGCGACTTATACTCCAGTGCGACTTATATATATTTTTTCCTTCCCCACAAGAAGTGCGTTGCAGTAGTCTAGCCCAGTGTTTTTCAACCACTAGTGTGCCGTGAGATAGTCTGGTGTGCCGTGGGAGATTATTTGGGTTAAAAATGTCTTTCGCAAACCAGTAATTATAGTCTGTAAATGATGTGTTGTTGTTGAGTGTCGGTGCTGTCTAGAGCTCGGCAGGGTAACCGTGTAATACTCTTCCACATCAGTAGGTGGCAGCAGGTAGCTAATTGCTTTGTAGATGTCGGAAACAGCAGGAGGCAGGGTGCAGGTAAAACGGTGTCTAACGCTTAAACCGAAAATGCCCCTAAGAAAAGGCATTGAAGCTTAGGGAAGGCTATGCAGAACAAAACTAAAACTGAACTGGCTACGAAGTAAACAAAAACAAAATGCTGGACGACAGCAAAGACTTACTGTGCGTGGAGCAAGGACGGTGTCCACAATGTACATCCCAACATGACATGACAATCAACAATGTCCCCGCAAAGAAGGATAAAAACAACTGAAATATTCTTGATTGCTAAAACAAAGTAGATGCGGGAAATATTGCTCATGAAACTGCAACAGGAAAATACCATGAAAAGAGAAAAAGCCACCAAAATAGGAGCGCAAGACAAGAACTAAAACACTACACACAGGAAAACAGCAATAAACTCCAAATAAGTCAGGGGGTGATGTGACAGGTGGTGACAGTACACCTACTTTGAGACAAGAGCTATATTGATGGATGGTTGGTTATGGTTTGAAGTCATATCCAACAAATGCGATAACGATTTTTTACTGTCAACTGAGTTTAGTTTTTTAATAATTTCTGCTGGTGGTGTGCCTCCATATTTTTTCAACGCAAAAAATTTGCCTTGGCTCAAAAAAGGTTGAAAAACACTGGTCTAGCCTATAGTTCACTGTTGAGTCCATTCCCTTTGAAGGCAAAAATGTCACGATGGACTTATTATTAGTAGGATCTGACGGAGGCAGATAATTAGATATATCCATATTTGTGTGTTACTTCTTTTAAACTATAGTCATATTACAAAACAGCTAGTGTTCTTTATTTGTTATCTTTTGGTTGTCTGCAAATACTGTGTGCCAACTTTTGAGAATGTCAAGGGGGAGATCTTCTCTGCTTTTCGTCTAAAACCGACTTTAGATAATAAACAAAAGGGACCTGGAGTGAGCGCGGAGAAAGGGGGAGATTATTTCTCTTATCTTTCCCTTTGCCCAGCTGTGGAGAAAGGGACAAGGAGGGTGGGGGCAAGAGAGACGAAATAAAATAAGAAGTTTTGCCGTATGAAAAGTTAGACCAATTTAGCTGTGCGAGTGAGCGCTTCTGTACGGGATTTGGTCTCAAGTTTATTTCCAAAGGCTTTGGAAACAAAATTACAAAATACCTATTCTGTCTCTGGTGGTTCTTCTACTCAGCTTTGTGTGTCATAAAAAAAGAGCTTGGAAGTGACCAGCAACTTGAATTCCCTGGGAGAAACAACTGGTCCAAACGCAACAGATCCCAACACCGAGCAGAAATATACACCAATATTAGCAATATATCATACTTGCCAACCCTCCCGGATTTTCCGGGAGACTCCCGAAATTCAGCGCCTCTCCCGAAAACCTCCCGGGACAAATTTTCTCCCGAAAATCTCCCGAAATTCAGGCGGACTCAGGTCCTCCACAATATAAAAAAGCGTACCTGCCCAATCACGTTATAACTATAGAATGATGGAGGGCGAGTTCTTGGTTTCTTATGTGGGTTTATTGTTAGGCAGTTTCATTAACGTCCTCCCAGCGTGGCAACAACACACAACAGCAGCAGTCACTTTTTTGTATACCGTAAAGCAGTTCGTCTGCCGTAAACAGCAATGTTGTGACACTCTTAAACAGGACAATACTGCCATCTAGTGCATTTGATGAAAGCATGGTTCGAAAAATAGTGACAGAGAATAGAACAAGGATGGACAATTCAACCCTTAACTCAACAATGAGTAGATGAGTGTTATGTGTGTGTATATGTGTAAATAAATGAACACTGAAATTCAAGTATTTATTTAATAAGCGGTAGAAAATGGATGGATGGATATATATAATTAAAAAAAAAAAAAAAAAAAAAAAAAAAATATATATATATATATACATATACATATATATATAGCTAGAATTCACTGAACGTCAAGTGTTTCATATATATATATATATATATATATATATATATATATATATATATATATATATATATATATATATATATATATATATATACACAGGTAAAAGCCAGTAAATTAGAATATTTTGAAAAACTTGATTTATTTCAGTAATTGCATTCAAAAGGTGTAACTTGTACATTATATTTATTCATTGCACACAGACTGATGCATTCAAATGTTTATTTCATTTAATTTTGATGATTTGAAGTGGCAACAAATGAAAATCCAAAATTCCGTGTGTCACAAAATTAGAATATTACTTAAGGCTAATACAAAAAAGGGATTTTTAGAAATGTTGGCCAACTGAAAAGTATGAAAATGAAAAATATGAGCATGTACAATACTCAATACTTGGTTGGAGCTCCTTTTGCCTCAATTACTGCGTTAATGCGGCGTGGCATGGATTCGATGAGTTTCTGGCACTGCTCAGGTGTTATGAGAGCCCAGGTTGCTCTGATAGTGGCCTTCAACTCTTCTGCGTTTTTGGGTCTGGCATTCTGCATCTTCCTTTTCACAATACCCCACAGATTTTCTATGGGGCTAAGGTCAGGGGAGTTGGCGGGCCAATTTAGAACAGAAATACCATGGTCCGTAAACCAGGCACGGGTAGATTTTGCGCTGTGTGCAGGCGCCAAGTCCTGTTGGAACTTGAAATCTCCATCTCCATAGAGCAGGTCAGCAGCAGGAAGCATGAAGTGCTCTAAAACTTGCTGGTAGACGGCTGTGTTGACCCTGGATCTCAGGAAACAGAGTGGACCGACACCAGCAGATGACATGGCACCCCAAACCATCACTGATGGTGGAAACTTTACACTAGACTTCAGGCAACGTGGATCCTGTGCCTCTCCTGTCTTCCTCCAGACTCTGGGACCTCGATTTCCAAAGGAAATGCAAAATTTGCATGGTTGGGTGATGGTTTGGGGTGCCATGTCATCTGCTGGTGTCGGTCCACTCTGTTTCCTGAGATCCAGGGTCAACGCAGCCGTCTACCAGCAAGTTTTAGAGCACTTCATGCTTCCTGCTGCTGAAATAAATCAAGTTTTTCAAAATATTCTAATTTACTGGCTTTTACCTGTGTATATATATATGAAATACTTGACTTGGTGAATTCTAGCTGTGAATATACTCCTCCCATTTTAGCCACGCCCCCAACCACGCCCCCGTCCCACCACGACCACCCCCAAACCCCTCCCCCCACCTCCCGAAATCAGAGGTCTCAAGGTTGGCAAGTATGAATATATGCACACAAAAGGTGTGGAGGAACAGAAATTGCACACAAAAGATGTGCAGAGGAAACAGTTAACAAGAAATGAGGAGCGTGAGTGGAGCCAAAGCAGATGTGATGAACACGACTGGAAGGGTGAAACATCAGGAATCAACTGGCGCCGAGTGAATGGCCTGGAGGGCTTGAGTAGTCAGGTAGACATGGGTATCGGGTGTGCGCTCAGTGACCCGGGAACCAGGCACTGCCACAGAAAGAAGGCAGGCGGCAGCAGACTGGACAAAAAAGGCCAACGACGAGCGGCAAGCCTGCGGCCCCTCGTGCCGACAGGTGGCGCATAATCCCATGGTCCAGCCACATGTAACCGTCAACACCTGCAGAGGTGACAGCGGATGCTCGAATGCTAAATATGAAATGCTAATTTGGATATGCTAACCAAGCGGGTTGTATGCAAATGACAGCTGTGTGAGTATCCTGGCTTCTCCATGCATAGATTCATGAGGCCACATGGAGTGATCGGGACAAGGTCTGTGGAAGATTTCACTCACCGGCCAAGGGTAAGAATACTTTGGATGTACTTTTACTTTACTCTACTTGTACTTGTTTACCTTTGCCCTCACATTCCCCGGCTGCTGACTAATGGCTTGTGTGTAATATGGAAGCTCATGGGGAGGTCAGCGACATGGTGCTGAAACAGAACTATGTTTTAATGCGTGTGTGTGTGTGTGTGTGTGTGGGTGAGTGTGTGTGTACACGTTTACATCTGTGTCCGTAATGCCCAGTGCAGCTCGATAATGAGGAACTGATTAATGACTGCAGCGCTCAGAGGGCATCTTATTGTCCTGTGGCATACTAAGGGGACTCGACCTGGCCTATACATGACTTATGTATGTGTATATATATATATATATATATACACATACATAAGTCATAGTTCTGTTTCAGCACCATGTCGCTGACCTCCCCATGAGCCTCCATATGAGTTGGGAAATTGTGTTAGATGTATATATAAACGGAATACAATGATTTGCAAATCCTTTTCAACCCATATTCAATTGAATGCACTACAAAGACAACATATTTGATGTTCAAACTCAGACTTTTTTTTTTTTTTTTTGCAAATAATAATTAACTTAAAATGTGATGCCTGTAACACGTGCCAAAGTAATTGGGAAAGGGCATGTTCACCACTGTGTTACATGGCCTTTCCTTTTAAAGGCCTACTGAAATGCGATTTTCTTGTTTAAACGGGGATAGCAGGTCCATACTATGTGTCATACTTGATCATTTCGCGATATTGGCATATTTTTGCTGAAAGGATTTAGTAGAGAACATCGACGATAAAGCTCACAACTTTTGGTCGCTGATAAAAAAGCCTTGCCTGTACCGGAAGTAGCAGACGAGTAGCGTGACGTCACAGGTTGTGGAGCTCCTCACATCTGCACATTGTTTACAATCATGGCCGCCAGCAGCGAGAGCGATTCGGACCGAGTAAGCGACGATTTCCCCATTAATTTGAGCGAGGATGAAAGATTCGTGGATGAGGAAAGTGAGAGTGAAAGACTAGAACGATTCAGATAGGGAAGATGCTGTGAGAGGCGGGTGGGACCTGATATATAAAACAGTAAATAAACACAAAACATATATATATACTCTATTAGCCACAACACAACCAGGCTTATATTTAATATGCCACAAATTAATCCCGCATAACAAACACCTCCCCCCTCCCGTCCATATAACCCGCCAATACAACTCAAACACCTGCACAACACACTCAATCCCACAGCCCAAAGTACCGTTCACCTCCCCAAAGTTCATACAGCACATATATTTCCCCAAAGTTACGTATGTGACATGCACATAGCGACACGCACGTACAGGCAAGCGATCAAATGTTTGGAAGCCGCAGCTGCATGCGTACTCACGGTACCGCGTCTGCGTATCCAACTCAAAGTCCTCCTGGTAAGAGTCTCTGTTGTCCCAGTTCTCCACAGGCCAATGGTAAAGCTTGACTGTCATCTTCCGGGAATGTAAACAATGAAACACCGGCTGTGTTATCCGGCTCAACAGTCAAGGGGTGCATTCTACGGCGGGGGTGCGTTATCCGGCACAACACCTGCCGCAATACATCGCTTCCCACCTACAGCTTTCTTCTTTGCTGTCTTCATTGTTCATTGAACAAATTGCAAAAGATTCACCAACACAGATGTCCAGAATACTGTGGAATTTTGTGATGAAATCAGACGACTTAAGAGCTGGCCATCATGCTGTCCCAAAATGTCCTCCACAATCCGTGACGTCACGCGCAGGCGTCATCATACCGAGACGTTTTCAGCAGGATATTTTGCGCAAAATTTAAAATTGCACTTTAGTAAGCTAACCCGGCCGTATTGGCATGTGTTAAAATGTTAAGATTTCATAAACTATCAGACTGCGTGGTCGGTAGTAGTGGGTTTCAGTCGGCCTTTAACAACACTCAGTAAACGTTTGGGAACTGAGGAGACACATTTTTTAAGCTTCTCAGGTGGAATACTTTCCCATTCTTGCTTGATGTACAGCTTAAGTTGTTCAACAGTTTCCGTTGTGGTATTTTAGGCTTCATAATGCGCCACACATTTTCAATGGGAGACAGGTCTGGACTACAGGCAGGCCAGTCTAGTACCCGCACTCTTTTACTATGAAGCCACGTTAATGTAACACGTGGCTTGGCATTGTCTTGCTGAAATAAGCAGGGGCGTCCATGGTAACGTTGCTTGGATGGTAACATATGTTGCTCCAAAACCTGTATGTACCTTTCAGCATTAATGGCGCCTTCACAGATGTGTAAGTTACCCATGTCTTGGGCACTAATACACCCCCATACCATCACACATGCTGGCTTTTCAACTTTGCGCCTATAACAATCCGGATGGTTCTTTTCCTCTTTGGTCCGGAGGACACGACGTCCACAATTTCCAAAAACAATTTGAAATGTGGACTCGTCAGACCACAGAACACTTTTCCACTTTGTATCAGTCCATCTTAGATGAGCTCAGGCCCAGCGAAGTTGACGGCGTTTCTGGGTGTTGTTGATAAACGGTTTTCGCCTTGCATAGGAGAGTTTTAACTTGCACTTACAGATGTAGCGACCAACTGTAGTTACTTACTTATCTGTGAAGGCACCATTAATGCTGAAAAGTACATACAGGTTTTGGAGCAACATATGTTGCTATCCAAGCAATGTATTTTTCATGGACGCCCCTGCTTATTTCAGCAAGACAATGCCAAGCTACATTCTGCATGAATGAGTGAATGGACTGGAGGGCTTTGTAGTAAGAGTGCGGGTACTAGACTGGCCTGCCTGTAGTCCAGACCTGTCTCCCATTGAAAATGTGTGGCGCATTATGAAGCCTAAAATACCACAACGGAGACCCCCGGACTGTTGAACAACTTAAGCTGTACATCAAGCAAGAATGGGAAAGAATTCCCATGTGTCTTCTCAGTTCCCAAACGTTTACTGAGTGTTGTTAAAAGGAAAGGCCATGTAGCACAGTGGTAAAGAATGCCCCTGTGCCAAATCTTTTGCAATGTGTTGCTGCTATTACATTCTAACTTAATGATTATTTGCAAAAGTTTATCAGTGTGAACATTAAATATCTTGTCTTTGCAGTTTATTCAATTGAATATAAGTTGAAAAGGATTTGCAAATCATTGTATTCTCTTTTTATTTACCATTTACACAACGTGACAACTTTACTGGTTTTTTTTTTTTTTACTTGTTTATATTTTGCATATCGTATTGAGCAGCCTGTCCAATGTTGCATATAGTTCCGTTTAAGGACATTTGAATTTCATCCTTGCCGACAATCTTTGGTGGTGTCGTTACAACCCCCGCAAAAGCCAAAGAAAAAGCAAAAAAGAAAAAGCCTATTGAGATTTTCTGACGTCACACATGATTGATATATCATTTTTTTCCTGTAAGGATTTGACGATGTTGTTTTCATGTCATTCATTAATGTGTGTAATTGGACGCTTTCTAACATTTAAAGTTCTCTGATAGCATATTACTGCTTGTCCAAAAATGTTGCTGCTTTTTTTCAAGCAACAAACTGTGGGGAGAGACAACGAGATCTCTGATAAGAAAATGGGCGACGTCAAAATATCCCAGAGCTATTTTGATGTGATTAAAAAAACATTCTCTCTCCTCCATAAATCTGTCTTTATTTGATACTAAAATAAAGCAACTTGCTGCACGACTGACAGAGCTCTTGAAATAGACCATAAACAGGATTATACTGGCTTTCAATGGACCGCTCCATCACAGCACATTTACTTCCAGCCATGCCTTTGCGAGCCTCGTTGACGGCTTCCAAACACAAAAAATTGGGAAATGAGAACATCCGATTGGCTTGAGTGACAGCAGTCACACAAGCGTGCAATTGCGTTGAGTGTGGAAGTGAAAGTTAGCCTCCCCAACACCCCCCCTTATGATTCCTATTTGTGTGTGTGTGTGTGTGTGTTCTTGTATTTCTACCCTTCTTGAGACATCAACAGGGAAAAGTAGCTTCCATACGAGGAGATGTGAACAAGTTAGGACCAAAATCATGGTCCCAATACGGAAAACCATTGCATCTAATAGAGGATGTCTCATTTGCACCCCTAGTGGTGAAATGTATCAAAATTAAGGTGGTCCCAAATAGGAGGGATTTTTCAAATTGTCAGGTCAACATATGAAATAACAAGTATGTGTAAACATTTGAAGTGCTCCCCCTCTGGCCAAAAATCATAAAAAAATAAAAAAATATGTATATAGAGACATACTGTAAGAACTTGAAGTAAATCCATCCATCCATCCATTTTCTACCGCTTATTCCCTTTGGGGTCGCGGGGGGCGCTGGAGCCTATCTCAGGTACAATCGGGCGGAAGGCGGGGTACACCCTGGACAAGTCGCCACCTCATCGGAGGGCCAACACAGATAGACAGACAACATTCACACTCACATCCACACACTAGGGCCAATTTAGTGTTGCCAATCAACTTATCCCCAGGTGCATGTCTTTGGAGGTGGGAGGAAGCCGGAGTACCCGGAGGGAACCCACGCAGTCACGGGGAGGACATGCAAACTCCACACAGAAAGATCCCGAGCCCGGGATTGAACCCAAGACTACTCAGGACCTTCGTATTGTGAGGCAGATGCACTAACCCCTCTTCCACCGTGCTGCCCAACTTGAAGTAAATAAAAAACTAAATAGAAACAACTAAAAGCAGTGTTTTTCTGTGTCGACTTTTTTCTTCTACAATTGGGAACAATTTCTCATATTGTTTGTTTCTGTGATATTGCAATAATTTAACTTTTTTTTAATGTAAAATTATTACTTTTTAATGCAAAATGGCGACTTTTGTCATATAAAGTTCTGACTTTTCACAATATTTTTTGTTGTTCTTGTAAAATGGTGAAATTATTTGAGTAAAATTATGACTTTTGTCATAATTTTGCCAAGTGAAATTCCGATTATTATTATGATATTGACAAGATTTTAAAGTTTACTTATAAAATTGTGACTTTTGTCGAGTAAAATTACGACTCTTTTCATAAAATTGCCAATATTTTTATGCTTTTCTTGTAAAATTGCGATTGTTATTGAGTAAAATTCCAACTTTTATCATATAAACAAATGTTCAGTTTTTCTTGTAAAATTTTGACTTGCGTTGAGTAAAGTTACGACTTTTATTATGATACTTCCAAAAGTTTTTCTTGTGTCGACTTTTTTCTTTTTAAATTGGGAACAATATTTCCTCGTAAAATTATAACTTTTTTTTAATGTAAAATTATTACTTTTTAATGCAAAATGGCGACATTTGTCGTATAAAGTTCTGAATTTTATCACAATATTGCCTATTTTTTTTGTTGTTTTATAAAATGGTGACATTTTTTGAGTAAAATTATGACTTTTGTCATAATTTTGCCAAGTGAAATTCCGATTACTATTATGATATTGACAACATTTTAAAGTTTTCTTATAAAACTGTGACTTTTGTCGAGTAAAATTACGACTCTTTTCATGAAATTGCCAAAATTTTAAACTTTTCTTGTAAAATTGCAACTGTTACTGAGTAAAATTCCAACCTTTATCATAATATTGCACAAATGTTCAGTTTTTCTTGTAAAATTTTGACTTGCGTTGAGTAAAATGAAGACTTATTATAATACTGCCAAAATTCCAAGTTTTTCTTGTGTCGACTTTTTTTTTTTTAAATTGGGAACAATATTTTCTCGTAAAATTATAACTTTTTTTAAATGTAAAATGATTACTTTCTAATGCAAAATGGCGACATTTGTCATATAAAATTCTAACTTTTATCACAATTTTGCCAATTTTTTTTGGTTGTTTTTGTAAAATAGTGACATTTTTTGAGTAAAATTATGACTTGTCATAATTTTGCCAAGTGTAATTCCGATTATTATTATTATAATGTTGACAACATTTTTAAGTTTTCTTATAAAATTGTGACTTTTGTCGAATAAAATTACGACTCTTTTCATAAATTTGCCAAAAGTTTAAGCTTTTCTTGTAAAATTGCGACTGTTATTGAGTACAATTCCATGTATATAGGGACAAACTCTAATAACTTGAAGTAAATAATGAAGATTAAAAAACCATTAACATTTTTTTTTTTAAATAACTAAAAGCAGTCGTTTTCTCACTGTCGACTTTTTTCTTCTTAAATTGGGAACAATTTCTCATTTTTTCTGTTTCTGTAATATTGCAATATTTTCTCGTAAAATTATAATTTTTTTCAATGTAAAATTAATACTTTTTAATGCAAAATGGTGACATTTGTCATATAAAGTTTTGACTTTTATCACAATATTGCCAATTTTTTTGTCCTCGTAAAATGGTGAATTTTTTTGAGTAAAATTATGACTTTTGTCATCATTTTTCCAAGTGAAATTCCGATTATTATTATAATATTGACAAGATTTTAAAGTTTTCTTATAAAATTGTGACTTTTGTCGAGTAAAATTACGACTCTTTTCATAAAATTGCCAATATTTTTATGCTTTTCTTGTAAAATTGCGACTGTTATTGAGTAAAATTCCAACTTTTATCATATAAACAAATGTTCAGTTTTTCTTGTAAAATTTTGACTTGCGTTGAGTAAAGTTACGACTTTTATTATGATACTTCCAAAAGTTTTTCTTGTGTCAACTTTTTTCTTTTTAAATTGGGAGCAATATTTCCTCGTAAAATTATTACTTTTTAATGCAAAACGGCGACATTTGTCGTATAAAGTTCTGAATTTTATCACAATAATGGTGACATTTTTTGAGTAAAATTATGACTTTTGTCATAATTTTTCCAAGTGAAATTCCGATTATTATTATAATATTGACAAGATTTTAAAGTTTTCTTATAAAATTGTGACTTTTGTCGAGTAAAATTACGACTCTTTTCATAAAATTGCCAATATTTTCATGCTTTTCTTGTAAAATTGCGACTGTTATTGAGTAAAATTCCAACTTTTATCATATAAACAAATTTTCAGTTTTTCTTGTAAAATTTTGTCTTGCGTTGAGTAAAGTTACGACTTTTATTATCATACTTCCAAAAGTTTTTCTTGTGTCGACTTTTTTCTTTTTAAATTGGGAACAATATTTTCTTGTAAAATTATAACTTTTTTTTAATGTAAAATTATTACTTTTTAATGCAAAATGGCGACATTTGTCGTATAAAGTTCTGAATTTTATCACAATATTGCCTATTTTTTTTGTTGTTTTATAAAATGGTGACATTTTTTGAGTAAAATTATGACTTTTGTCATAATTTTGCCAAGTGAAATTCCGATTACTATTATGACATTGACAACATTTTAAAGTTTTCTTATAAAACTGTGACTTTTGTCGAGTAAAATTACGACTCTTTTCATGAAATTGCCAACATTTTAAACTTTTCTTGTAAAATTGCGACTGTTACTGAGTAAAATTCCAACCTTTATCATAATATTGCACAAATGTTCAGTTTTTCTTGTAAAATTTTGACTTGCGTTGAGTAACGTCACGACTTTTATTATAATACTGCCAGAATTCTACGATTTTTTTCTTGTGTCGACTTTTTTCTTTTTAAATTGGGAACAATATTTTCTTGTAAAATTATAACTTTTTTTAATGTAAAATTATTACTTTTTAATGCAAAATGGCGACATTTGTCTTATAAAGTTCTGACTTTTATCACAATATTGCCAATTTTTTTTGTTGTTCTTGTAAAATGGTGACATTTTTTTAGTAAAATTATGACTTTTGTCATAATTTTGTCAAGTGAAATTCCAATTATTATTATAACATTGATAACATTTTTAAGTTTTCTTATAAAATTGTGACTTTTGTCGAGTAAAATTACGACTCTTTTCATGAAATTGCCAAAATTTTACGCTTTTCTTGTAAAATTGCGACTGTTAAAAACTAAAATTCCAACTTTTATCATAATATTGCACAAATGTTCTGTTTTTCTTGTAAAATTTTGACTTGCATTGACTAAAATCAGGACTTTTATTATAATACTGCCAAAATTCAAAGTTTTTCTTGTCGACTTTTTTCTTTTTAAATTGGAAACAATATTTTCTCGTAAAATTATAACTTTTTTTTTTAAATGTAAAATTCTTACTTTTTAATGCAAAATGGCGACATTTGTCATATAAAGTTCTGACTTCTATCACAATATTGCCAATTGTTTTTGTTCTTGTAAAATGGTGACGTTTTTTGAGTAAAATGATGAGTTATGTCATAATTTTGCCAAGTGAAATTCCGATTATTATCATAATATTGACAACATTTTAAAGTTTTCTTATAAAATTGTGACTTTTGTCGAGTAAAATTACGACTCTTTTCATGAAATTGCCAATATTTTTACGCTTTTCTTGTAAAATTGCGACTGTTATTGAGTAAAATTCCAACTTTTATCATAATATTGCACAAATGTTCAGTTTTTCTTGTAAAAGTTTGACTTGCATTGAGTAAAATGAAGACTTATTATAATACTGCCAAAATTCTAAGTTTTTCTTGTGTCCACTTTTTTTTTTTTTAAATTGGGAACAATATTTTCTCGTAAAATTATAACTTTTTTTTAATGTAAAATTATTACTTTCTAATGCAAAATGGCGACATTTGTCATATAAAATTTTAACTTTTATCACAATTTTGCCAATTTTTTTTGGTTGTTTTTGTAAAATAGTGAAATTTTTTTAGTAAAATTATGACTTCTCATAATTTTGCCAAGTGTAATTCCGATTATTATTATTATTATAATATTGACAACATTTTTAAGTTTTCTTATAAAATTGTGACTTTTGTCGAATAAAATTACGACTTTTTTCATAAATTTGCCAAAAGTTTAAGATTTTCTTGTAAAATTGTGACTGTTATTGAGTAAAATTCCATGTATATAGGGACAAACTCTAATAACTTGAAGTAAATAATGAAGATTAAAAAAATATTATTTTATTTTTTTTAAATAACTAAAAGCAGTCGTTTTCTCACTGTCGACTTTTTTCTTCTTAAATTGGGAACAATTTCTCATTTTTTCTGTTTCTGTAATATTGCAATATTTTCTCGTAAAATTATAATTTTTTTTTCAATGTAAAATTAATACTTTTTAATGCAAAATGGTGACATTTGTCATATAAAGTTTTGACTTTTATCACAATATTGCCAATTTTTTTGTCCTCGTAAAATGGTGAATTTTTTTTGAGTAAAATTATGACTTTTGTCATCATTTTTCCAAGTGAAATTCCGATTATTATTATAATATTGACAAGATTTTAAAGTTTTCTTATAAAATTGTAACTTTTGTCGAGTAAAATTACGACTCTTTTCATAAAATTGCCAATATTTTTATGCTTTTCTTGTAAAATTGCGACTGTTATTGAGTAAAATTCCAACTTTTATCATATAAACAAATGTTCAGTTTTTCTTGTAAAATTTTGACTTGCGTTGAGTAAAGTTACGACTTTTATTATGATACTTCCAAAAGTTTTTCTTGTGTCAACTTTTTTCTTTTTAAATTGGGAACAATATTTCCTCGTAAAATTATTACTTTTTAATGCAAAACGGCGACATTTGTCGTATAAAGTTCTGAATTTTATCACAATTATGGTGACATTTCTTGAGTAAAATTATGACTTTTGTCATAATTTTTCCAAGTGAAATTCCGATTATTATTATAATATTGACAAGATTTTAAAATTTTCTTATAAAATTGTGACTTTTGTCGAGTAAAATTACGACTCTTTTAATAAAATTGCCAATATTTTCATGCCTTTCTTGTAAAATTGCGACTGTTATTGAGTAAAATTCCAACTTTTATCATATAAACAAATTTTCAGTTTTTCTTGTAAAATTTTGTCTTGCGTTGAGTAAAGTTACGACTTTTATTATCATACTTCCAAAAGTTTTTCTTGTGTCAACTTTTTTCTTTTTAAATTGGGAACAATATTTTCTTGTAAAATTATAACTTTTTTTTAATGTAAAATTATTACTTTTTAATGCAAAATGGCGACATTTGTCATTTAAAGTTCTGACTTTTATCACAATATTGCCAATTTTTTTTGTTGTTCTTGTAAAATGGTGACATTTTTTCAGTAAAATTATGACTTTTGTCATAATTTTGTCAAGTGAAATTCCAATTAATATTAAAACATTGATAACATTTTAAAGTTTTCTTATAAAATTGTGACTTTTGTCGAGTAAAATTACGACTCTTTTCATGAAATTGCCAAAATTTTACGCTTTTCTTATAAAATTGCGACTATTAAAGACTAAAATTCCAACTTTTATCATAATATTGCACAATTGTTCCGTTTTTCTTGTAACAGTTTGACTTGTGTTGAGTAAAATGAAGACTTATTATAATACTGCCAAAATTCTAAGTTTTTCTTGTGTCGACTTTTTTCTTTTTAAATTGGGAACAATATTTTCTCGTAAAATTATAACTTTTTTTTTTAACGTAAAATTATTACTTTCTAATGCAAAATGGCGACATTTGTCATATAAAATTCTAACTTTTATCACCATTGCCAATTTTTTTGGTTGTTTTTGTAAAATAGTGACATTTTTGAGTAAAATTATGACTTGTCATAATTTTGCCAAGTGAAATTCCGATTATTATTATTATTATAATATTGACAACATTTTTAAGTTTTCTTATAAAATTGTGACTTTTGTCGCGTAAAATTACAACTCTTTTCATGAAATTGCCAAAAGTTTAAGCTTTTCTTGTAAAATTGCGACTGTTATTGAGTAAAATTCCATGTATATAGGGACATACTATAATAACTTGAAGTAAATAATGAAGATTAAAAAACAATTAAATTTTTTTTTTAAATAACTAAAAGCAGTCGTTTTCTCACAATATGTCGACTTTTTTCTTCTTAAATTGGGAACAATTTCTCATATTTTTTCTGCTTCTGTAATATTGCAATATTTTCTCGTAAAATTATAACTTTTTTCAATGTAAAATTAATTATTTTTAATGCAAAATGGTGACATTTGTCATATAAAATTCTGACTTTTATCACAATATTGCCAATTTTTTTTGTTATTCTTGTAAAATGGTGAATTTTTTTGAGTAAAATTATGACTTTTGTCATAATTTTGCCAAGTGAAATTTCGATGATTATTATTATAACATTGACAACATTTGCAAGTTTTCTTATAAAATTGTGACTTTTGTCGAGTAAAATTACGACTCTTTTCATGAAATTGCCAAATTTTTACGCTTTTCTTGTAAAATTGCGACTGTTATTGAGTAAAATTCCAACTTTTATCATATTGCACAAATGTTCAGTTTTTCTTGTAAAATTTTGACTTGCGTTGAGTAAAGTCACGACTTTTATTATAATACTGCCAAAATTCTAAGATTTTTTCTTGTGTCGACTTTTTTCTTTTTAAATTGGAAACAATATTTTCTCGTAAAATTATAACTTTTTTTTTTAAATGTAAAATTCTTACTTTTTAATGCAAAATGGCGACATTTGTCATATAAAGTTCTGACTTTTATCACAATATTGCCAATTTTTTTTGTTCTTGTAAAATGGTGACATTTTTTGAGTAAAATGATGAGTTATGTCATAATTTTGCCAAGTGAAATTCCGATTATTATTATAATATTGACAACATTTTAAAGTTTTCTTATAAAATTGTGACTTTTGTCGAGTAAAATTACGACTCTTTTCATGAAATTGCCAATATTTTTACGCTTTTCTTGTAAAATTGCGACTGTTATTGAGTAAAATTCCAACTTTTATCATAATATTGCACAAATGTTCCGTTTTTCTTGTAAAAGTTTGACTTGCATTGAGAAAAATGAAGACTTATTATAATACTGCCAAAATTCTAAGTTTTTCTTGTGTCGACTTTTTTTTTTTAAATTGGGAACAATATTTTCTCGTAAATTATAACTTTTTTTTAATGTAAAATTATTACTTTTTAATGCAAAATGGTGACATTTGTCATATACAATTCTTTTTTTTGTTGTTCTTGTAAAAATGGTGACATTTTTTCAGTAAAATTATGACTTTTGTCATAAATTTGCCAAGTGAAATTCCGATTATTATTATTATAACATTGACAACATTTGTAAGTTTTCTTATAAAATTGTGACTTTTGTCGAGTAAAATTACGACTCTTTTCATGAAATTGCCAAAATCTAACGCTTTTCTTGTAAAATTGCGACTGTTATTGAGTAAAATTTCAACTTTTATCATAATATTGCACAAATGTTCAGTTTTTCTTGTAAAATTGTGACTTGCGTTGAGTATAATTTAGACTTTTATTATGATACTGCCACCATTCTAAGTTTTTCTTGTGAAATTGTGACCTTTTTCTTGTGAAATTCCAACTCATTTTTCACAACAAGCATTTTTATATTTGCATAGTATGTATATATTATTAATGTTGTAAATATAAATCTTTATATATCTAGAAAGGGTGGTTCTAAAGAGGTAGGCATTTTTCGGAGGTCTCAAGAAGGTAACGAATACAAGAATGTATGTGTGTGTGTGTGTGTGTTTATGTGTGTGTGTGTGTGTGTGCCTCTCACTATGCGCTAAGCCTGACATCTGTGACAACACACTTGACGAGAGCTCGACAATCAACTCTGGCAAAATGCAGATGATGAGCCCTTGGCGTGGAGCCCTCCAACGTGTTGTGTCATGTGGGGTGTTAAGTGGTTTACTGGCTTCCCCACAGCAATCCCACGAAAGCCACAAAAAGCCTAACAAGATGGCATTCTATTATCGGAGACAACATGAGCGTCAGAGGTTGATTATTGGCCTTTCTCAAATTGTGACCACCCCTATAATTGACACCATGTCTTTTGTAAACATAACAGCCTCCCCTTTAAAGTAAATACCCCCCCACTCATTATAATGCATTGAAATACGGCAATATTATTTAGCTCATTCACGTAAGAGAGTAGACGTATAAGATTTCATGGGATTTGTGTGTGTGTGTGCGTGTGTATGGGTGTGTGTGTGTATGTATATATATATATATATATATATATATATATATATATATATATATGTATGTACGTATGTATGTATGTATGTATGTATATATATATATATTTGAGCTGCAGCATTTTAGTAATCGAGTATTCTATCGAATATCCCGAGTAATCGAATAAATTATATATTTTTGCTTAATTTTTGTTTTTGTTTTTGTCCTTCTCAGGCAAATCATATAGTTGATGTAGATGCCCATATCGGCTGTACAAATGTACTTTACAAAAGAGAAGTGTGGAATACTTCTCTTGTTGCCTTACTTGTATTTTGACTTTATTAAATGGATTTATATAATTATTTGGTGCAGCCGGGCCGGGGCAATATTTTTCATTAATTAAGGTTTAATTATACATGTTAAGATGTGCCCTCAATTATTGCGTTTGGCCTAATTTTCTTTTATTTCCTAAACGCCTGTTTTCGTTATTGAAGGCTGACACACACAGCTGAAAGGCGTCCGTGGTTGATTGTGCCAATTTGTGTGTGCTAATAAAAACAGAAGCGCTCACAGCCCTATGTGCTGTGTGGTGTGACAACGTTCTTGTCTTTTTGTCCGATTTTGATGATTATTATACGGTGCCGTTTAAATGGTGGTTTCGCCACGTAAATCCAGTGAGCAGTTTTCAGACCTGCCAACAATACATAAACAATATAAAAAGACAAACCACTTTATTATAACAACAACAGTTTAAAATTCTAAGAATGCAATACGTTTCATTGCATTCTTTGCATGCAAAATAGTAATCAATATTCATTTTGCCATCATAACATGTTTGAGATGAAAACACACACACATATATATATATATATATATATATATATATATATATATATATATATATATATATATATATATATATATATATATATATATATATACCGTATTTTTCGGACTATAAGTCGCAGTTTTTTTCATAGTTTGGCCGAGGATGCGACTTATACTCAGGCGCGACTTATGTGTGAAATTATTAACACATTAGCGTAAAATATCAAATAATATTATTTATCTCATTCACGTAAGAGACTAGACGTATAAGATTTCATGGGATTTAGCGATTAGGAGTGACAGATTGTTTGGTAAACGTATAGCATGTTCTATATGTTAGTTATTTGAATGACTCTTAACATAATATGTTACGTTAACATACCAGTTGGTTATTTATGCCTCATATAACGTACACTTATTCAGCCTGTTGTTCACTATTCTTTATTTATTTTAAATTGCCTTTCAAATGTCTATTCTTGGTGTTGGATTTTATCAAATACATTTCCCCAAAAAATGCGACTTATATATGTTTTTTTCCTTCTTTATTATGCATTTTCGGCCGGTGCGACTTATACTCCGGAACGACTTATACTCCGAAAAACACGGTAATTAAAGTGCCAGCTCTTGAACAACACATCCATTCATTGAGCAAGGCATTTTAATTTCCCTACACAAAATAGATGCTATCATATTTTTTCTCCAAAGATGATGCTCTTCTCATAAACAGCGATGTTAAAATAGGATTCATTTATTGCTGGCATAAATCACGACCATAATAACTACAAGGGAAATGTTGCATCCACATCCAAGTCTGGATCTGATTAGATTTTGACATATAAACAGCTGAACAACATTTAAATGGCTGCCAGGCTGAAAATAATGCTTCTGACGTTGTGCAGTTTATTTTAAAGGGGAACATTATCACCAGACCTATGTAAGCGTCAATATATACCTTGATGTTGCAGAAAAAAGACCATATATTTTTTTAACCGATTTCCGAACTCTAAATGGGTGAATTTTGGCGAATTAAACACCTTTCTATTATTTGCTCTCGGAGCGATGACGTCACAACGTGACGTCACATCGGGAAGCAATCCGCCATTTTCTCAAACACCGAGTCAAATCAGCTCTGTTATTTTCCGTTTTTTCGACTGTTTTCCGTACCTTGGAGACATCATGCCTCGTCGGTGTGTTGTCGGAGGGTGTAACAACACGAACAGGGACGGATTCAAGTTGCACCAGTGGCCCAAAGATGCGAAAGTGGCAAGAAATTGGAGGTTTGTTCCGCACACTTTACCGACGAAAGCTATGCTACGACAGAGATGGCAAGAATGTGTGGATATCCTGCGACACTCAAAGCAGATGCATTTCCAACGATAAAGTCAAAGAAATCTGCCGCCAGACCCCCATTGAATCTGCCGCAGTGTGTGAGCAATTCAGGGACAAAGGACCTCGGTAGCACGGCAAGCAATGGCGGCAGTTTGTTCCCGCAGACGAGCGAGCTAAACCCCCTGGATGTCTTGGCTCACACCGTCCCTTATGCCACCAAAGATGATCAAGAGAAGAATATCGACCCTAGCTTCCCTGGCCTGCTGACATCAACTCCAAAACTGGACGGATCAGCTTTCAGGAAAAGAGCGCGGATGAGGGTATGTCTACAGAATATATTAATTGATGAAAATTGGGCTGTCTGCATTCTCAAAGTGCATGTTGTTGCCAAATGTATTTCATATGCTGTAAACCTAGTTCATAGTTGTTAGTTTCCTTTAATGCCAAACAAACACATACCAATCGTTGGTTAGAAGGCGATCGCCGAATTCGTCCTGGCTTTCTCCCGTGTCGCTGGCTGTCGTGTCGTTTTTGTCGGTTTCGCTTGCATACGGTTCAAACCGATATGGCTCAATAGCTTCAGTTTCTTCTTCAATTTCGTTTTCGCTACCTGCCTCCACACTACAACCATCCGTTTCAACACATGCGTAATCTGTTGAATCGCGTAAGCCGCTGAAATCCGAGTCTGAATCCGAGCTAATGTCGCTATAGCTTGCTGTTCTATGCGCCATGTTTGTTTGTGTTGGCATCACTATGTGACGTCACAGGAAAATGGACGGGTGTATATAACGATGGTTAAAATCAGGCACTTTGAAGCTTTTTTTAGGGATATTGCGTGATGGGTAAAATTTTGAAAAAAACTTCGAAAAATAAAATAAGCCACTGGGAACTGATTTTTAATGGTTTTAACCCTTCTGAAATTGTGATAATGTTCCCCTTTAATCAGTATTTGTAGTACACTGTTTTTTTTAAAATCATAATACATGTGGGTATGATCGAATAAAGTCCGATTCCTGGCACAATTCTATGGGAATATATACCGTATTTTCCGAACCATAGGGCACACCAGATTATAAGGCGCACTGCCGATGAGCGGGTCTATTCAGGTTTATTTCCATACAAAAGGCGCACCGGATTATAAGGCGCATTAAAGGGCTCAAATCATTATTTTTTTCTAAATGCAAAAGATTTCCTTGTGGTCTACATAACATGTGATGGTGGTTCTTTGCTCAAAATGTTGCATAGATGATGTTTTACAGACGGTCTTATTTACGTGCCTCCACTTCGACAGCGTCTTCTCCCCGTCATCTTTGTTGTAGCGGTGTAGCGTGCAAGGACGGGGGTGGAAGAAGTGTCAAAAGATGGAGCTAACTGTTTTACCATGAATTGATTACGTGGACCCCGACTTAAACAAGTTGAAAAACGTATTCGAGTGTTACCATTTAGTGGTCAATTGTACGGAATTTGTACTGAACTGTGCAATCTACTAATAAAAGTTGCAATCAATCAATCAATTAATGACATTCAGACTTTACTTCAATCAATAACGGAGCGGCATCTCTTCATCCGTGGCTCACTAGTGCAACAACAACAAGGCCGGAAATGTGTCCCGTGAAAAACCGTCCGACCGGAACTCTAATAACTAAAGATCCTTGGGTGAATAATGTAAACTCACTACACCGCAGTGACGTGCGGTGAGGTTGATGGCTGGTGAGGCACTGACTTCATCACAGTCAGATTTACAAACATATGAACCCTAAAGAGTATCTTATTCACCATTTGATTGGCAGCAGTTAACGGGTTATGTTTAAAAGCTCATACCAGCATTCTTCCCTGCTTGGCACTCAGCATCAAGAGTTGGAATTGGGGGTTAAATCACCAACAATTATTCCCGGGCGCGGCGCCGCTGCTGCCCACTGCTCCCCTCTTTTATTATACATGTTAAGATGTGCCCTCAATTATTGCGTTTGGCCTAATTTTCTTTTATTTCCTAAACGCCTGTTTTCGTTATTGAAGGCTGACACACACAGCTGAAAGGCGTCCGTGGTTGATTGTGCCAATTTGTGTGTGCTAATAAAAACAGAAGCGCTCACAGCCCTATGTGCTGTGTGGTGTGACAACGTTCTTGTCTTTTTGTCCGTTTTTGATGATTATTATACGGTGCCGTTTAAATGGTGGTTTCGCCACGCAAATCCACTGAGCTGTTTTCAACCTGCCAACAATACAAAAAGACAAACCACTTTATAATGACGACAACAGTTTTACATTTTAAGTATGCAATACGTTTCATTGCAATCTTTGCATGCAAAATAGTAATCAATGTTCATTTTGCCATCATAACATGTTTGAGATGAAAACACACACACATATATATATATATATATATATATATATATATATATATATATATATATACCGTATTTTTCGGACTATAAGTCGCAGTTTTTTTCATTGTTTTGCCGGGGGTGAGACTTATACTCAGGAGCGACTTATGTGTGAAATTATTAACACATTAGCATAAAATATCAAATAATATTATTTATCTCATTCACGTAAGAGACTAGACGTATAAGATTTCATGGGATTTAGCGATTAGGAGTGACAGATTGTTTGGTAAACGTATAGCATGTTCTATATGTTAGTTATTTGAATGACTCTTAACATAATATGTTACGTTAACATACCAGTTGGTTATTTATGCCTCATATAACGTACACTTATTCAGCCTGTTGTTCACTATTCTTTATTTATTTTAAATTGCCTTTCAAATGTCTATTCTTGGTGTTGGATTTTATCAAATACATTTCCCCAAAAAATGCGACTTATATATGTTTTTTTCCTTCTTTATTATGCATTTTCGGCCGGTGCCACTTATACTCCGGAACGACTTATACTCCGAAAAACACGGTAATTAAAGTGCCAGCTCTTGAACAACACATCCATTCATTGAGCAAGGCATTTTAATTTCCCTACACAAAATAGATGCTATCATATTTTTTTCTCCAAAGATGATGCTCTTCTCATAAACAGCGATGTTAAAATAGGATTCATTTATTGCTGGCATAAATCACAACCATAATAACTACAAGGGAAATGTTGCATCCACATCCAAGTCTGGATCTGATTAGATTTTGACATATAAACAGCTGAACAACATTTAAATGGCTGCCAGGCTGAAAATAATGCTTCTGACGTTGTGCAGTTTATTTTAAAGGGGAACATTATCACCAGACCTATGTAAGCGTCAATATATACCTTGATGTTGCAGAAAAAAGACCATATATTTTTTTAACCGATTTCCGAACTCTAAATGGGTGAATTTTGGCGAATTAAACACCTTTCTATTATTTGCTCTCGGAGCGATGACGTCACAACGTGACGTCACATCGGGAAGCAATCCGCCATTTTCTCAAACACCGAGTCAAATCAGCTCTGTTATTTTCCGTTTTTTCGACTGTTTTCCGTACCTTGGAGACATCATGCCTCGTCGGTGTGTTGTCGGAGGGTGTAACAACACGAACAGGGACGGATTCAAGTTGCACCAGTGGCCCAAAAAAGCGAAAGTGGCAAGAAATTGGACGTTTGTTCCGCACACTTTACCGACGAAAGCTATGCTACGACAGAGATGGCAAGAATGTGTGGATATCCTGCGACACTCAAAGCAGATGCATTTCCAACGATAAAGTCAAAGAAATCTGCCGCCAGACCCCCATTGAATCTGCCGCAGTGTGTGAGCAATTCAGGGACAAAGGACCTCGGTAGCACGGCAAGCAATGGCGGCAGTTTGTTCCCGCAGACGAGCGAGCTAAACCCCCTGGATGTCTTGGCTCACACCGTCCCTTATGCCACCAAAGATGATCAAGAGAAGAATATCGACCCTAGCTTCCCTGGCCTGCTGACATCAACTCCAAAACTGGACAGATCAGCTTTCAGGAAAAGAGCGCGGATGAGGGTATGTCTACAGAATATATTAATTGATGAAAATTGGGCTGTCTGCATTCTCAAAGTGCATGTTGTTGCCAAATGTATTTCATATGCTGTAAACCTAGTTCATAGTTGTTAGTTTCCTTTAATGCCAAACAAACACATACCAATCGTTGGTTAGAAGGCGATCGCCGAATTCGTCCTGGCTTTCTCCCGTGTCGCTGGCTGTCGTGTCGTTTTTGTCGGTTTCGCTTGCATACGGTTCAAACCGATATGGCTCAATAGCTTCAGTTTCTTCTTCAATTTCGTTTTCGCTACCTGCCTCCACACTACAACCATCCGTTTCAACACATGCGTAATCTGTTGAATCGCGTAAGCCGCTGAAATCCGAGTCTGAATCCGAGCTAATGTCGCTATAGCTTGCTGTTCTATGCGCCATGTTTGTTTGTGTTGGCATCACTATGTGACGTCACAGGAAAATGGACGGGTGTATATAACGATGGTTAAAATCAGGCACTTTGAAGCTTTTTTTAGGGATATTGCGTGATGGGTAAAATTTTGAAAAAAACTTCGAAAAATATAATAAGCCACTGGGAACTGATTTTTAATGGTTTTAACCCTTCTGAAATTGTGATAATGGTCCCCTTTAATCAGTATTTGTAGTACACTGTTTTTTAAAAAATCATAATACATGTGGGTATGATCAAATAAAGTCCGATTCCTGGCACAATTCTATGGGAATATATACCGTATTTTCCGAACCATAGGGCACACCAGATTATAAGGCGCACTGCCGATGAGCGGGTCTATTCAGGTTTATTTCCATACAAAAGGCGCACCGGATTATAAGGCGCATTAAAGGGCTCAAATCATTATTTTTTTTCTAAATGCAAAAGATTTCCTTGTGGTCTACATAACATGTGATGGTGGTTCTTTGCTCAAAATGTTGCATAGATGATGTTTTACAGACGGTCTTATTTACGTGCCTCCACTTCGACAGCGTCTTCTCCCCGTCATCTTTGTTGTAGCGGTGTAGCGTGCAAGGACGGGGGTGGAAGAAGTGTCAAAAGATGGAGCTAACTGTTTTACCATGAATTGATTACGTGGACCCCGACTTAAACAAGTTGAAAAACGTATTCGAGTGTTACCATTTAGTGGTCAATTGTACGGAATTTGTACTGAACTGTGCAATCTACTAATAAAAGTTGCAATCAATCAATCAATTAATGACATTCAGACTTTACTTCAATCAATAACGGAGCGGCATCTCTTCATCCGTGGCTCACTAGTGCAACAACAACAAGGCCGGAAATGTGTCCCGTGAAAAACCGTCCGACCGGAACTCTAATAACTAAAGATCCTTGGGTGAATAATGTAAACTCACTACACCGCAGTGACGTGCGGTGAGGTTCATGGCTGGTGAGGCACTGACTTCATCACAGTCAGATTTACAAACATATGAACCCTAAAGAGTATCTTATTCACCATTTGATTGGCAGCAGTTAACGGGTTATGTTTAAAAGCTCATACCAGCATTCTTCCCTGCTTGGCACTCAGCATCAAGGGTTGGAATTGGGGGTTAAATCACCAACAATTATTCCCGGGCGCGGCGCCGCTGCTGCCCACTGCTCCCCTCACATCCCAGGGGGTGATCAAGGGGATGGGTCAAATGCAGAGGACACATTTCACCACACCTAGTGTGTGTGACAATCATTGGTACTTTAACTCATTGGCGTTGTTAGGCCTATTTTAGGGGGGCTCAAGCCCTCCTAAAATATTCTTAAGCCCCCCTAAATAATTTGGTGTTTTTTTGTTTTTTTTTTACAAATAAATGCCGACTTATTCATTATAAAGTGGCCCAAATATGAGTTTAAATAAATAATCATATAACCTGTTATTATTCACTCAGTTTCCCCTCACTCCGTAGCGTAAGGTAGAGAGCCCCTTTAGTGCGTCGGTATCCAATCCATTCCACTTGTTCATATAGAAAATGCCCACATCACTCAAATTCCAGTCCGCATTTTTTCTGCGACCTTGCTTGCGGTCCTGCAGGTGTACGAAGCACATTATCTTCCTTTACAATGAGTGAAGCTGCACAAAACCTTGTGTGTGCAATTGTAAATCATTTATTTTTTAAGTTTTGTGTTTCTTGTAGAATCTATATAAAGTAATATACATAAGCCTATTGTTAAAATAATGAAAAAAACATCATTAAATATATTTGTTTTATTGTATTGTTACATTAATAGCTGTTGTATTATTATAGGATGGCTTGTTAAACATTTAATAGGATTTTCAGAGGGAGGGAAAAACCAAGACATTTAATATAAAATGTAAAATGAATAAATACATAAAAAGAAAATATATGGTTAAAAACCATCGTCCCGGGGAGCATTTCATTTCGTCCCGTGCATTTAAAAAAAAAAAAAAATAACAATGAATAATTTCTAAGTCTTTGTTAGCCGTTTGTGCTCGTGCGTAACATTGGCTCGCATCCTGTGCATCACCTGGGGGCAAAGCCCCCCCTGTCCTTAAAAGCTAGTGACACCCCTGCTTTAACTTAACTTTAACTTTACACATACAAACTGTAGCACACAAAAAAGCACATTTAATAAAAAAACGTTATTATGGTCTTACCTTTACTTATAAGTGTGGGAACAGTGGTGTTCGTGTTGGAGGAGTTGTGAATGAATGAAATATGAAATCCGTGCTGCAGTCTGCAGGTGTACCTAATGTTGTGTCCCTGCAGTCGTTCACGGCTCCTCCGGCGCGAGCAATGTTGTTTTTGCACTTTTTGGCTTCTTGTTAAGTGACTTTTTTTTGGGTGGATTCGGTCTTGCACGTGGAGGGTTTGGGTGTGGGCTTTGGTTGGTGTGGCGCTCTTGTCGGGGGGTGCAGTCTGCGGCGGAGGTGCCTTAACCGGCACCAGGAGGCGGGGTTACGCGAGCTTCAGCCAGTGCGTCTTCGCTGCAGTTTTATGATCGCTCAGCACAAGAAATACGTTACACACATACAGTTGTTGACAAAATACACTGTACATTATATACCTCAGCTAACTAAATTATGGAAATGTATAATATAATTCATATAGCAATACGTTCTCACTGCACAGCAGGCCGGCAGTTAGCCGAGTCCGCAATCCATGGTGAGGCACAATTGAGTGACGTGCCTCAACTGGCTGCTGATCACCGCACCGTCTCTTCTCAGTATTTGAACGGCAAATGTGAAAATTCAGCGATTTTGAATAAAAATAATCTAAAACAGGTGAAGTTAAATGGAAAATAACTTTATAGTATAATCACTGGATACATATTACAATTTAATTAATTTTTTTTCTTTCCATGATGGCAGGTGAGGCCCCGCCTCACCTGCCTCTAATGACCGCACGTCACTGCTACACCAGTATGTTTTAGCGCTTCCATAGCGAGTTTACTGACAGATATAAATAAGAACTTTACACTACTTTATATTAGAAATGGCAACAGCGGAAGATGCATGTCACATAACAAGAAGATAGAGAACAAGAAGAAGCTTATCGACTACGGGGTTTTTCATGGACTACAAAGGCGGATGTGCGCAAATTTTCAGGACTAATGCAGAACCCAAATACAGATCAGCAGGTACCAGAAGGTAAGAAAAGTTGCTTTTGTATAATATTGCGAAACAAAACACCAGATATGTCTTACCTTATACACACACCATAATAATACTAGTATGTTGAAGCACAGTACAATCCATCAAGCAGTGCGGCTTCGTAGCTTACCAAAATCGTACTAAAACATTTTGATAGATTTTTGAGCGCCGTGTGTAATGTTCTATATTTTCAGTGGAACATATAACATTTTGCTGTTGTTCACTTGAGTCATATTGCAGTCTACACAAATCTCTTATGTGTGACTGCCATCTATTGGTCACACTTAGCATTACACCATGTACCAAGAAAAATTGCTTTGAGGTCAGTAAGCACAACCAACATTATTCCGTACATAAGGCGCACCTGGTTATAAGGCACACTGTCGATTTTTGAGAAAATTTTAAGTGCGCCTTATAGTCTGAAAAATACGGTAAGTGCATCTTTCTTAATAAGGTAGAATATCGTGCAAAAGTTTATTCGTTTATTCCAGCATTTTAAATTTCGACTAAGAGGCTGTTTAAAGTCTCAGGAAACATTTGCAGTGAAACTGCAAATATGGGATTGTACGCATGTTTCCGAATAAACTACCACCACACCACAGTTTAAATAAATGATAAATGTGTTATACTTGTATAGCGCTTTTCTACCTTCAAGGTACTCAAAGCGCTTTGACAGTATTTCCACATTCACCCATTCACACACACATTCACACACACATTCACACACTGATGGCGGGAGCTGCCATGCAAGGCGCTAACCAGCAGTCATCAGGAGCAAGGGGTGAAGTGTCTTGCCCAAGGACACAACGGACATGACTAGGATGGTAGAAGGTGGGGGATTGAACCCCAGTAACCAGCAACCCTCCGATTGCTGGCACGGCCACTCTACCAACTTCGCCACGCCGTCCCTACTCAATCAAACTTTTTCCACCACAGTTGTACCTTGGTTTTTTCTTAGTAATCCCTTTCTTAAGGTCAGTTGAAGACTACTATAGTCACCCAGTTGAAGACTACTATAATCACCCATTTTTCCCATTAAAGGCCTACTGAAATGCGATTTTCTTATTTAAACGGGGATAGCAGGTCCATTCTATGTGTCATACTTGATCATTTCGCGATATTGCCATATTTTTGCTACAAGGATTTAGTAGAGAACATCGACGATAAAGTTCGCAACTTTTGGTCGCTGATAAAAAAGCCTTGCCTGTACCGGAAGTAGCAGACGAGTAGCGTGACGTCACAGGTTGTGGAGCTCCTCACATCTGCACATTGTTTACAATCATGGCCACCAGCAGCGAGAGCGATTCGGACCGAGAAAGCGACAATTTCCCCATTAATTTGAGCGAGGATGAATGATTCGTGGATGAGGAAAGTGAGAGTGAAGGACGAGAGTGATTCAGATAGGGAAGATGCTGTGAGAGGCGGGTGGGACCTGATATTCAGCTGGGAATGACTAAAACAGTAAATAAACACAAGTATGTCTATTAGCCACAACACAACCAGGCTTATATTTAATATGCCACAAATTAATCCCGCATAACAAACACCTCCCCCCTCCCGTCCATATAACCCGCCAATACAACTCAAACACCTGCACAACACACTCAATCCCACAGTCCAAAGTACCGTTCACCTCCCCAAAGTTCATACAGCACATATATTTCCCCAAAGTCCCCAAAGTTACGTACGTGACATGCACATAGCGGCAAATGTTTGGAAGCCGCAGCTGCATGCGTACTCACGGTACCGCGTCTGCGCATCCAACTCATAGTCCTGGTAAGAGTCTCTGTTGTCCCAGTTCTCCACAGGCCAATGGTAAAGCTTGGCTGTCATCTTCCGGGAATGTAAACAATGAAACACCGGCTGTGTTATCCGGCACAACAGTCAGGGGGTGCATTCTACGGCGGGGGTGCGTTATCCGGCACAACACCTGCCGCAATACACCGCTTCCCACCTACAGCTTTCTTCTTTGCTGTCTCCATTGTTCATTGAACAAATTGCAAAAGATGTCCAGAATACTGTGGAATTTTGCGATGAAAACAGACGACTTAATAGCTGGCCACCATGCTGTCCCAAAATGTCCTCTACAATCCGTGACGTCACGCGCAGGCGTCATCATACCGAGACATTTTCAGCAAAATTTAAAATTGCACTTTAGTGTCGGCATGTGTTGCAATGTTAAGATTTCATCATTGATATATAAACTATCAGACTGCGTGGTCGGTAGTAGTGGGTTTCAGTAGGCCTTTAAAGAGATAACATCATCCAATTAATTGCTTACGCAAAACACATAGAGTGAATCAAAATAGTTTTACATAATTAAATACATATGAATGATGAATGCAATGGATACATTAAAGAAGCCATTTGTAATAATTTCATGTCAAGTCATCATTAAATGGCCCTGATATGTCAAAAAGCATAAATAAATCATGTTTGTTTCCAATACCTCAGTAGTTCAGCCGGGATATGCTCATTTCAAAATTAGATTTACAGCCCCGAAATATTGTTATTGTTTTCATTTCGATGCCCCGCCCTCCACCGTTTGACCAATTAGAAAGTCCGTGAGTGTGTCACATCCAGGTTGCCAGTTACGCACCGCCGTCTTCGCCTAGCTACTGCCACTGGTAAAGTTACTAAACATGTCAGACCTTAGTCAATGTAAAAGTCACCATTCTCAACTTATTCATGACAAAGCCAGGAACAAAACCAGGAATTGTATCGGGGATGCCTTTGAAAGATGGAGACGATTGAAGGCGGAGAATATTTTTTCATTTGACGCCAAACTTGCTAATTTCCTCCTTGATAGGTAAGTCAGGCATTTACCTTTTCTTACAACTTGTAATAAATGGAAATGGACATTTGGTATGTAAACTATATTGTCCAATACAGTCTATGATCTTAGGCTCTATGTCTTTTCTTCTACAAAACCCAAAAGCAGTGAAGTTGACACGATGTGTGAATGGTAAATAAAAACAGAATACAATGATTTGCAAATCATTTTTAACTTATATTCAATTGAATAGACTCCAAAGACAAGATATTTAATGTTCGAACTGTGAAACGTTTTTTCTTTCTTTCAAATATTAGCTCATTTGGAATTTGATGCCTGCAACATGTTTCCAAAAAGCTGGCACAAGTGGCAAAAAATACTGATAAAGTTGAGGAATGCTCATCAAACACTTATTTGGAACATCCCACAGGTGAGCAGGCAAATTGGGAACAGGTGGGTGCCATGATTGGGTATAAAAGTAGATTCCATGAAATGCTCAGTCATTCACAAACAAGGATGGGGCGAGGGTCACCACTTTGTCAACAAATGCGTGAGCAAATTGTTGAACAGTTTAAGAAAAACATTTCTCAACCAGCTATTGCAAGGAATTTAGGGATTTCACCATCTACGGTCCGAAAGTTCAGATAATCTGTAGAAATCACTGCACGTAAGCAGCTAAGCCCGTGACCTTCGATCCCTCAGGCGGTACTGCATCAAAAAGCGACATCCGCATGTAAAGGATATCACCACATGGGCTCAGGAACATTTCAGAAAACCACTGTCAGTAACTACAAACCCCGTTTCCATATGAGTTGGGAAATTGTGTTAGATGTAAATATAAACGGAATAAAATGATTTGCGAATCATTTTCAACCCATATTCAGTTGAATATGCTACAAAGACAACATATTTGATGTTCAAACTGATAAACTTTTCTTTTTTTTTGCAAATAATCATTAACTTTAGAATTTGATGCCAGCAACACGTGACAAAGAAGTTGGGAAAGGTGGCAATAAATACTGATAAAGTTGAGGAATGCTCATCAAACACTTATTTGGAACATCCAACAGGTGGGTGCCATGATTGGGTATAAAAGTAGATTCCATGAAATGCTCAGTCATTCACAAGCAAGGACGGGGCGAGGGTCACCACTTTGTCAACAAATGCGTGAGCAAATTGTTGAAAAGTTTAAGAAAAACCTTTCTCAACCAGCTATTGCAAGGAATTTAGGGATTTAACCATCTACGGTCCGTAATATCATCAAAGGGTTCAGAGCATCTGGAGAAATCACTGCACGTAAGCAGCTAAGCCCGTGACCTTCGATCCCTCAGGCTGTACCGTATCAACAAGCGACATCAGTGTGTAAAGGTTATCACCACATGGGCTCAGGAACACTTCAGAAACCCACTGTCAGTAACTACAGTTGGTAGCTACATCTGTAAGTGCAAGTTAAAACTCTCCTATGCAAGGCGAAAACCGTTTATCAACAACACCCAGAAACGCCGTCGGCTTCGCTGGGCCTGAGCTCATCTAAGATGGACTGATACAAAGTGGAAAAGTATTCTGTGGTCTGACGAGTCCACATTTCAAATTGTTTTTGGAAACTGTGGACGTCGTGTCCTCCGGACCAAAGAGGAAAAGAACCATCCGGATTGTTATAGGCGCAAAGTTGAAAAGCCAGCATCTGTGATGGTATGGGGGTGTATTAGTGCCCAAGACATGGGTAACTTACACATCTGTGAAGGCGCCATTAATGCTGAAAGGTACATACAGGTTTTGGAGCAACATATGTTGCCATCCAAGCAACGTTACCATGGACGCCCCTGCTTATTTTAGCAAGACAACGCCAAGCCACGTGTTACATCAACGTGGCTTCATAGTAAAAGAGTGCGGGTACTAGCCTGGCCTGCCTGCCTGTCACTGGCTTTGGGTTTTGTGCATGGAGATCTGCAGGGAAACTACAAGCAAAATGTGTAATGACAACAAATGCAAATGACTGCGCCTCGCAGCAGCACAGTTTGCCAAGTTGTACGTGTTTGGATGCAAGGCACCATCTCTTAGCCTTGTGAACAACTGTTTCGGTTAGATGTTATGATCGTAAAACTGGAACCCGAATGTGCAACCGCACGGTCCATTTGATTCCAAACCAGACACTCTGAACGTTGTCCACCAGTGATTTATACCTTCAAAACCCAATCCCAGTAACTTCTCGTCACGACTCAACTCCGCAAACACTAATTCGAAATCCATCAGTCATTAAAAAGTCAGGGAAAAAAAAGTTAGAAATGTTTCACGATGAATTATCACCTGCTTCATCTGCTGTGCAAGCCTGGCCAACATAGTGAATTCTCCAATAATCTCCCTAACGCAGATGTGTGTTTCCAGACCGTCATAATTGGAGTAAGTGGTCTGGCTTTGCGAGAGTAATAAAGTGCATGTTATGAAATAAAAATAAAAAATGACTTCTTTATGGAGGGATGATTGATGTCAAGGTTAAAAAAAACATACACTCTCCGCCTCGGTCTTTTTGTGCCAATGCGAAATGAATGTTACAGCCACACGTATTTAGATTTTACTTTCCATGAAGGTCACTAAAGACATCATATTTAGGAGGACAGATGGTTAAATGTTTAAAATTAATTTATTTAAAGAAAGAAAACGGTGCCGTTGGGTCAAATATGCAGTCGCGGTCAAAAGTGTACGTACACTTTTAAAGGACATCATGTCATGGCTGTCTTGAGTTTCCAATCATTTCTACAACTTTTATTTTTTTTGTGATAGAGTGATTGGAGCACATACCGTATTTTTCGGAGTATAAGTCGCACCTGCCGAAAATGCATAATAAAAAAGGAAAAAAAATATATAAATCGCACTGTGAAAACTATGAAAAAAACTGCGACTTATAGCATACTTGCCAACCCTCCCGGATTTCCCGGGAGACTCCCGAAATTCAGCGCCTCTCCCGAAAACCTCCCGGGAAAAATTTTCTCCCGAAAATCTCCAGAAATTCAGGCGGACTCAGGTCCTCCACAATATAAAAAAGCGTACCTGCCCAACAGGGACGTGCACATGATTATAGAGGGGCAGGGGCTCAAAGTCAGAAAAGGGCAGGACATTTTTTTTTGGTCCTTTACACAATATGGAAATTAATGTAAAATTAAATTTGCTAATAGGAAGCTAACTACTTAGCTGTGTGTCCTTTGTAGGTAAAAGTGATTGACATTTCTTTTGTGTCAACAAATTATTGTCATAATGAGTTAACTCACATTATCATAGGCTTGGAAGACATGAAAAGCAACAAAACACAGGTTTATTATTAGGCTATTTATTGTTAAAGATAAGCACTTTAATATTGAACATTGAACAGTGCAACACGAACTTTGAAAAAAAATACAAAAATAAATACCCAAATGGAAAAAACTTCAATGTGAAAATCTGTCCTTCTTCCCTTAACTTGATGAAAACACCATCAAGTTGTAACTTATGGTCTTTCTCACTTAATGCTCAGACTAAACAACTGAAACGCAATACAGGGCCAAAAATATGGACCAGGGGCCAGTAGAGGGCTGTAGGATGGAGGCCGCCCATACCCAAATATGCTCCTCAATGTAAATTCAGGGCTTCCATGAAATGCTTTGAAATCAGTGCACAATCAGTAGCCAAACCTTCTGGGGGCCTTAAAGCAGCAACCTTCTGGGGGCCATGTCCCTGTAGATGTTGATCACATCATTGTGATTTATGACTACGTCTTTTTCAATGGAGAGGAGAAGGTGATCAGACAGCCTCTCTTCTGTGCATAGGCCTCTGGGTGTAGCTCCTTCAACTCCCCCCTCATCTATGGCTTCCTCTGCAGTAGTATCATCTGCCTCCCTTCATGTGGATTCTTCCTCTCCAACATTTACCGGGATTTCTATGGCTTCCTCTGTGTCAGGAGTTGCATCTAAAGCCTCTTTTCTCTCAGGTGTTGCTTCTACACTCTCCTCCTCCTCTCTCTCAGGTGTTGCTTCTAAGGTCTCTGCCTCTCTCTCAGGTGTGACATTTTCTGAGGTCTGTGGTCTTTCTTGAATTCTGGTGCTAGTACTTGGTTTTAGCCATGCATTAAGAGGTCTGCTACCCTTAGCTGCTTCCTGGCGCTCCTTCTCCTTCCTTTTCTGTATCCTTTCTTTTTTGGCATTGTGCTGCAGGCATAGTCAACATGAATCAAGTTTAAATGCAGATGGTAATATTCCTAACAGATAACCTACATCTTATATCCCCAGAATGCTGAAATTATTATTATTATTATTAATAATAATAATAATAATAATAATAATAATAATAATAATAATAATAATTATTATTATCATTATCATTATCATTATCATTCTTCTTATTATTGTTATTGTTATTATCATTATTATCATTATTATTATTATTTTGTTAACCCACACAGTAATAGCAAAGTCACAATAAACTTTATATCCAAACCTCTACTGTGAGAGAAATGTGATCCGCCGTAAACACGGTGCATTTTATTTTGAAAATTAACCCGGTGTTTTATTTTGTACACTACTTCCTGTCCCGCACGATCCGCTCTGCTCTGTGCTGAATTGATGTGCCGTGCTCAATTGATGTGCCGTGCTCCGACGTCCGGCAAAAACAGAAGCTGACACATTGAATAACAGAATAATACAGCGTTTTTCTGAAATATTACCCATATTAGATGCTGAATAAGTGGACGGCGACTAGACCATAACTCACAGGTTCAAGTTGCTCCACTGTCACGTCTCTTCAGGGGCGCAGTAACTTGGCTCTCTCTCCTCTCACTTACTCACTCACTCGCCCTCTCTCTCTCTCTCTCTGGCGGAAGCGGCAGGCTCAAACAACCCGGTATTACAAGAAAACGTGAAGTTTTTGTACCGCTGTTTTTTTTTTGTTTTGTTTTGTTTTTTTACATCCCTGACAGGAATTTATTAATGTTGTTTAAAGAAAAAAAACAAAAAACAAAAAAAAACACACACACAGGCAGAGGGCACTTTTTAATACGAGGCAAAAAAGGGCAGGGGCTCAAGCACCCATAGGGCCCTATGTGTGCACGTGCCTGCTGCCCAATGACGTTATAACTCTAGAATGATGGAGGGCGAGTTCTTGGTTTCTTATGTGGGTTTATTGTTAGGCAGTTTCATTAACGTCCTCCCAGCGTGGCAACAACACACAACAACAGCAGTCACTTTTTTGTATACCGTAAAGCAGTTCGTCTGCCGTAAACAGCAATGTTGTGACACTCTTAAACAGGACAATACTGCCATCTAGTGCATTTGATGAAAGCATGGTTCGAAAAATAGTGACAGAGAATAGAACAAGGATGGACAATTCAACCCTTAACTCAACAATGAGTAGATGAGTGTTATGTGTGTGTATACGTGTAAATAAATGAACACTGAAATTCAAGTATTTATTTTATATATATATATATATATATATATATATATATATATATATATATAAAAAAAAAATATATATATATATATATATATATATATATATATATATATATATATATATATATATATATATATATAATTAAAAAAAAAAATATATGTATATACAATAAAATATATATCTAGATATCACTGAACATCAAGTATTTCTATATATATATATATATATATATATATATATCCATCCATCCATCCATTTTCTACCGCTTATTCCCTTTGGGGTCGCGGGGGGCGCTGGAGCCTATCTCAGCTACAATCGGGCGGAAGGCGGTGTACACCCTGGACAAGTCGCCACCTCATCGCAGGGCTATATATATATATATATATAATGAAATACTTGACTTGGTGAATTCTAGCTGTGAATATACTCCTCCCCTTTTAGCCACGCCCCCAACCACGCCCCCGTCCCACCCCGACCACGCCTACCCCCTCCCCCCACCTCCCAAAATCGGAGGTCTCAAGGTTGGCAAGTATGACTGATTTTTCCCGAAAAATACGGTTCTTGTTGGTCACAAAAAAAATTCATGAAGTTTGCTTTTTTTATGAATTTATTATGGGTCTACTGAAAATGTGAGCAAATGTGCTGGGTCAAAAGTATACATACAGCAATGTTAATATTTGCTTACATGTCCCTTGGCAAGTTTCACTGCAATAGGGCGCTTTTGGTCTCAATCAATCAATCAATCAATCAATCAATCAATCAATGTTTATTTATATAGCCCTAAATCACAAGTGTCTCAAAGGGCTGCACAAGCCACAACGACATCCTCGGTTCAGAGCCCACATAACGGCAAGGAAAAACTCACAACCCCAATGGGATGCCAATGTGAATGACTATGAGAAACCTTGGAGAGGAGCGCAGATGTGGGTGACCCCCCCCCCCCCCCCCCCCCACCCCCTCCATCTAGGGGAGACCGGATGCAATGGACGTTGCATGGGTCTAGCATAATATTGGGAGAGTCCAGTCCATAGTGGATCTAACACAGTGGTTCTTAACCCTGTTGGAGGTACTGAACCCCGCCAGTTTCATATGCGCATTCACTGAACCCTTCTTTAGTGAAAAATAAATTTTTTTTTTTTTTCTTAATTTAATCTTAATTTATAAATATTAATCATGAAATCATTAATATTATAATAAAGAAATACTAATAAAGATATATGTTACAAACAGAAAGTTACAGTAATGTACACATGATTTCGTGTTTACATCACATTGTGCAACATGTGAATGTTTTAGTGGGAACTAAATGCGATATCGGAAAGGGGTACAAATTATTTCCAAAGCAGGACCTCCACCCAGACAAACAATACAAGTACACAGCTCATGAAAAACAATATTTTTTGTTATTGTCATTGTAAGTGGGCCAAAACACTTATAATCCCATGGAAATGACTGCTGTCATTTGATTATAATAATAAAACATCCATCCATCCATCCATTCATCCATTTTCTACTGCTTGTCCCTTTTGGGGTCATTAACTTGGTATTTAGTCAGGTTTGGGACAGGTGTGCTGCTGGTGTGGCCACAGTGTGCACATCTAAGTTAAAGTACCACTGATTGTCACACACTAGGTGTGTTGAAATGTGTCCTCTGCATTTGACCCATCCCCTTGTTCACCCCCTGGGAGGTGAGGGGAGCAGTGGGCAGCAGCGGTGCCGCTCCCGGGAATCATTTTTGGTGATTTAACCCCCAATTCCAACCCTTGATGCTGAGTGCCAAGCAGGGAGGTAATGGGTCCCATTTTTATAGTCTTTGGTATGACTCGGCCGGGGTTTGAACTCACAACCTACCGATCTCAGGGCGGACACTTTAACCACTAGGCCACTGAGTAGGTCCACGCATATGGAAAACTAGAGAATACTGTTTGGGAGTATCCATAATACGCCGATAGGGAGAAGTTTTTATGTACACGATGAGTCGGGTGTGTCTTGACTGACCTCCGCGGCGGAGGCGCCGCCAAACCCCTGAGGCCGACTCGCCGAACCCCTAGGGTTCGATCGAACCCAGGTTAAGAACCACTGTTCTACCATAATAGTGAGAGTCCAGTCCATAGTGGGGCCAGCAGGAGACCATCCCGAGCGGAGATGGATCAGCAGTGCAGAGATGTCCCCAACTGATGCACAGGCGAGCGGTCCACCCCGGGTCCCGACTCTGGACAGCCAGCACTTCATCCATGGCCACCGGACCTGTGCCCCCCTTCCACAAGGGAGAGGGGGACAGAGGAGGCTTGTGGTAGCCATCCACAAGCTTCTGGCAAAGTTCTGGTTGAACTGTTGACCACTCCTCTCGACAGAATTGGTGCAGATAAGCTAAATGTGTTGGTTTTCTGACATGGACTTGTTTCTTCAGCATTGTCCACACTTTTAAGTCAGGACTTTGGGAAGGCCATTCTAAAACCTTAATTCCAGCCTGATTTAGCCATTCTTTTACCACTTTTGACGTGTGTTTGGGGTCATTGTCCTGTTAGAACACCCAACTGCGCCCAAGACCCAACTTCCGGGCTGATGATTTTAGCTTGTCCTGAAGAATTTGGAGGTAATCCTCCTTTTTCATTGTCCCATTTACTCTCTGTAAAGCACCAGTTCCATTGGCAGCAAAATAGGCCCAGAGCATAATACTACCACCACCATGTTTGACGGTAGGCATAGTATTCCTGGGATTAAAGGCCTCACACTGCAAAAACTGAAATCTAAGTAAGATTAAATACCTCAAATAAGGGTGATATTTGCTTATTTTCTGTCTGATAAGATCATTCTTCTCACTAAGCAGATTTTATGTTAGAGTGTTTTACTTGTTTTAAGGGTTTTGGTCCTAAATGATCTCAGTAAGATATTACAGCTTGTTGCTGAGATTTGATGACCTATATTGAGTAAAACATGCTTGAAACTAGAATATCAACTGTTGCAAAGCTGTGTCATCAACACTCACAAGTATAAAACTACTTTTTAAAGTAATAATTTCTTATTTCAAGCATGAAAAGAAAAATCATGACTTTGACACAATTGTGTCTCATAATTAAAAAAGATGACAGCCAAATGGACTTTGTTGTTTTATTACCAATGAAACAATAGACAATACGTACTCATATAGTAGTACAGTTAGCACAGTACAGTAAACTGACAGTTAATATTTAAACATTTAACATTTATAACAACTTTGAACAGAAATAGTTCATGCACATTCAGATAAATTATTCAAAATTACAATTAAAAAATTTTGGCCGGGGGCCGGGCTGTATATATGCGCACTAATTGACTGAAAGAGCACACACTTGGCGCGATGATATCACGTTGTCGATGGAAAAATGCATTTTTAGACAATATGATTTGCCTGAGCGGCTAGTAAACCCCGATGGTAACAAGCGGTTGCCTTGTTGCCTTTCCATTAAGAACAATAATTTAGTTTGGATTATAAGTTTGCTGGTTTCAAGAAATATAATGCCGAGCGCATATCATTATGTCAAGATAATGGCACTAGCATTTACTTCATTTAAGAACATTTTTCAACATATTGAGAAAAAGTCTCACATTTGTTTTTTCTATCAAGAAAAGTGCACTTGTTATTAGTGAGAATATACTTATTTTAAGGTATTTTTGGGTTCATTGAAGTTAGCTAATTTTACTTGTTTTGGAAAGTCTTGACAAGCCAAAATTTCTTGTTCTATTGGCAGGTCATTTTGCTTAGTTCAAGTAAAATGACCCTAACTTTCGTTTGTTTTTTTCTTGTTTTTGAACACTGACTTTTTGCAGTGCACCTTTTCTCCTTCAAACAAATTGCTGAGTATTGTGGCCAAACAGCTCAATTTTTGTTTACAAACCCCGTTTCCATATGAGTTGGGAAATTGTGTTAGATGTAAATATAAACGGAATACGATTATTTGCAAATCATTTTCAACCCATATTCAATTGAATATGCTACAAAGACAACATATTTGATGTTCAAACTGACAAACTTTTTTTTTTTTGCAAATAATCATTAACTTTAGAATTTGATGCCAGCAACACGTGACAAAGAAGTTGGGAAAGGTGGCAATAAATACTGATAAAGTTGAGGAATGCTCATCAAACACTTATTTGGAACATCCCACAGGTGAACAGGCAAATTGGGAACAGGTGGGTGCCATGATTGGGTATAAAAGTAGATTCCATGAAATGCTCAGTCATTCACAAACAAGGATGGGGCGAGGGTCACCACTTTGTCAACAAATGCGTGAGCAAATTGTTGAACAGTTTAAGAAAAACCTTTCTCAACCAGCTATTGCAAGGAATTTAGGGATTTCACCATCTACGGTCCGTAATATCACCAAAGGGTTAAGAGAATCTGGAGAAATCACTGCACGTAAGCAGCTAAGCCCGTGACCTTCGATCCCTCAGGCTGTACTGCATCAACAAGCGACATCAGTGTGTAAAGGATATCACCACATGGGCTCAAGAAGACTTAAGAAACCCACTGTCAGTTATTACAGTTGGTCGCTACATCTGTAAGTGCAAGTTAAAACTCTCCTATGCAAGGCGAAAACCGTTTATCAACAACACCCAGAAACGCCGTTTGGCTTTGCTGGGCCTGAGCTCATCTAAGATGGACTGATACAAATTGGAAAAGTGTTCTGTGGTCTGACGAGTCCACATTTCAAATTGTTTTTGGAAACTGTGGACGTCTTGTCCTCCGGATTAAAGAGGAAAAACCATCCGGATTGTTATAGGCGCAAAGTGTAAAAGCCAGCATCTGTGATGGTATGGGGGTGTATTAGTGCCCAAGACATGGGTAACTTACACATCTGTGAAGGCGCTATTAATGGTACATACAGGTTTTGGAGCAACATATGTTGCCATCCAAGCAACGTTACAATGGACGCCCCTGCTTATTTCAGCAAGACAATGCCAAGCCACGTGTTACATTAACGTGGCTTCATAGTAAAAGAGTGCGGGTACTAGACTGGCCTGCCTGTAGTCCAGACCTGTCTCCCATTGAAAATGTGTGGTGCATTATGAAGCCTAAAATACCACAATGGAGACCCCCGGACTCTTGAACAACTTAAGCTGTACATCAAGCAAGAATGGGAAAGAATTCCACCTGAAAAGTTTAAAAAAATTGTCTCCTCAGTTCCCAAACGTTTAGTGAGTGTTGTTAAAAGGAAAGGCCATGTAACACAGTGGTGAACATGCCCTTTCCCAACTACTTTGGCACTATTATTTGCAAAAATAAAAATAAAGTTTAGGAGTTTGAACATCAAATATGTTGTCTTTGTAGTGCATTCAATTGAATATGGCTTGAAAAGGATTTGCAAATCATTGCATTCCGTTTATATTTACATCTAACACAATTTCCCAACTCATATGGAAACGGGGTTTGTAATGAGACCACAGATCTTTCCTCCAGAAGGTCTTATCTTCGTCCGTGTGATGTCAGATGAAACAAAAATGGAGCTGTTTGGCCACACTTTTGACCACGGCTGTAATTCAAAGCGCCGTGATGCCAATGTAAAACTAAACAATACTTCCACCTGATTCTAGTTGTGTTGACACATGCGAGATTAAATGTTACGGTTGGAGTGCTCGGGTTAGTGGCGCTCGTGTACAAGGAGAGGTCAGAGAGAAGGGCCCCCAACCCGTCCCCTGCAGGACGTTCACTTTGCATTGGCAGCACTGGAGATGGCGATGCCATCCATCATTGGCCCCAGGTATGGATGACTGAATATGAACGCAGGCTGACGTGCCTTTGTTTTTATGAGATAATAATGGAGATAGACGGCAATATGGTGACATCAATGATCCCTGACAAGGAAATGAAAGATTTGAGTACAAATGATTTGAAGGCATGAAAGAAAGAGAGAGAGAGAGCGGGTGACACGCATGCACACACACGGACGTGTGGCGCACAGGCAAGGGAGCTCAAGGAAACTGTGATGCGCTTTGGGAACCCTGATGGGAAGGGAATGGAATTATAGAACATGCTAAATTCAAAGCGGCACATCCATTTAGGCAAAGTAAATGGCTATTATTCATGTGAACATTAGACTTTTAAAGTCACCTCAAGCCCCTAAAGATGGGTGGGAATTGTACATTATGGTTAAATACCATCATGACAAACCTGGACTAAAGATGTCCTGTTTAATAAAGACGTCAATTTCCAAGCTGCACATTTTTTGGGGAATTTACATTGACTATCCCAGGGGTCGGCAACCTTTACCAGTCTAAGAGCCATTTTGACCAGTTTCACAAATTACAGAAAACAATGGGAGCCGCAAATTTTTTTTTGAAATTTTAAATTAATTAACACTGCATACAAAGTTTTTTCTTTGCTTTGTGCTATGTATAAACCAGGGATCTCAGATATGCTGCCCACACCTTTATTTGGACCTTGACAGCTGGTGCGGCACGCGCGTTTAAATGGATGGCGCTCGTCGGCGTCATCATGACGCCGTCATGCGTGCCGTGATTGTGCAGAATATAGCACCCTCCACAACCAGCGTGCCTGATCAGCCACGCAGTGTTTGGGGCTTCCGCTTGCTCACGTAAGTGACAGCAACGCATACTTGGTCAACAACCACACAGGTTACACTGACGGTGGCGGTATAAAAAAACACTTTAACACTCTTACTAATAATGCGCCACACTGTGAACCCACACCAAACAAGAATGACAAACACATTTTGGGAGAACATCTGCACCGTAACACAACATAAACACAACAGGACAAATACCCAGAATCCCATGCAGCCCTAACTCTTTCGGGATACATAATACACCCCCGCTACCAAACCCCGCCCACCTCAACCGACGCACAGAGGGGGGGTTGATGTATGAGGGAGCAGGGTTGGGGTGGGGGCGGGGTTTGGTGGTAGCAGGGGTGTATAATGTAGCCCGGAAGAGTCAGGGCTGCATGGGATTATGGGTGTTTGCTCTGTTGTGTTTATGTTGTGTTAAGGTGCAGATGTTCTCTCGAAATGTGTTTGTCATTCTTGTTTGGTTTTGGTTCAAAGTGTGGCGCATTATTAGTAAGAGTGTTAAAGTTGTTTTATATAGTCACCGTCAGTGTAACCTGTGTGCTTGTTGATCAAGTATGCCTTGCTGTCACGTAAGTGGTCAAGCAGAAGATGTATATTGTATAACAAAAGTTGGGCTGGCACGCTGTTAATACAGATTGTAGAGAGCACCAAATGTTGTACCATCATAGCATGCCCTTATTATGGCTGTAAGGGTGAAAGTCGGTGAATATTAATCCCAGAGTTTTCTGCGAGAGGCACTGAAATCTGGAAGTCTCACGGGAAAATTGGGGAGTTCAGCTAGTAAGTTGCTGAGCCGCATCAGAGTGATCAAAGAGCCGCATGCGGCTCCGGAGCCGCGGGTTGCCGACCCCTGGACTATTCCGATGAAGGAAAAGAAGGAGCTGAGCGGGAAGGCAAAGTTCTCAATTAACCGGTTGATCTACAAAACCCAAAACCAGTGAAGTTGGCACCTTGTGTAAATGGTAAATAAAAACACAATACAAAACAAAACAAATCCCTTTCAACTAATATTCAATTGAAAAGACTGCAAATACAAGATATTTAATGTTCAAACTGAGAAACGTTGTTATTTTTTTGCATATAATCAATAACTTAGAATTGCAAAAAAGTTGTCACACGGGCATGTTCACCACTGTGTTACATGGCCTTTCCTTTTAACAACACTCAGTAAACGTTTGGGAACTGATAAGACCAATTTTTTAACCTTTTCAGGTGGAATTATTTCCCATTCTTGCTTGATGTACAGCTTAAGTTGTTCAACAGTTTCTGTTGTGGTATTTTAGGCTTCATAATGCGCCACACATTTTCAATGGGAGACAGGTCTGGACTACAGGCAGGCCAGTCTAGTACTTGCACTCTTTTACTATGACGCCACGCTGTTGTAACACGTGGCTTGGCATTGTCTGCCTGAAATAAGCAGGGGCGTCCATACCGTTACTTGGATGGCAACATATGTTGCTTCAAAACCTGTATGTACCTTTCAGCATTAATGGTGCCTTCACAGATGTGTAAGTTACCCATGTCTTGGGCACTAATACACCCACATACCATCACAGATGCTGGCTTTTCAACTTTGCACGGGTGGTTCTTTTCCTCTTTGAACGTCCACATTTTCCCAAAAAAAATTGAAATGTGGACTCATCAGACCACAGAACACTTTTCTACTTTGCATCAGTCCATCCTAGAGGAGCTCGGGCCCCAGCGAAGCCGGCGGCGTTTCTGGGTGTTGTTGATAAATGGATTTCGCTTTGCATAGTAGAGTTTTAACTTGCACTTACGGATGTAGCAACGAACTGTGGTTACTGACAGTGGTTTTCTGGAGTGTTCCTGAGCCCATGTGGTGATAACCTTTACACACTGATGTCGGTTTTTGATGCAGTACCGCCTGAGGGATCCAAGGTCACGGGCATTCAATGTTACGTGCAGTGATTTCTCCAGCTTCTCTGAATCTTTTGAAGATATTACGGACCGTAGATGGTGAAATCCCTAAATTCCTTGCAATAGCTGGTTGAGAAAGGTTTTTCTTAAACTGTTCAACAATTTGCTCACGCATTTGTTGACAAAATGATGACCCTCGCCCCATCCTTGTTTGTGAATGACTGAGCATTTCATGGAAGCTGCTTTTATACCCAATCATGGCACCCACCTGTTCCCAATTAGCTTGTATACCTGTGGGATGTTCCTTAACTTTCCCAGTCTTTTTTGCCACTTGTGCCAGCTTTGTTGAAACATGTTGCAGGCATCAAATTCCAAATGAGCTAACATTTGCAAAAAATAACAAAGTTTTCCAGTTCGAACGTTAAGTATCTTGTCTTTGCAGTCTATTCAATCGAATATAAGTTGAAAAGGATTTGCAAATCATTGTATTTTCTTTTTATTTACCATTTACACAACGTGACAACTTCACCTATGGTCATGAGCTTTGGGTTATGACCGAAAGGACAAGATCACGGGTACAAGCGGCCAAAATGAGCTTGGATAAGCGGAAGAAGACGGATGGCTGGATGGATGGGTATCCCTATGTGAGACAAGAACAAGTTTATCTTTCTCTTTTACAAATAGCAAAAACATCTGAGCAAAAGGTGGTTAATGGCGGTGGTACAGTCCAACGAGGCCGGGGGTCAGCAAGCTCTTTAGCGCCGCCCTAGTGGCTCCTTGGACCTCTGGAAAAAGATGAAGAAAAATATATATTTTTTGTTTAAAACAAAGGAAAAAGGAAACAAACCTTCCTAACTGTTAGAAAGCCCACTGTTTATGTTATTCATGCTTCACCGATGAGAGGATTTGGCGAGCACCGTTTTGTCCTACTTTCAGCGGTCCTTGAACTCATCGTGCTTTGTTTACACGCACAACTTTCTCCGACGCTGCCACAGAAAGACGTGTTTTATGCTACTCCTTCTTTGTCTCATTTTGTCCACCAAACATTTTATGCTGTGCGTGAATGCACAAAGGTGAGCTTTGTTGATTTGATTGATTTGCCGGAGTAGGCATATTTGGTCAATCCATGACTAATCGGTGCTAACATGCTAAATAGGCTAACTGTATGTACATAGCGCATCATTCTGCCTCATTTGTAGCTATACTTGAGCTCATTTTAATTTCATTTACTTATGTCCTCTGTGTATATAATTTATATTTGCATGTCTCATGACATGTTATATTGGCTGCATTTCTGTGTTGTTTGTTTGCCATGTTGTTCCAGACCACAGCAAACGTTACCCAGCTCGCAAAGATTGTAATAAATCCATTAGAAGAAGACGGCTTGAGGTTTCCTTAAACTTATCTACTAAGCTTTGCTCTACTAAGTTTGAAACAAACAAACAAAAAATTCATCTTTTATGTGTTCAATGTGTTTCACCTGGTTTTTAGTACGTCACGTAAGTGGGTCCGGGTCCTTTTGGGTGAACATCTCAGTTGAGGGGGGAATGTCACAGGAGTAAAACATATTCCCTTAAATTTGATTTAAAAGGGAACTGCAGATTTTTTCATAATTTTGCCTATCATTCACAATCCTCATGTGAGACAAGAACACATCATGTATGTATTTCTCTTTTTTGTGTATTTTTCATTTACAAAACATGATTGCAATAGTCTGCAAAAAGTCAGTGTTCAAAAACAAGAAAAAAAATACAAAAATGAGGGGTATTTTATTTGAAAATTATCTGCCAAAAGAACAAGAAAATGTGGCTTGTCAAGACTTTCCAAAACAAGTCAAATTAGCTAACTTCAATGAACCCAAAAATACCTTAAAATAAGTATATTCTCACTAATAACAAGTGCACTTTTCTTGGTAGAAAAAGAAAAATGAGACCTTTTTGCTCAATATGTTGAAAAATATTCTTAAATGAAGTAAATGCTAGTGCCATTATCTTGACATAATGATATGCCCTCGGCATTACATTTCTTGAAACCAGCAAACTTATACTAAAAACTAATTTATTGTTCTTAATGGAAAGGCAACAAGGCAAGCGCTTGTTACTCTCGGGGTCTCCTAGCCGCTCAGGCTAATCATATTGTCTAAAAATGCATTTTTCCATGGATAACATGACATCATCGCGCCAAGTGCGTGCTCTTTCAGTCAATTAGTGCGCATATATACAGCCCGGCCCCCGGCCAAAATTGTTTTAATTGTAATTTTGAAGAATTTATCTGAATGTGCATGAACTATTTCTGTTCAAAATTGTTAGAAATGTCACATGTTAAATGTTTAAATATTAACTGTCAGTTTGCTGTACTGTGCCAACTGTACTACTATATGAGTACATATTTTTTATTGTTTCATTGAAAATAAAACAGAAAAGTCCATTTGGCCGTTTTAATTATTAGACACAATTGTGTCAAAGTCATGATTTTTTTTTTCATGCTTGAAATAAGAAATTATTACTTAAAAAAAAAGTAGTTTTATACTTGTGAGTGTTGATGACACAGCTTCGCAACAGTTGATATTCTAATTTCAAGCATGTTTTACTCAATATAGGTCATCAAATCTCAGCAACAAGCTGTAATATCTTACTGAGATCATTTAGGACCAAAACACTTAAAACAAGTAAAACACTCCAACATAAAATCTGCTTAGTGAGAAGAATTATCTTATCAGACAGAAAATAAGCAAATATCACCCTTATTTGAGATATTTAATCTTACTTAGATTTCAGTTTTTGCAGTGTAGCTAATGGGTGTCACCTATTTTGCCCATAAAGCCCTCTAAAAAACGTCCAAAAACAGCCAACAATACTCAGTTTACATGCCGTCACCTACATATTAACCAAGTATTAGCGACATTGTTTTTTGTTAGACCTAACGCCGAGGAACTATTTTTTGTAACACGGCCCCTTACTCATGGAGGAAGTACACTGCAAAAACTGAAATCTAAGTAAGATTAAATATCTCAAATAAGGGTGATATTTGCTTATTTGCTGTCAAAATATGTCGATGTCCGACTTCAATCATTGAAGTCGGACATCGCTGACCACAGGACTTTCTTCCAGAAGGTTTTATCTTTGTCCATGTGATGTCAGATGAAACAAAAATGGAGCTGTTTGGCCACAATACCCAGCAATATGTTTGGAGGAGAAAAGGTGAGGCCTTTAATCCCAGGAACACCATGCAAGGTGTGGACAATGCTGAAGAAACAAGTCCATGTCAGAAAACAAACACATTTAGAGATTTGCTCACATTTTCAGTAGACCCATAATAAATTTGCACGGCCCGCCACTGGCATATACAGCATACTTGCCAACCTTGAGACCTCCGATTTCGGGAGGTGGGGGGGGGCGTGGTTAAGAGGGGAGGAGTATATTTACAGCTAGAATTCACCAAGTCAAGTGTTTCATATATATATATATATATATACATATATAATAAATACTTGACTTTCAGTGAATTCTAGCTATAAATATATATTTATTTTATATATATATATATATATATATATATATATATATATATATATATATATATATATATATATATATATATATATATATAAAAGAAATACTTGAATTTCAGTGTTCATTTATTTACACATATACTTGTTGAGTTAAGGGTTGAATTGTCCATCCTTGTTCTATTCTCTGTCACTATTTTTCTGACCTTGCTGAACACCCTCTCTGATGATGCATTGCTGTGTGGCACGCACAAAAGTGCTCTCATCAAATGCACTAGATGGCAGTATTGTGCTGTTTAAGAGTGTCACAACATTGCTATTTACGGCAGACGAACTGCTTTACGGTAGACGAAAACGTGACTGCTGTTGTTGTGTGTTGTTGCCGCACTGGGAGGACGTTAATGAAACTGCTTAACAATAAACCCACATAAGAAACCAAGAACTCGCCCTCGATCATTCTACAGTTATAACGTGATTGGGCAGGCACGCCGTTTATATTGTGGGAAAGCGGACTCAGGTCCGCAGACTCCGCATGGACCTGAGTCCGCCTGAATTTCGGGAGATTTTCGGGACATAATTTGTCCCGGGAGGTTTTCGGGAGAGGCGCTGAATTTCGGGAGTCTCCCGGAAAATCCGGGAGGGTTGGCAAGTATGATACACAGTCGCGATCAAAAGTTTACATTCACTTGTAAAGAACATGATGTCATGGCTGTCTTGAGTTTCCAATCATGTCAACAACTCTTTTTTTTTTGTGATAGAGTGATTGGAGCACATACTTGTTGGTCACAAAAAACATTCATGAAGTTTGCTTCTTTTATGAATTTATTATGGGTCTACTGAAAATGTGAGCAAATGTGCTGGGTCAAAAGTATACATACAGCAATGTTAATATTTGCTTTCATGTCCCTTGGCAAGTTTCACTGCAATAATGCACTTTTGGTAGCCATCCACAAGCTTCTGCTTGAATTTTTGACCATTCCTCTTGACAAAATTGGTGCAGTTCAGCTTTCTGACATCGACTTGTTTCTTCAGCATTGTCCACACGTTTAAGTCAGGACTTAAACTAAAACCTTCATTCTAGCCTGATTTAGCCATTCCTTGACCACTTTTGAGGTGTGTTTGGGGTCATTGTCCTGTTGGAACACCCAACTGTGCCCAAGACCCAATGTCATGTTCTGTGGTCATGTTTGGTTTTGGTTATGTTCTGTTGGGTTTTGGATGCTTTTAGTTCCTATTTACACTCCCTTGTTTTGGTTGTCATGGTGACATATGATTTTCACCTGCTGCTGGTGTTTTGAGTCACGTACTTGTTGTCACTAATGATGAGACTTTAGTATTTAAGCTTGGAGTTGCCAGGCGACATTAACTCTGATACCCTTGTTACTTCCATGACGTCCATGCCATAGTTCTATGATCTTTCCATGCTTGACCAAGTAAGTTTTGTTTCATGTCCTTAGTTTGTTTATGTGTTAATTTTGTTCATAGCCAAGTTTGTTCTCCGCCTATGTACGCACCTTTTGTTTGGTACTTTTATAGTAAAATTCAATAATGTCCTTACCTCCACGCCATGTCCACTCCAATTTCGTTTGCATCTTGGGAAAGCAACCCACGCAGGAAACTGCATCATAGTCCATGTCGTGACACCCAACCTTCGGTGTGATGATTTTAGCTTGTCCTGAAGAATTTGGAGGTAATCCTCCTTTTTCATTGTCCCATTTACTCTCTGTAAAGCACGAGTTCCATTGGCAGCAAAACAGGCCCAGAGCATAATACTACCACCACCATGCTTGACGGTAGGAATGGTGTTCCTGGGATTAAAGGCCTCACCTTTTCTCCTCCAAACATATTGCTGGGTATTGTGGCCAAACAGCTCCATTTTTGTTTCCTCCGACCACAGAACTTTCCTCGAGAAGGTCTTATCTTTGTCCATGTGATGTCAATTTTGTCATGAGGAGTATCACTTGACAGGACTCTGCAACATCGCGTGGACATCGGGGGCGGTACCTCTGGATTGGCAGACTGGAGTGGTGGTTCCTCTCTTTAAGAAGGGGAATCGGAGGGTGTGTTCCAACTATCGTGGGATCACACTCTTTAGCCTTCCCGGTAAGGTCTATTCAGGAGTACTGGAGAGGAGGCTACGCCGGATAGTCGAACCTCCGATTCAGGAGGAACAGTGTGGTTTTCGTCCTGGTCGTGGAACTGTGGACCAGCTCTATACTCTCGGCAGGGTCCTTGAGGGTGCATGGGAGTTTGCCCAACCAGTCTACATGTGCTTTGTGGACTTGGAGAAGGCATTCGACCGTGTACCCCGGGAAGTCCTGTGGGGAGTGCTCAGAGAGTATGGGGTATCGGACTGTCTTATTGTGGCGGTTCGCTCCCTGTATGATCAGTGTCAGAGCTTGGTCCGCAT
>NC_084557.2:43665691-43713191 GCF_033978685.3 Nerophis lumbriciformis
GACAACATATTTGATGTTCAAACTGATAAACATTTTTTTTTTTTGCAAATAATCACTAACTTTAGAATTTGATGCCAGCAACACGTGACAAAGAAGTTGGGAAAGGTGGCAATAAATACTGATAAAGTTGAGGAATGCTCATCAAACACTTATTTGGAACATCCCACAAGTGTGCAGACTAATTGGGAACAGGTGGGTGCCATGATTGGGTATAAAAGTAGATTCCATGAAATGCTCAGTCATTCACAAACAAGGATGGGGCGAGGGTCACCACTTTGTCAACAAATGCGTGAGAAAATTGTTGAACAGTTTAAGAAAAACCTTTCTCAACCAGCTATTGCAAGGAATTTTAGGGATTTCATATCATGAAAAGGTTCAGAGAATCTGGAGAAATCACTGCACGTAAGCAGCTAAGCCCGTGACCTTCGATCCCTCAGGCTGTACTGCATCAACAAGCGACATCAGTGTGTAAAGGATATCACCACATGGGCTCAGGAACACTTCAGAAACCCACTGTCAGTAACTACAGTTGGTCGCTACATCTGTAAGTGCAAGTTAAAACTCTCCTATGCAAGGCGAAAACTGTTTATCAACAACACCCAGAAACGCCGTCGGCTTCGCTGGGCCTGAGCTCATCTAAGATGGACTGATGCAAAGTGGAAAAGTGTTCTGTGGTCTCACGAGTCCACATTTCAATTTGTTTTTGGAAACTGTGGACATCGTGTCTTCCGGACCAAAGAGGAAAAGAACCATCCGGATTGTTATAGGCGCAAAGTTGAAAAGCCAGCATGTGTGATGGTATGGGGGTGTATTAGTGCCCAAGGCATGGGTAACTTACACATCTGTGAAGGCGCCATTAATGCTGAAAGGTACATACAGGTTTTGGAGCAACATATGTTGCCATCCAGGCAACGTTACCATGGACGCCCCTGCTTATTTCAGCAAGACAATGCCAAGCCACGTGTTACATCAACGTGGCTTCATAGTAAAAGAGTGCAGGTACGAGACTGGCCTGCCTGTAGTCCAGACCTGTCTCCCATCGAAAATGTGTGGCACATTATGAAGCGTAAAAAACGACAGCGGAGACCCCCGGACTGTTAACAACTTAAGCTGTACATCAAGCAAGAATGGGAAAGAATTCCACTTTCAAAGCTTCAACAATTAGTTTCCTCAGTTCCCAATCGTTTATTGAGTTTTGTTAAAAGGAAAGGTGACGTAATCAAGTGTTGAACATGCCCTTTCCCAACTACTTTGGCACGTGTTGCAGCCATGAAATTCTAAGTTAATTATTATTTGCAAAAAAAAAATAAAGTTTATGAGTTTAAACATCAAATATCTTGTCTTTGTAGTGCATTCAATTGAATTGAAGGATTTGCAAATCATTGTATTCCGTTTATATTTACATCTAACATAATTTCCCAATTCATATGGAAACGGGGTTTGTACAAACTGCTGCACCTCCAGTCAAAAGTCAGTAAATCTGCTCAAGTTTGCGGACGACACCACCCTCATCGGGCTCATCTTGGATGGCGACGAGTCCGCCTACAGCAGAGAGGTGGACCAACTGGCGTCCTGGTGCAGCCTCAACAACCTGGAGCTGAACGCCCAGAAGACAGTGGGGATGATCATGGACTTCAGGAAAGTCACAGCCCCACCACCCCCCCCTCACCCTGGTGGACTCTCTCACCCTCGTCTCCATCGTGGACTCCTTCCGTTTCCTGGGCACCACCATCACCCAGGACCTCAAGTGGGAGCTGACCTCATCGAGAAGGCCCAGCAGAGGATGTACTTCCTGCGGCAGGTGAGGAAACTTAAGGTGCCGACCGAGATGCTGATGCAGTTCTACTCGGCCCTCATCGAGTCCATCGTGACCTCCTCCATCACCGTGTGGTTCCCCGGCGCCACAGTCCGGGATAAGCATCGACTGCAGCGGGTGATTGAGAAGGTGATTGGCTGCAGGCTCCCATCCCTCCAGGACCTGTTCTCCTCCAGGATCAGGAGGCGTGTGGGTCGGATCACACCTGACTCTTCTTACCATGGACACAAATTATTCTCCCCTCTCCCCTCAGGCAGGAGACTACGGTCCATCCAGACCCACACCTCCCGCCACCTGAACAGTTTTTTCTCCTCGGCCATAAGGGCACATGAACAACAACAAGATCTGATAGCTCAGTTACAGCTCATTTTATTACCTATTCTGTGTTGCACGATTGGACCAAGAAACATTCTCAAACAATGGCAATACAAACTATCCTGATTCTGATTCTGAAGTAACATTATCACTGGAGGACGAGGAATAGCTAAACATGCTTCATTACACACCGTAGGAGGATACAATAGCTAATCGCTAACAGCAAGCTAGAACCCCCGAATGTAAACAAATGCCATGGGTGGATCTACACCTAATAATCCACTGTAATGATACCAAATATAATAGCGGATTTAGTCGATACTACTATGATTACATCGATATTTTTTATCGCCACAAAATCTTTTTTCTATTTTGAAAAATGTATATTTATTTATTTAATTTAATTTATTTATTTATTGCATTTATTTATGTATTTTTAAAATTTTATTAATTTATTTATTTTTTAATACACTTTAGCACTTTGAGATTGTTTACTCAATATAAAGTGCTTTTTACAAATAAAATCTATTATTATTATTATTATATTATGTTTAAAAACTCAGGAAATACGTCCCTGGACACATGAGGACTTTGAATATGACTGTAATGATATCAAGTACAGGAGTGTTTCTAGTCGATACTACTATGATAACGTCGATATCTTTCGGTATCACATCTTTTTTAGTTTTTATTCAAAATTCATATTATGTTTATAAACTCAGGAAATAAGTCCCTGGACACATGAGGACTTAAATTATGACCAATGTATGATCCTGTAACTACTTGGTATCGGATCGATACCTACCTTTGTGGTATCATCCAAAACGAATGTAAAGTATCAAACAAGAGAAGAACAAGTGATTATTAAATTTTAACAGAAGTGTAGATAGAACATGTTGAAACGGAAAATAACAACATATTGGACATATCCTGGACACTGGCTGAAGCTCTTGGTTGCTTTGTTGGGTCTGCTCCTGTCCCTGGCCATGCTCCCCCCAACCCAGCAGACAATGGCATGGAACACAGCAGAGGCCACCACAGTGTGTGTGTTTTTGTTGTTGTTGTTGTTGTTGTTGTTTTACTATTGTGGCTGTGCGTAGAAGTGGCTGGTTGCATCAGCTCTGGTCTTTTAACGTCTTTAATATCATATGTGTTCTTTCATGTTTCCTTCTTACACACATGTTTATGTGCTATGGCTATGAGGTTTTTTTCTTCTTCCTTGGCCTCAGTCTGGACCCCCTCTCCAGGGGCCCAGGCTTGGACTGAATTTTTTTTTTTCTCAAGTTGATTAATAATCAATTTTTACAGCTTGTCCCTCATTGTTGACAAAATATTAGGTAGATAAATTACACTGTCACAGAGTGTTGGTGACGAACCCCAAGATGCAGAGAAGGCAGGATTGGTGCAGTAAACAACCAAAATAAAAGCGCTGACAGGAAACAAAGACAAACAAAGGAAAAACAAAAACATAACCAAACTGCCACAAAAAAAACAGTCCAAAATCACGGGAGGGTAGAGGGAGGGCAAGGCGGTGGGTCGCCAGGCCAAGTGTTCCCGCAACCAGCGGGTAAGAGTCAGGTGGTGACGGCGAATTGAACGCAGCCGCAATTTGCGAAGCGGTCGCCCATGGAACGACCACATCCGTGGCCGACGAGAGGATGGTGGCGCCCTCTGCTGGCCCACCGGAGAGGATGATGGCGCCCTCTGCTGGCCCACCGGAGATGATGGTGGCACCCTCTGCTGCTGGCCCACCGGAGAGGATGGTGTCGCCCTCTGCTGCTAGCCCACCGGAGAGGATGGTGGCGGCTCCTGCTGTGCCCACCGGAGAGGGTGGTGGCGGCGTCGTCTGCTGGCCCACCAGAGAGGGTGGTGGCGATGTCTGCTGGCCCACCGGAGAGGGTGGTGGCGGTGTCTGCTGCTGGCCCACTGGAGAGGATGGTGGCGCCCTCTGCTGCTGGCCCACCGGAGAGGATGGTGGCGCTCTCTGCTGCTGACTCACCGGAGGGGGTGGTTGCGGCGTCGTCTGCTGGCCCACCGAAGAGGGTGGTGGCAGCGTCTGCTGGCCCACCGGACTGCATGGTGACGGCGTCCGCTGGCCCACCGGACTGCATGGTGGCGGCGTCTGCTGGCCCACCGGAGAGGGTGGTGGCGGTGTCTGCTGGCCCACCGGAGAGGGTGGTGGCGGCGTCTGCTGGCTCACCGGAGAGGATGGTGGCGTCCTCTGCTGCTGGCCCACCGGAGAGGATGGTGGCGCCCTCTGCTGCTGGCCCACTGGAGAGGATGGTGGCGCCCTCTGCTGCTGGCCCACCGGAGAGGATGGTGGCGCTCTCTGCTGCTGGCCCACCGGAGAGGGTGGTGGCGGCGTCTGCTGGCCCACCGGAGAGGGTGGTTGCGGCGTCGTCTGCTGGCCCACCGGAGAGGGTGGTTGCGGCGTCGTCTGCTGGCCCACCGGAGAGGGTGGTGGCGGTGTCTGCTGGCCCACCGGAGAGGGTGGTGGCAGCGTCTGCTGGCTCACCGGAGACGGTGGTGGTGGCGTCTGCTGGCCCACCGGACTGCATGGTGGCGGTGTCTGCTGGCCCATCGGAGTGCATGGTGGTATCTGCTGGCCCACCGGAGAGGATGATGGCGCCCTCTGCTGGCCCACCGGAGAGGACGGTGGCGCCCTCTGCTGCTGGCCCACCGGAGAGGGTGGTGGCGGCGTCGTCTGCTGGCCCACCAGAAAGGGTGGTGGCAGCGTCGTCTGCTGGCCCACCAGAGAGGGTGGTGGCGGCGTCGTCTGCTGGCCCACCAGATATGGTGGTGGCGGTGTCTGCTGGCCCACCGGAGAGGGTGGTGGCGGCGGCGTCTGCTGGCCCACCGGACTGCATGGTGACGGCGTCCACTGGCCCACCGGATTGCATGGTGGCGGCGTCGGCCCCCCCCCGCCCCCCCTCAAGGGACGGATTCCAGACGTCACCAGATAGGCCCACAGACAACAGGGGTGGGTGGGAGAAGGCTTGAAATGAGGCCGAACTATTCTTCAATTTAGCCATCATCACCAGAATCCTGTCAAGCCTCTCCGCCATCGAAATCTCTGCGGGGTTCGTGTTAGGCTGGAGTATTCCGTCACAGGGTGTTGGTGACGAACCCCAAGACGCAGAGAAGGCAGGATTGGTGCAGGAAACAACCAAAATAAAAGCGCTGACAGGAAACAAAGACAAACACAGAGGAAAAACCAAAACAAAACAAAACTGTCCGGGACAAACCTGACAGACACAATATGTTACTGCATATGTCAGCAGACTAATTAGGAGTCTTTGTTTGTTTACTTACTACTAAAAGACACGTTGTCTAGTATGTTCACTATTTTATTTAAGGACTACATTGCAATAATAAACATATGTTTAATGTACCCTAACATTTGTTGTTAAAATAAAGCCAATTTTTTGTGGTCCCCTTTATTTGGAAAAGTACCGAAAAGTATTGAAATACATTTTGGTACTGGTAGCGGTACTAAAATATTGGTATCGGGACAACCCTAGTAGCAAGTCAACACTTCTTTATTTGAACTGTTATCACATCCAGCAGGTCAAGCAACACTTAGCTTCCGTCTATTAATCCCCCAAGTTGGATATCTTACTTACTGGCATCATTTAGATCAGCGCACTTGTTTATCTGATGTGGCAACGTCGCTCTATATAAAGACTTTGAACGTCTGGCCGCCGGCCCAGTTTACCTTTATGGGCCATCTGTCGCTCTCATTTTGCTTTCTGTCTCTCATTGTTTTTCTTCTACTTCCCCCCAGTGAGTAAATCAGCACTTCAGAGCGGCAGACATTTCCGTCTTCAAACGGCCTGCAAAAAAAAACAAAAAAAAAACACGCCGGCATGGAGTGTTGCCTAATAGGACGCTGGAACAGGGAAAAGATACGGCCGCTGTGGGAAAACTCACAGGCTGTGGATATTCTCATTCACAGTCCACCACCTGCAAAGTACGAGATAGCCATTAAAGCACACACAGGACTGAATTATTGACCGTGTGCAGTAACCATGTTGAAATTGATAGAAAGACTTACCGTCTTTTCCGGACCATAGGGCACATTAAAGGGGTCTTATTATTATTATTTTTCTCTAAATGTAAAAGACTTCCTTGTGGTCTACATAGCATGTAATGGTGGTTCTTTGGTCAAAATGTTGCATAGATGATGTTTTACACATCATCTCCAAGTCGCTTCTGGATGCGCCGTTTTGTGGGCGGTCTTATTTACGTGGCTCACCTTCGACAGCGTCTTCTCCCCGTCATCTTTGTTGTAGCGGTGTAGCGTGCAAGGACGCTACTTTCTGCCACTTTCGGGTTTTTTCGGAACTCCTGATGATGTTTCAGAGACATCTCCTACAACTACAGCACCAGTATTGTGCTGCTGAAGCAAGTCAGTTTTTTAAAATTTTTTGTAAGGGCCCCCCCCCTCTTACGACATTTTAGCTAAACATTTTTTTCGTCAAATATGCATTTTCTGCCATTTTCGGGTTTTATCAGGACTCTTGATGGCGCTTTGAGACATCTCCTACAACTACAACACCAGTATTGTGCTTCTGAAGCAAGTCCCTTTTTTTGATTTTTTTGTAAGGTTCCCCCCTTATTTTATTTTATTTTTATTTTTTATTTTTTTTGTGTCCTGTCCAGCTTCTCAGGCAAATCATATAGTTGATGTAGATGCCCATGTCGGCTGTTCAGATTTACTTTACAAAAGAGAAGTGTAGGATACTTCTCTTGTTGCCTTATTTGTATTTGACTTTATTAAATGTATTCATATTATCATTTAGTGCAGCCGGGCCGGAGCAGGAGGGGATAGAAAGAGAAAAAAAAAGAAGACAGAGGGGGAAATTGTGGGGACAAGAGGGGGATTAGACAGAGAGACAAAAACAACAACATCAAACAACAACAACAACAACAATAGAGCAACATCAGCAAATATGACATGTACAAATATGATGGTAAAAGTAATAGCAAATAAGCAGTTAGCGAAAAATAAAAAATAATACAGAAATGACAATGAGCATTATTACACTACAGATGGATCAATACAAATACCAATAGAAATAGCGCTATTGATAATGAACAATACCAATAATTTACCTTTATTATCAACAATACAGTTGTTTAAATGCAACAATACATATACGTAATGATAACTTGAGATACGAAAGAATGCAGAAAAATGGAGGGGGAGAAAGAAAAGCAACCTACATTAACCCTGTAGATTGTTATAGTCACAATAGGTTAAGCTTTGTCAGTGTGCCATGTGTTACACCCAGTTTACCCTAGGGCAACAACGTTAATATATGTTTGATGAAACGTGATTATGTGCATGAGTGTAAGTATGCATATGTACTTGTATATGTACAGAATGTGTATATGTGTTTGTACAATGAATGTATATGTACAGAATGTGTATATGTGTTTGTACAGTGAATGTATATGTACAGTATGTGTATGTGTATGTTTGTATATTGAGTGTGCGTGTGGATGTACGAACATTAGGTAGGTAAATATGTACTGTATTTGTGTATGTATGTGGGAGCGTAGGTACCTATGTACGTACAGTATGTGAGCAGATGTGAATTTGCATGTACAATACATTCGACTCCCAGAGTGCGTGGGAGCCAGAGCACGGCCCCATCGGGGGTGATGGGGGGTAAGGTCCCCCCTTATGACAATAAAGGGAACATTTTTTTTTGGAAAATGTGCATTTTCTGCCATTTTCGGGTTTTGTCGGGACTCCTGATGACATTTTGAGACATCTCCTACAACTACAGCACCAGTAGTGTGCTGCTGAAGCAAGTCCGTTTTTTTAAAATTTTTTGTAAGGGTCCCCCCTTACGACATTTTAGCGAAAAAAAGTTTTTAAAAAAAATGCATTTTCTGCCATTTTCGGTTTTGTCGGGACTCCTGATGACATTTTGAGACATCTCCTACAACTACGGCACCAGTATTGTGCTGCTGAAGCAAGTCCGTTTTTTTGAATTTTTTGTAAGGGTTCTCCCTTACGACATTTTAGCGAAAATAAGTTTTCCAAAAAAAAGCATTTTCTGCCATTTTCGGTTTTGTCGGGATTCCTGATAACGTTTTGAGACATCTCCGACAACTACAGCACCAGTATTGTGCTGCTGAAGCAAGTCCGTTTTTTTTAAAAACTTTTTGTAAGGGTCCTCCCCTTATGACATTTTAGCGAAAAAAAGTTTTCCAAAAAAAAGTATTTTCTTCCATTTTCGGTTTTCTCGTAACTCCTGATGACATTTTGAGACATTTCCTAGAACTACAGCACCAGTATTGTGCTGCTGAAACAAGTCTGTTTTTTAATTTTTTTTTTGTAAGGGTGCCCCCTTAAGACATTTTAGCTAAACATTTTTTTCGTAAAATATGCATTTTCTGCCATTTTCGGGTTTTGTTGGGACTCTTGATGGCGCTTTGAGACATTTCCTACAACTACAACACCAGTATTGTGATTCTGAAGCAAGTCCCTTTTTTTGATTTTTTTGTAAGGTCCCCCCTTACGACATTAAAGCGAAAAAAGAATTCCGGAAAATGTGCATTTTCTGCTATTTTCGGGTTTTGTCGGGACTCCTGATGACATTTTGAGACATCTCCTACAACTACAGCACCAGTATTGTGCTGCTGAAGCAAGTCTGTTTTTTTGAATTTTTTGTAAGGGTCCCCCCTTACGACATTTTAGCGAAAATAAGTTTTCCAAAAAAGGCATTTTCTGCCATTTTCGGTTTTGTCGGGACTCCTGATGACGTTTTGAGACATCTCCTACAACTACAGCACCAGTATTGTGCTGCTGAAGCAAGTTCGTTTTTTTGGATTTTTTTGCAAGGGTCCCCCCTTACGACATTTTAGCTAAAACATTTTTTCGTAAAATGTGCATTTTCTGCCTTTTCCGGGTTTTGTCGGGACTCCTGATGACGTTTAGAGACATCTCCTACAACAGGGGTCGGGAACCTTTTTGGCTGAGAGAGCCATAAAAGCCAAATAATTTAAACTTAATTCCGTGAGAGCCATATAATATTTTTTAACACTGAATACAACTAAATGTGTACATTTTTAAGTAAGACCAACATTTTTAGAGAATAATAAGTCTCTTATTTGTTTTAATAACATTGTTATTCTGAAGCTAACCAATAATAAATACAATACTTCTTACCATTAATGTGACGTCTTAAACAGGTGCGGTAGAAAATGGATGCATGGATTAAAATGAATTGAGAATGTTTTATAATTTGAACGCTATTTTTAGCACTGTGATTACCAGCGGAATTATTCATTACTTATCGTGTTAAGCAATGTCAGCTCAGATTTACCTGAGAGCCAGATGCAGTCATCAAAAGAGCCACATCTGTCTCGAGAGCCATAGGTTCCCTACCCCTGTCCTACAACTACAGCACCAATATTGTGCTGCTAAAGCAAATCCGTTTTTTTTAAATTTTGTGTAAGGGTCCCCCCTTACGACATTTTAGCAAGGATTACCCAACATGCCATGCCCAATTCCAGTTCAAATCTAAACAGATCCCCTTGTCCTTGTGGTTAACCATACAAATCCTAACAAACTTTTTTAAAAGGAAGACTCTGAACAAAAGGACCCTCAACACCACAATTTCAAACTTTGTCTATAACCACAACACAAAAAAGGTAGGTTTCTTTGTTATCTGAACCCTAGGGCTTTCGAACTGGACAAGCCATGGCCGCCTTAAAAAGTTATTGATTCTACTTCTCACACTGTTTGTTCACCCCATTCTTTTTGGCCATTATTGTGTTCAATATGAGGACAAATATTATCCATTTAGTACGCATTGATGATTTACATGTATAGACTGGCCAATGACTGCATGAACAGTGACCCCTGATATAAATATATCCTCACATCGAAGCCCCCAGAGATCGAGACTCTTGTTTGATATTCTTTTAAAATTGCTCTTTCCTAAGCCTTGAGGTCATTATAGTGTTTGGGATTAAGGGGCGATGGCAAATTTCTATGAATACAATAACAAACTTTTAGAACGGAGTATGACTTCACTCTTCCATCCAAAGCAACTTCTCTGCCTTCTTGTCCTTTCCGGGTATTCCAGCTTCCCCCCCACATCCCCCAAAACATGCACACCCTAAGTACTTTGTATGTAGGTGTGAATGTGAGTGTGAATGTTTATTCTATATGTCAAGTACCATAAGCTCCAGCTCACCTTCGATGTTGATCATGACTGGCAGTAGACAAAATGGATGGATGGGTACGTGGAAGTATGGAGAACCAAATAGGTCCCCACAAGGACTAAGGATATTAGTTCATCTCGATGTGAATTAGCACTACTTCTGTTAAAGTGGGACAAACCACACAGTAAAGAGTACATTGTGCACCTTCAAAACAAGTACATATTACCCTAGTTTCCTGGCTGTAGAGCACACCTAATTATAAGCCACACCTACATTTTATTTTGTACCGGGAAGCATTGTCGTTGTCGTCCTTCTCTCCCTTATCCAGCGCGTCTTTGGTGTCGGAGTTGAGGGGGACTCAGGGTGACTTCATCTGGCGTTTTCTCGACCTCGTTTTTGTTTTCTCTTTCGTATCGAAGCGGTTCGCCTTTGGGATTGCGCCTTCTTCTTTGGCGCACGGCGGTCAGTCCTTTTGCAGACCGTTGGTGGTGGTGGATTTCCGTTTTGTGCGGTGGCCGTTTCATTTTTCAATGGCCACGTTAGTCGCTTTCAGCTTTGGGGCTGCGTTGTGTATATCTTGTCGTGCCTTGATGAGGGTGAGTGCATAATGCGCTAAATGGCTCACTGACAGTGTTGGGACTGTAACGCCGTTAGTTTTGGTGGTAACTAGTAATCTAACGCGTTATTTTTTATATTCACTAACTCAGTTATTGTTACTACATGATGCGTTACTGCGTTATTTTACGTTATTTTTTATGTAGTATCGGCTAGAAACAGAAGATCTGAGTGTGTTTTATTGGAGCGCTGCGGTGTCATGCTTCTGTGTCACAAGGGGAAAAAAAGGCGTGCTTTGTGTGTGTAGGGGTTTGGGGGGCTCCCAGACCGTAGTTGAGGGGCGTAGGGGAGACGTTCCTCCAGGGCCTATGTACTTCGGGGCTAACGACCTTCACTTTACCCGGAAGTGGGCCTTTACAGCTGAGGGTGAATGACAAGGCCGGCGGTTTGTTGCAACTTTGTGACTTTATTGGACGCAGCCATCCACCAAGCGAGAGCACCTGCACGCACTCACTGTCGCCGCTCCCTCACCTCTCTCGCCCACTCACTCACTGACATCACTCACCTCACATGCTGTCATATCTTAAAGGTCCACACACACACACACACACACATACGCTACTCTCATAACAACTAACAAGACATCATGGTGAAGCCAGAAGTCGAGTTTCTTAACATGGAGACATTCTCAATACTTTTCTTTTGTCGAGCAAAAAGAAACTAACATTTTAGTTAAATGTAAGTTGTGTCTTGGATTTAGTTAAAGTTAAAGTTAAAGTGCCATTATGTTGCAGCTATTTGAAATAGTTTTGTCAATTTGTTCTGGCCTGAAATAAATCGGCCCTTTGAAACATATCTTTGTCTTTGTGTGTTGTATGTAGACCACATTGCTTTCTGAGTTCAGTGATGCAAATGCATGTCAAGTTGATCAACAGATTGTATTATTCTCCAGTGCAATAACAGCACTGAAATGAAGGCTAAAAGGGCATTAATAGGAGCCTTAAAAAAAACAAAAAAAAACAAAAGAAGTAACTAAATAGTTACTTTTCACAGTAACACATTACTTTTTGGTGTAAGTAACTGAGTTAGTAACTGAGTTACTTTTGAAATAAAGTAACTAGTAACTGTAACTAGTTACTGGTTTTCAGTAACTAACCCAACACTGCTCACTGAATGATTGTGTGAATGCATTTAATTAAGTGTGAACAATTTGTGACCCTTCGCCAAGTTCATTGATCTGAATCGACAAGGCTACATTTTTTGCCCATATGTGACCTGGTGAATCCAAAAAAAATCCATAAATTAGCCGCATCTTTGTTTAAAGTGTGGGGGTAAAAGACACAGTTTGTAAACTGGAAATGACTGTGTACTTCTGTGGGTCAGACGAGGTTATCTATCTATCCGAGGAACATGACAAGCTCCCTTAATACACTACATCTCACTCTGTATTTCCAATCTTGTTTTAGAAGAAATCCTTTTGTTTCTTGCCTCACTTGAAAGTCATTTGCAGCGGATATTAAAATGACATGAAGCCAGTGAGTGGGTGGGTATTTCAGTTTTTTGCGGTGGCCGTTGATTTTTTCGATGACCGCTTTTGGCTTAAGGGCTGCGCTGTGTGTATTCTGTCGTGCCTTGATGAGGGTGAGTGTATAATGCGCTAAATGGCTCACTGAATGATTGTGTGAGTGCATTTAATTAAGTGTGAACAATTTCATTGATCCACCGTGACCCTTCGTCAAGTTTATTGATCTGATGTGACGAGGCTAAATTTATTGCCCGTATGTGACCCTGGTGAATCCAAAAAATCCATAAATTAGCCGCATCTTTTTTAAAGTATGGGGGGAAAAAGTAGCGATTTGTAGACTGGAAATTACTGTATACTTCTGTGGGTCAGACGAGGTTATCTATCTTTCCGAGGAACATGACAAGCTCCCTAAATATACTACATCTCACTCAATATTTATTACAACACGTTCGACGAAGACCCAGTGTGTGCCCTTTGTTCCATGCCAGCCACCTTCAAGCACATTATCAAGGGTCTAAAACCAGTCTCACCCAAGGACGTTACATGTGGCATCACAACCAAGTCCTAAAGACCCTTGCGTCCACCCTGGAGGACAAACGGGTTGTCACCAACTCCCTACCACCACCATCAGCCAACAACAAGCAGGCAATTACCTTTGTCCGCGAAGGGGCTAAGGTAGTCAGGAGCGGCTCCATACCACCTGAGCAAGGCCAGCTACGCTTGGCCCGCAACTGGAGGATGCTGGCTGATCTTGACCGGCAGCTTGCATTTCCTCCAGAGATTGCCGTAACCACCCTGAGACCGGACGTGATACTCTGGTCCCCTTCACAAAAAACGGTGTTCATCATCGAACTCACAGGACTCAGTGGATGAGGTTCACGAGTGAAAACACCCACGCTATACCAAGCTTGCAGCTGAAGCACAACATCGTGGCCGTAACATTGAGGTCTGCCTAGTGGAGGTGGGCTGCAGAGGGTTTGTGGCGGTAGAGGCTTTGTGGCGAGATCTACCACCAAACTGCTTGTAGACCTGGGAGTCCAAGGTCAAAGCCTGCACATAGCTATCAAAGCTGCATCGGAGGCAGTCAGTGGCTGTTCATGAGGAGGAAAAACCCCTGCTGGGCCCCCAAGTAGCAAGCCAGGAGGTATGCGGTCAGCTCCAGTCAGCTTAGGCTTGACTCAGGGAAAAGGACGCCCTTGCCATGTAGAGTCCCTTGAGAAGTCTGCTGATCAACACCAAGCAACTCTCATGACTAATTGGGATTGACGCAAGCTCGGGGCCGATCACCCTTTGGCTGGCCACCCCTGGAGAGGGCGTCTAGTGATGAGGTGGGCTGCAGAGGGTTTGTGGCGGTAGAGGCTTTGTGGCAAGATCTACCACCAAACTGCTTGTAGACCTGGGAGTCCAAGGCCAAAGCCTGCACATAGCTATCAAAGCTGCATTGGAGGCAGTCAGTGGCTGTTCATGAGGAGGAAAAACCCCTGCTGGGCCCCCAAGTAGCAAGCCAGGAGGTATGCGGTCAGCTCCAGTCAGCTTAGGCTTGACTCAGGGAAAAGGACGCCCCTGCCATGTAGAGTCCCTTGAGAAGTCTGCTGATCAACACCAAGCAACTCTCATGACTAATTGGGATTGACGCAAGCCCTGGGCCGATCACCCTTTGGCTGGCCACTCCTGGAGAGGGCATATAGTGTTAAGGCCGAAACGCCCAGTGACCCAGGGGGACACTCCTGATGATGCGTCCAAAATTGCAACGCATCAATCCACCATTCCACCAGCCATCACCAAAACAACACACACTCTCAAGTGTGTGACAGCACAAAGGAATTTGCACCTTTTCCTGTGTTATGTACAGTGTTGGGATTAACGCGTTACAAAGTAATTTTTTATATTCAGTAACTCAGTTACCATTACTACATGATGCGTTACTGCGTTATTTTACGTAAATTTTTATGTAGTATCGGCTAGAAACAGAAGATCTGAGTGTCTTTTATTGGAGCGCTGCGGTGGAAAAGAAAAGGCGTGCTTTGTGTGGGTGGGGGCGGGGAGTGCTCCCAGACCGTAGTTGAGGAGCGCAGGGGAGACGTTCCTCCAGGGCCTATGTACTTCGGGGCTAACAACCTTCACTTTACCCGGCAGTGGGTCTTTGCAGCTGAGGGTGAATGACGAGGCCGGCGGTTTGTTGCAACTTTGTGACTTTATTGGACGCAGCCATCCACCAAGCTAGAGCACCTGCACACACTCACTGTCGCCGCTCCCTCACCTCTCTCGCCCACTCACTCACTGACGTCACTCACCTCACATGCTGTCATATCGTAAAGGTCCACACACACACACATACGCTACTCTCATAACAACTAACAAGACATCATAGTGAAGCCAGAAGTCGAGTTTCTTAACATGGAGACATTCTCAATACTTTTCTTTTGTCAAGCACAAAGAAAATAACATTTTAGTTAAATGTAAGTTGTGTCTTGGATCAAACATCCTATTTAGTTAAAGTTAAAGTTAAAGTGCCATTATGTTGCAGCTATTTAAAATAGTTTTGTCAATTTGTTCTGGCCTGAAACAAATTGGCTCTTTGAAACATATCTTTGTCTTTGTGTGTTGTATGTAGACCACATTGCTTAGCAGAGTTCAGTGATGCAAATGCATGTCAAGTTGATCAACAGATTGTATTATTCTCCAGTGCAATAACAGTACTGAAATGAAGGCTAAAAGGGCATTAATGGGAGCCTTAAAAAAAACCAAAAAAACTAAAGAAGTAACTAAATAGTTACTTTTCACAGTAACGCATTACTTTTTGGTGCAAGTAACTGAGTTAGTAACTGAGATACTTTTGAAATAAAGTAACTAGTAACTGTAACTAGTTACTGGTTTTCAGTAACTAACCCAACACTGCTCACTGAATGATTGTGTGAGTTCTTTTAATTAATTGTGAACTATTTGTGACCCTTCGCCAAGTTCATTGATCTGAATCAACAAGGCTACATTTTTTGCCCATATGTGACCTGGTGAATCCAAAAAATCCATAAATTAGCCGCATCTTTGTTTAAAGTGTGGGGGTAAAAGACACAGTTTGTAAACTGGAAATGACTGTGTACTTCTGTGGGTCAGACGAGGTTATCCATCTATCCGAGGAACATGACAAGCTCCCTTAATATACTACATCTCACTCTGTATTTCCAATCTTGTTTTAGAAGAAATCCTTTTGTTTCTTGCCTCACTTGAAAGTCATTTGCAGCGGATATTAAAATGACATGAAGCCAGTGAGTGGGTGGGTATTTCAGTTTTGTGCGGCGGCCGTTGATTTTTTCGATGATCACTTTTGGCTTAAGGGCTGCGCTGTGTGTATTTTGTCGTGCCTTGATGAGGGTGAGTGTATAATGCGCTAAATGGCTCACTGAATGATTGTGTGAGTGCATTTAATTAAGTGTGAACAATTTCATTGATCCACCGTGACCCTTCGTCAAGTTTATTGATCTGATGTGACGAGGCTAAATTTATTGCCCGTATGTGACCCTGGTGAATCAAAAAAATCCATAAATTAGCCGCATCTTTTTTAAAGTATGGGGGGAAAAAGTAGCGATTTGTAGACTGGAAATTACTGTATACTTCTGTGGGTCAGACGAGGTTATCTATCTTTCCGAGGAACATGACAAGCTCCCTAAATATACTACATCTCACTCAATATTTATTACAACACGTTCGACGAAGACCCAGTGTGTGCCCTTTGTTCCATGCCAGCCACCTTCAAGCACATTATCAAGGGTCTAAAACCAGTCTCACCCAAGGACGTTACACGTGGCATCACAACCAAGTCCTAAAGACCCTTGCGTCCACCCTGGAGGACAAACGGGTTGCCACCAACTCCCTACCACCACCATCAGCCAACAACAAGCAGGCAATTACCTTTGTCCGCGAAGGGGCTAAGGTAGTCAGGAGCGGCTCCATACCACCTGAGCAAGGCCAGCTACGCTTGGCCCGCAACTGGAGGATGCTGGCTGATCTTGACCGGCAGCTTGCATTTCCTCCAGAGATTGCCGTAACCACCCTGAGACCGGACGTGATACTCTGGTCCCCTTCACAAAAAACGGTGTTCATCATCGAACTCACAGGACTCAGTGGATGAGGTTCACGAGCGAAAACACCCACGCTATACCAAGCTTGCAGCTGAAGCACAACATCGTGGCCGGAACATTGAGGTCTGCCTAGTGGAGGTTGGCTGCAGAGGGTTTGTGGCGGTAGAGGCTTTGTGGCGAGATCTACCACCAAACTGCTTGTAGACCTGGGAGTCCAAGGTCAAAGCCTGCACATAGCTATCAAAGCTGCATCGGAGGCAGTCAGTGGCTGTTCATGAGGAGGAAAAACCCCTGCTGGGTCCCCAAGTAGCAAGCCAGGAGGTATGCGGTCAGCTCCAGTCAGCTTGGGCTTGACTCAGGGAAAAGGACGCCCCTGCCATGTAGAGTCCCTTGAGAAGTCTGCTGATCAACACCAAGCAACTCTCATGACTAATTGAGATTGATGCAAGCCTGGGGCCGATCACCCTTTGGCTGGCCACCCCCGGAGAGGGCATATAGTGTTAAGGTCGAAACGGCCAGTGACCCAGGGGGACACTACTGATGATGCGTCCAAAATTGCAACGCACCAATCCACCATTCCACCAGCCATCACCAAAACAACACACACTCTCAAGTATGTGACAGCACAAAGGAATGTGCACCTTGTCCTGTGTTATGTACAGTGTTGGAACTAACGCGTTACAAAGTAATTTTTTATATTCAGTAACTCAGTTACCGTTACTACATGATGCGTTACTGCGTTATTTTACGCTATTTTTTTATGTAGTATCGGCTAGAAACAGAAGATCTGAGTGTCTTTTATTGGAGCGCTGTGGTGGAAAAGAAAATGCGTGCTTTGTGTGGGTGGGGGCGGGGGGTGCTCCCAGACCGTAGTTGAGGAGCGCAGGGGAGACGTTCCTCCAAGGCCTATGTACTTTGGGGCTAACAACCTTCACTTTACCCGGCAGTGTGTCTTTACAGCTGAGGGAATGACGAGGCCGGCGGTTTGTTGCAACTTTGTGACTTTATTGGACGCAGCCATCCACCAAGCTAGAGCACCTGCACACACTCACTGTCGCCGCTCCCTCACCTCTCTCGCCCACTCACTCACTGACGTCACTCACCTCACATGGTGTCATATCGTAAAGGTCCACACACACACACACACACACACATACGCTACTCTCATAACAACTAACAAGACATCATAGTGAAGCCAGAACTCCAGTTTCTTAACATGGAGACATTCTCAATACTTTTCTTTTGTCAAGCACAAAGAAAATAACATTTTAGTTAAATGTAAGTTGTGTCTTGGATCAAACATCCTATTTAGTTAAAGTTAAAGTTAAAGTGCCATTATGTTGCAGCTATTTGAAATAGTTTTGTCAATTTGTTCTGGCCTGAAACAAATTGGCCCTTTGAAACATATCTTTGTCTTTGTGTGTTGTATGTAGACCACATTGCTTAGCAGAGTTCAGTGATGCAAATGCATGTCAAGTTGATCAACAGATTGTATTATTCTCCAGTGCAATAACAGTACTGAAATGAAGGCTAAAAGGGCATTAATGGGAGCCTTAAAAAAACCAAAAAAAACTAAAGAAGTAACTAAATAGTTACTTTTCACAGTAACGCATTACTTTTTGGTGCATGTAACTGAGTTAGTAACTGAGTTACTTTTGAAATAAAGTAACTAGCAACTGTAACTAGTTACTGGTTTTCAGTAACTAACCCAACACTGCTCACTGAATGATTGTGTGAATGCATTTAATTAAGTGTGAACAATTTGTGACCCTTCGCCAAGTTCATTGATCTGAATCGACAAGGCTACATTTTTTGCCCATATGTGACCTGGTGAATCCAAAAAAATCCATAAATTAGCCGCATCTTTGTTGAAAGTGTGGGGGTAAAAGACACAGTTTGTAAACTGGAAATGACTGTGTCCTTCTGTGGGTCAGACGAGGTTATCTATCTATCCGAGGAACATGACAAGCTCCCTTAATACACTACATCTCACTCTGTATTTCCAATTTTGTTTTAGAATAAATCCTTTTGTGTCTTGCCTCACTTGAAAGTCATTTGCAGCGGATATTAAAATGACATGAAGCCAGTGAGTGGGTGGGTATTTCAGTTTTGTGCGGTGGCCGTTTAATTTTTCGATGTCCACGTCGGTCGCTTTCGGCTTAGGGGCTGCGCTGTGTGTATTTTGTCGTGCCTTGATGAGGGTGAGTGTATAATGCGCTAAATGGCTCACTGAATGATTGTGTGAGTGCATTTAATTAAGTGTGAACAATTTCATTGATCCACCGTGACCCTTCGTCAAGTTTATTGATCTGATGTGACGAGGCTAAATTTATTGCCCGTATGTGACCCTGGTGAATCCAAAAAATCCATAAATTAGCCGCATCTTTTTTAAAGTATGGGGGGAAAAAGTAGAGATTTGTAGACTGGAAATTACTGTATATTTCTGTGGGTCAGACGAGGTTATCTATCTTTCCGAGGAACATGACAAGCTCCCTAAATATACTACATCTCACTCAGTATTTATTACAACACGTTCGACGAAGACCCAGCGTGTGCCCTTTGTTCCATGCCAGCCACCTTCAAGCACATTATCAAGGGTCTAAAACCAGTCTCACCAAAGGACGTTACATGTGGCATCACAACCAAGTCCTAAAGACCCTTGCGTCCACCCTGGACGACAAACGAGTTGCCACCAACTCCCTACCACCACCATCAGCCAACAACAAGCAGGCAATTACCTTTGTCGGCGAAGGGGCTAAGGTAGTCAGGAGCGGCTCCATACCACCTGAGCAAGGCCAGCTACGCTTGGCCCGCGACTGGAGGATGCTGGCTGATCTTGACCGGCAGCTTGCGTTTCCTCCAGAGATCCCCGTAACCACCCTGAGACCGGACGTGATACTCTGGTAGTCTTCACAAAAATCGGTGTTCATCATCGAACTCACAGTACCCTGGGAGGACTCAGTGGATGAGGTTCATGAGCGAAAATACCTACGCTATGCCGAGCTTGCAGCTGAAGCACAACATCGTGGCCGGAACATTGAGGTCTGCCTAGTGGAGGTTGGCTGCAGAGGGTTTGTGGCGGTAGAGGCTTTGTGTGGAGATCTACCACCAAACTGCTTGTAGACCTGGGAGTCCAAGGCCAAAGCCTGCACATAGCTATCAAAGCTGCATCGGAGGCAGTCAGTGGCTGTTCATGAGGAGGAAAAACCCCTGCTGGGCCCCCAAGTAGCAAGCCAGGGGGTATGCGGTCAGCTCTAGTCAGCTTAGGCTTGACTCAGGGAATGTAGAGTCCCTTGAGAAGTCTGCTGATCAACACCAAGCAACTCTCATGACTAATTGGGATTGACGCAAGCCCGGGGCCGATCACCCTTTGGCTGGCTACCCCTGGAGAGGGCATCTAGTGTTAAGGCCGAAATGCCCAGTGACCCAGGGGGACACTACTGATGATGCGTCCAAAGTTGCAACGCACCAATCCACCATTCCACCAGCCATCACCAAAACAACACACACTCTCAAGTGTGTGACAGCACAAAGGAATTTGCACCTTTTCCTGTGTTATGTACAGTGTTGGGACTAACGCGTTACAAAGTAATTTTTTATATTCAGTAACTCAGTTACCGTTACTACATGATGCATTACTGCGTTATTTTGCGTTATTTTTTATGTAGTATCGGCTAGAAACAGAAGATCTGAGTGTCTTTTATTGGAGCGCTGCGGTGGAAAAGAAAATGCGTGCTTTGTGTGGGTGGGGGCGGGGGGTGCTCCCAGACCGTAGTTGAGGAGCGCAGGGGAGACGTTCCTCCAGGGCCTATGTACTTCGGGGTTAACACCCTTCACTTTATCCGGAAGTAGGTCTTTACAGCTGAGGGTGAATGACGAGGTCGGCGGTTTGTTGTAACTTTGTGACTTTATTGGACGAAGCCATCCACCAAGCTAGAGCACCTGCACGCACACACTGTCGCCGTTCCCTCACCTCTATCGCCCACTCACTCACTGACGTCACTCACCTCACATCCTGTCATATCTTAAAAGGCCACACACACACACACATACGCTACTCTCATAACAACAAACAAGACATCATGGTGAAGCCAGAAGTCGAGTTTCTTAACATGGAGACATTCTCAATACGTTTCTTTTGTCGAGCACAAAGAAAATAACATTTTAGTTAAATGTAAGTTGTGTCTTGGATCAAACATCCTATCTATTTAAAGTTAAAGTTAAAGTGCCATTATGTTGCAGCTATTTAAAATAGTTGTATCAATTTGTTCTGGCCTGAAATAAATTGGCCCTTTGAAACATATCTTTGTCTTTGTGTGTTGTATGTAGACCACATTGCTTAGCAGAGTTCAGTGATGCAAATGCATGTCAAGTTGATCAACACATTGTATTATTCTCCAGTGCAATAACAGTACTGAAATGAAGGCTAAAAGGGCATTAATGGGAGCCTTAAAAAATAAAGGAAAACTAAAGAAGTAACTAAATAGTTACTTTTCACAGTAACGCATTACTTTTTGGTGCAAGTAACTGAGTGAGTAACTGAGTTACTTTTGAAATAAAGTAACTAGTAACTGTAACTAGTTACTGGTTTTCAGTAACTAACCCAACAATGGTTATGTAAACTTCCAATATTGTTTTAGGAGAAATCCTTTTGTTTCTTGCCTGACTTGAAGGCATTTGTAGCGGATATTAAAACTTACATGAAGCCAGTGAGTGGGTGGGTAGTTCCGCTTAGCCCGGCGGCCGTTTCATTTTTCGATGCCCGCGTCGGTCGCTTTCGGCTTTGGGGCTGCGTTGTGTGTATTTTGTTGTGCCTTGATGTGGGTGAGTGCATAATGCTCCAAATGGCCCACTGAATGATTGTGTGAGTGCGTTTAATTAAGTGTGAACAATTTGCGACCCTTCGTCAAGTTAATTGCTCTGAAGTGACGAACAATGTTCCCTCTAATTTTTCATGTGTGTGAGCAAACGCAAAAACTCACAGAGCATTCAGTGGAGCCCATGTGAGCAACATCAGACGTGCACGCTGTGGCTACACCAGCAGCACACCTGTCCCAAACCTGACTAAATAACATTTTCAATCTCCATCCATCCATCCATTTTCTACCGCTTGTCCCTTTCGGGGTCGCGGGGGGTGCTGGAGCCTATCTCAGTTGCATTCGGGCGGAAGGTGGCGTACACCCTGGACAAGTCCCTGCCTCACCGCAGGGCCAACACAGATAGACGGACAACATTCTCTTTATTATTATAATCAAATGACAGCAGTCATTTCCATTTCTAATATAAGTGTTTAGGCCCACTTACAATGACAATAACAACAAATATTGTTTTTCATGAACTGTGTACTTGTATTGTTTGTCTGGGTGGAGGTCCTGCTTTGGAAATAATGTGTACTCCTTTCAGACATCGCATTTAGTTCCCATTAAAACATTCACATGTTGCACAATGAGATGTTAGCAGGGGATCATGTGTACATTCCTGCAACTTCCTGTTTGTAAAAAATATATTTTATTAGTATTTATTTAATATACTAACATTTCATGATTAATATTTATAAATGAAGATTCCTAATAAATGACACTAGAATAAGCACACATTTGATTGGTAAATCATAGTGTAACGACCTGAAATGACACTTTATGTGTGGTGTTGGAGGTGTCCGACTTTTTGTGTGGCTGTAAACGCATCACTGGCTAAGTGCCATATGTGCATGTGTTGGCGCAAGTGAGAAAGAGCGAGCGGCTGCTGTTGATATAACAAAATTGCTTCTGGTCTGGTTTGAAATGACCAGTTCTTTTGGATATCATTTTTTTTACTAAAGTTTTGGTGATGTGTTTATGGCCGACAATAAGGAGTTTTGCTCAGTAAAGTGATGGGTGGAATTCATGTCCTCAAAGCGTCTCGACAGACGTTACAATATTTGAACAATGTCGAGTCGAAAATTTTTTTGTTTGACTTTGTGCGTGGCATAGATTTGCCGTGCGCAGAGGACGCTTGAGCAGTGCACAATTGCACAGGCGCGCACCTTAGAGGGAACATTGGTGGCTAACTTTATTGCCCGTATGTGACCCTGGTGTATCCAAAAAATCCACAAATTAGCCGCATCTTTGTTGAAAGTGTGGGGTACTGTGTACTTCTGTGGGTCAGACGGGGGTTATCTATCTTTCCGAGGAACATGACAAGCTCCCTTAATACACTATATCTCACTCTATTTCCAATCTTGTTTTACTAACCCCGTTTCCATATGAGTTGAAGTTGAATACAATGATTTGCAAATCATTGTATTCCGTTTATATTTACATCTAACACAATTTCCCAACTCATATGGAAACGGGGTTTGTAGAAGAAATCCTTTTGTTTCTTGCCTCACTTGAAAGTCATTTGCAGCGGATATTAAAATGACATGAAGCCAGTGAGTGGGTGGGGATCAGTGAATAGGCCAAATGCTTAATGGCGCCAAATAGTTCTCAGGGGAATAAAGCCATTCATGACCTCTTTTTGCTTCTTCAAGCTGAATGAGCGCTTGATAAAACTTGACAGAGAAAAGTGCAACAAAGAATATGAATGAAGAGTTGGAAGAAGCCCTCGTAAAAAAAAAAAAAAGTGAGTAAACCAGAGATGAAAGCAACATATGATGATGATAAGAACTTCCGAGGAAGAAATTTAATATTTCATGTGTCCTAGATTCCGTCCCCTCACTTTTACCCCCGCGGGACAGGAGGAAAGAAAAAAAGAAAAAAACACAGAGGAGGCTGAAAAGGAGAAAAGGAGGAGGAACGAGGGGGAAAATGTAGAGCATGACAATTTGGTTGGCGTGTGCCTTCACTTGATCAAGGTAATACCACACCACTCCATTTGCATTCATTTAGTTTGTTTATCATCCTGCTTATCATGTAACTAAATAAAGCCGCAGATATATCAAAAACCAGTGACGTGCGGTGAGGTTCATGGCTGGTGAGGCACTGACTTCATCACAGTCAGATTTACAAACTTTAACTTTAACTTTAACTTTACACATACAAACTGTAGCACACAAAAAAGCACATTTAATAAAAAAACCTTACCTTACCTTTACTTATAAATGAAGTCCATGCGCCGCTCCTTCTGAACAAAAGCATCGATAACTTGTTTATAGAAGTCTCCCTTATCTTTCTTCAGTTTCGATGGAGATCTTCCTTTAATTATTACCTCCTGAGACATCTCCTACAACTACAGCACCAGTATAATGCTGCCGAAGCAAATCCGTTTTTTTGAATTTTTTGTAAGGTTTCCCCTTAACGACATTTTAGCTAAATTTTTTTTTCATAAAATATGCATTTTTTTGCCATTTTCGGGTTTTGTCGAGACTCCTGATGACGTTTTGAGACATCTCCTACAACTACAGCACCAGTATTGTGCTGCTGAAGCAAGTCATTTTTTTTTTTACTTTTTGTTCTTACGACATTTACGCGAAAACAAGTTTCCCAAGAAATTGCATTTTCTGCCATTTTCGGATTTTGTCGGGACTCCTGATGACGTTTTGAGACATCTCCTACAACTACAACACCAAAATTGTGCTGCTGAAGCAAGTCCGTTTTTTAGAAATTTTTTAGCGAAAAAAAGTTTTCCAAAAAATTGCACTTTCTGCCATTTTCGGGTTTTGTCGGGACTCCCGGTGACGTTTAGAGACATCTCCTGCAACTACAGCAGCAGTATTGCGTTGCCGAAGCAAGTCCGTATTTTTGATTTTTTTGTAAGGGTGCCCCCTCACGACATTTTAGCTAAAAAAAGTTTTCTCAAAAAAAGCAATTTTTGCCATTTTCGAGTTTCCCCCTTACGCCATTTTAGCTAAATTTTATTTTCGTAAAATATGCATTTTTTTTGCCATTTTCGGGTTTTGTCGATACCCCTGATGATGTTTTGAGACATCTCCTACAACTACAGCACCAAAATTGTGCTGCTGAAGCAAGTCCGTTTTTTTTTATTTTTTTGTTCTTACGACATTTAAGCAAAAACAAGTTTTTCAAGAAATTGCATTTTCTGCCATTTTCGGGTTTTCTCGGGACTCCTGATGACGTTTTGAGACAACTACTACAACTACAGCACCAAAATTGTGCTGCTGAAGCAAGTCCCTTTTTTTAAATTTTTTGTAAGGGTGCCCCCTTACGACATTTTAGCAAAAAAAAGTTTTCCAAAAAATTGCACTTTCTGCCATTTTCGGGTTTTGTCGGGACTCTTGGTGACATTTTGAGACATCTATTGCAACTACAGCAGCAGTATTGCGCTGCTAAAGCAAGTCCGTATTTTTGATTTTTTTGTAAGGGTGCCCCCTTACGACATTTTAGCTAAAAAAAGTTTTCCCAAAAAAAGCTAATTTTACCATTTTTGGGTTTTCTCGGGACTCCTGATGACGTTTTGAGACATCTCCTACAACTACAACACCAAAATGGTGCTGCTGAAACAAGTCCGTTTTTAAAAAACAAATTTTGTGAAAAAAGTTTTCCAAAAAAATGCATTTTTTGCCATTTTCAGGTTTTATCGGGACTCCTAAAGACGTTTTGAGACATCACCTACAACTCCAGCACCAGTACTGTGCTGCTGAAGCAAGTCCCTTTTTTTAATTTTTTGTAAGGGTGCCCCTTTACGTCATTGTAGCGAAAACAAGTTTTCCAAAAAATTGCACTTTCTGCCATTTTCGGGTTTTGTCGGGACTCCTGATGACGTTTTGAGACAACTTTAACAACTACAGCACCAAAATTGTGCTGCTGAAGCAAGTCCGTTTTTTTGAATTTTTTGTTCTAACGACATTTACGCGAAAACAAGTTTTCCAAGAAATTGCATTTTCTGCCATTTTCGGGTTTTGTCGGGACTCCTGATGACGTTTTGAGACATCTCCTACAACTACAGCACCAGTAATGTGCTGCTGAAGCAAGTCCGTATTTTTGATTTTTTTGTAAGGGTGCCCCCTTACGACATTTTAGCTAAAAAAAGTTTTCCCAAAAAAAGCAATTTTTACCATTTTCGGGTTTCCCCCTTACGATATTTTAGCTAAAATTTCTTTTCGGAAAATATGCATTTTTTTTTGCCATTTTAGTTTTTTTTTCGAGATTCCTGATGACGTTTTGAGACATCTCCCACAACTACAGCACCAAAATTGTGCTGCTGAAGCAAGTCCGTTTTTTTTAATTTTTTGTTCTTACAACATTTTAGCGAAAACAAGTTTTTCAAGAAATTGCATTTTCTGCCATTTTCGGGTTTTGTCGGGACTCCTGATGACGTTTTGAGACATCTCCTGCAACGACAGCACCAGTAATGTGCTGCTGAAACAAGTCCGTATTTTTGATTTTTTGTAAGGGTGCCCCCTTACGACATTTTAGCTAAAAAAAGTTTTCCCAAAAAAAGCAATTTTTACCATTTTCGGGTTTCCCCCTTACGACATTTTAGCTAAAATTTATTTTCGTAAAGTATGCATTTTTTTTTGCCATTTTCGGGTTTTTTCGAGATTCCTGATGACGTTTTGAGACATCTCCTACAACTACAGCACCAAAATTGTGCTGCTGAAGCAAGTCCGTTTTTTTAAATTTTTTGTTCTTACGACATTTAAGCAAAAACAAGTTTTTCAAGAAATTCCATTTTCTGCCATTTTCGGGTTTTCTCGGGACTCCTGATGACGTTTTGAGACAACTACTACAACTACAGCACCAAAATTGTGCTGCTGAAGCAAGTCCCTTTTTTTTAAATTTTTTGTAAGGGTGCCCCCTTACGACATTTTAGCAAAAAAAGTTTTCCAAAAATTGCACTTTCAGCCATTTTCGGGTTTTGTCGGGACTCCTGGTGACATTTTGAGACATCTATTGCAACTACAGCAGCAGTATTGCGCTGCCAAAGCAAGTCGGTATTTTTGATTTTTTTGTAAGGGTGACCCCTTACGACATTTTAGCTAAAAAAAGTTATCCCCAAAAAAAAAAAATTACCATTTTTGGGTTTTCTTGGGACTCCTGATGACGTTTTGAGACATCTCCTACAACTACAGCACCAAAATTGTGCTGTTGAAGCAAGTCCGTTTAAAAAAAAAAAAAAATTGTGAAAAAAGTTTTCCAAAAAAATGCATTTTCTGCCATTTTCAGGTTTTATCGGGACTCCTAAAGACGTTTTGAGACATCACCTGCAACTACAGCACCAGTACTGTGCTGCTGAAGCAAATCCCTTTTTTAAATTTTTTGTAAGGGTGCCCCCTTACGACATTTTAGCGAAAAAAAGTTTTCCAAAAAAAAGCAATTTTTACCATTTTCGGGTTTTCTCGGGACTCCTGATGACGTTTTGAGACATCTCCTACAACTACAGCACCAAAATAGTGCTGCTGAAGCAAGTCCGTTTTAAAAAAAAATTTTAGCGAAAAAAAGTTTTCCAAAAAAATGCATTTTCTGCCATTTTCAGGTTTTATCGGGACTCCTAAAGATGTTTTGAGACATTACCTGCAACTACAGCACAAGTATTGTGCTGCTGAAGCAAGTCCCTTTTTTAAAATTTTTTGTAAGGGTGCCCCCTTACGACATTTTAGCTAAAAAAAATGTTCCCAAAAAAAGCAATTTTTACCATTTTCAGGTTTCCCCCTTACGACATTTTAGCTAAAATTTTTTTTCGTAAAATATGCATTTTTTTGCCATTTTCGGGTTTTGTCGGGACTCCTGATGACGTTTTGAGACATCTCCTACAACTACAGCACCAGTAATGTGCTGCTGAAGCAAGTCCGTATTTTTGATTTTTTTGTAAGGGTGCCCCCTTACGACATTTTAGCTAAAAAAAGTTTTCCCAAAAAAAGCAATTTTTACCATTTTCGGGTTTCCCCCTTACGATATTTTAGCTAAAATTTCTTTTCGGAAAATATGCATTTTTTTTTGCCATTTTAGTTTTTTTTTCGAGATTCCTGATGACGTTTTGAGACATCTCCCACAACTACAGCACCAAAATTGTGCTGCTGAAGCAAGTCCGTTTTTTTTAATTTTTTGTTCTTACAACATTTTAGCGAAAACAAGTTTTTCAAGAAATTGCATTTTCTGCCATTTTCGGGTTTTGTCGGGACTCCTGATGACGTTTTGAGACATCTCCTGCAACGACAGCACCAGTAATGTGCTGCTGAAACAAGTCCGTATTTTTGATTTTTTGTAAGGGTGCCCCCTTACGACATTTTAGCTAAAAAAAGTTTTCCCAAAAAAAGCAATTTTTACCATTTTCGGGTTTCCCCCTTACGACATTTTAGCTAAAATTTATTTTCGTAAAGTATGCATTTTTTTTTGCCATTTTCGGGTTTTTTCGAGATTCCTGATGACGTTTTGAGACATCTCCTACAACTACAGCACCAAAATTGTGCTGCTGAAGCAAGTCCGTTTTTTTAAATTTTTTGTTCTTACGACATTTAAGCAAAAACAAGTTTTTCAAGAAATTCCATTTTCTGCCATTTTCGGGTTTTCTCGGGACTCCTGATGACGTTTTGAGACAACTACTACAACTACAGCACCAAAATTGTGCTGCTGAAGCAAGTCCCTTTTTTTTAAATTTTTTGTAAGGGTGCCCCCTTACGACATTTTAGCAAAAAAAGTTTTCCAAAAATTGCACTTTCAGCCATTTTCGGGTTTTGTCGGGACTCCTGGTGACATTTTGAGACATCTATTGCAACTACAGCAGCAGTATTGCGCTGCCAAAGCAAGTCGGTATTTTTGATTTTTTTGTAAGGGTGACCCCTTACGACATTTTAGCTAAAAAAAGTTATCCCCAAAAAAAAAAAATTACCATTTTTGGGTTTTCTTGGGACTCCTGATGACGTTTTGAGACATCTCCTACAACTACAGCACCAAAATTGTGCTGTTGAAGCAAGTCCGTTTAAAAAAAAAAAAAAATTGTGAAAAAAGTTTTCCAAAAAAATGCATTTTCTGCCATTTTCAGGTTTTATCGGGACTCCTAAAGACGTTTTGAGACATCACCTGCAACTACAGCACCAGTACTGTGCTGCTGAAGCAAATCCCTTTTTTAAATTTTTTGTAAGGGTGCCCCCTTACGACATTTTAGCGAAAAAAAGTTTTCCAAAAAAAAGCAATTTTTACCATTTTCGGGTTTTCTCGGGACTCCTGATGACGTTTTGAGACATCTCCTACAACTACAGCACCAAAATAGTGCTGCTGAAGCAAGTCCGTTTTAAAAAAAAATTTTAGCGAAAAAAAGTTTTCCAAAAAAATGCATTTTCTGCCATTTTCAGGTTTTATCGGGACTCCTAAAGACGTTTTGAGACATTACCTGCAACTACAGCACAAGTATTGTGCTGCTGAAGCAAGTCCCTTTTTAAAAATTTTTTGTAAGGGTGCCCCCTTACGACATTTTAGCTAAAAAAAATGTTCCCAAAAAAAGCAATTTTTACCATTTTCAGGTTTCCCCCTTACGACATTTTAGCTAAATTTTTTTTTCGTAAAATATGCATTTTTTTTTGCCATTTTCGGGTTTTGTCGGGACTCCTGATGACGTTTTGAGACATCTCCTACAACTACAGCACCAGTAATGTGCTGCTGAAGCAAGTCCGTATTTTTGATTTTTTTGTAAGGGTGCCCCCTTACGACATTTTAGCTAAAAAAAGTTTTCCCAAAAAAAGCAATTTTTACCATTTTCGGGTTTCCCCCTTACGATATTTTAGCTAAAATTTCTTTTCGGAAAATATGCATTTTTTTTTGCCATTTTAGTTTTTTTTTCGAGATTCCTGATGACGTTTTGAGACATCTCCCACAACTACAGCACCAAAATTGTGCTGCTGAAGCAAGTCCGTTTTTTTTAATTTTTTGTTCTTACAACATTTTAGCGAAAACAAGTTTTTCAAGAAATTGCATTTTCTGCCATTTTCGGGTTTTGTCGGGACTCCTGATGACGTTTTGAGACATCTCCTGCAACGACAGCACCAGTAATGTGCTGCTGAAACAAGTCCGTATTTTTGATTTTTTGTAAGGGTGCCCCCTTACGACATTTTAGCTAAAAAAAGTTTTCCCAAAAAAAGCAATTTTTACCATTTTCGGGTTTCCCCCTTACGACATTTTAGCTAAAATTTATTTTCGTAAAGTATGCATTTTTTTTTGCCATTTTCGGGTTTTTTCGAGATTCCTGATGACGTTTTGAGACATCTCCTACAACTACAGCACCAAAATTGTGCTGCTGAAGCAAATCCGTTTTTTTAAATTTTTTGTTCTTACGACATTTAAGCAAAAACAAGTTTTTCAAGAAATTCCATTTTCTGCCATTTTCGGGTTTTCTCGGGACTCCTGATGACGTTTTGAGACAACTACTACAACTACAGCACCAAAATTGTGCTGCTGAAGCAAGTCCCTTTTTTTTAAATTTTTTGTAAGGGTGCCCCCTTACGACATTTTAGCAAAAAAAGTTTTCCAAAAATTGCACTTTCAGCCATTTTCGGGTTTTGTCGGGACTCCTGGTGACATTTTGAGACATCTATTGCAACTACAGCAGCAGTATTGCGCTGCCAAAGCAAGTCGGTATTTTTGATTTTTTTGTAAGGGTGACCCCTTACGACATTTTAGCTAAAAAAAGTTATCCCCAAAAAAAAAAAATTACCATTTTTGGGTTTTCTTGGGACTCCTGATGACGTTTTGAGACATCTCCTACAACTACAGCACCAAAATTGTGCTGTTGAAGCAAGTCCGTTTAAAAAAAAAAAAAAATTGTGAAAAAAGTTTTCCAAAAAAATGCATTTTCTGCCATTTTCAGGTTTTATCGGGACTCCTAAAGACGTTTTGAGACATCACCTGCAACTACAGCACCAGTACTGTGCTGCTGAAGCAAATCCCTTTTTTAAATTTTTTGTAAGGGTGCCCCCTTACGACATTTTAGCGAAAAAAAGTTTTCCAAAAAAAAGCAATTTTTACCATTTTCGGGTTTTCTCGGGACTCCTGATGACGTTTTGAGACATCTCCTACAACTACAGCACCAAAATAGTGCTGCTGAAGCAAGTCCGTTTTAAAAAAAAATTTTAGCGAAAAAAAGTTTTCCAAAAAAATGCATTTTCTGCCATTTTCAGGTTTTATCGGGACTCCTAAAGACGTTTTGAGACATTACCTGCAACTACAGCACAAGTATTGTGCTGCTGAAGCAAGTCCCTTTTTTAAAATTTTTTGTAAGGGTGCCCCCTTACGACATTTTAGCTAAAAAAAATGTTCCCAAAAAAAGCAATTTTTACCATTTTCAGGTTTCCCCCTTACGACATTTTAGCTAAATTTTTTTTTCGTAAAATATGCATTTTTTTTGCCATTTTCGGGTTTTCTCGGGACTCCTGATGACGTTTTGAGACATCTCCTACAACTACAGCACCAAAATTGTGCTGCTGAAGCAAGTCCTTTTTTTAAATTTTTTGTTCTTACGACATTTAAGCGAAAACAAGTTTTTCAAGAAATTGCATTTTCTGCCATTTTCGGGTTTTGTCGCGACTCCTGATGACGTTTTGAGACAACTACTACAACTACAGCACCAGTAATGTGCTGCTGAAGTCTCGATGGAGATCTTCCTTTAATTATTACCTCCTGCTTCGATTGAAAGTCCAGTTTAGAAAACTGTTTTATTTTAGATATGCAATCCTCCATGTTAAAAGTCCAGGCGAGAGGAAAACAATAAACGATCGCTAACCGTTGCTGCTTGTTGTCACTTATTCTGCAGCCGAGTAGTCGCAGAAATGATCGCTGGGATCACTAGCGCCCTCTACCACCATGAGGCGGGATTACTGCGAGCCTCACACAGTGCGTCTTCGCAGCCGTTTTATGATTGCTCAGCACAAGAAATACGTTACACACATACAGTTGTTGACAAAATACACTGTACATTATATACCTCAGCTAACTAAACTATGGACATTTAAAATATAATTCATATAGCAATACGGTCTCACTGCACAGCAGGCCAGCAGTTAGCCGAGTCATTGCGCAATCCACGGTGAGGCTCAACTGGCTGCTGCCTCACCGCAAGTCTCTTCTCAGTATTTGAACGGCAAATGTGAAAATTCAGCGATTTTGAATAAAAATAATCTAAAACTGGTGAAGTTAAATGGAAAATAACTTTATAGTATAATCACTGGATACATATAACAATTAAATTTTTTTTTTTTTTCTTTTTGCATTTTTTTTCTTTCCATGATGGCACGTGAGGCCCCCGCCTCACCTGCCTCCCCTGACTGCACGTCACTGTTAGAAACGACCTTGCGTTATCTTTCACAAAGCAGAGTTTCTTTGCACGTTTACCTCATGTTATAGACGCTGTTAATTACCTTGAATTCAGCGAGGATGCTGTTGCTATGGTTACCCTTCCAGTCTCACCCAGGCTGACCCGTGGCATTGCTGTTCATGTACTTTGAACTGCACGGTGAACAAAGAAAGCACTACGACGAAAAATAAATAAACAAATAAAATCCTGCCATGTTGTTTAATTAAAGCAGTATTTCTCTATCTCTATCCGGAGTGCGCTGAGTGTGATTTTACAGAGACAACAGTATCGTCTCGCTCTCCCCTGTTTGTCTTTCCACTTCATCAGACAACTAATAAGCCTGAAAACAAGTTTGTGTATCTATTATATGTGTATGCGGTTGCTGGATGAGAAAAAAAATAAATAAATAGCAGCATGGAGTTCTTGCTCGGTGATAACCGACGAGGCAATTTAGTTTACATTTGACAACTTGTAGAGCATGAAGGAACCCGTCTGACCTTAGTTGCCCTGGTCATTGGGTCCTAGAAGTGTTATAATGTTGTTTGTAGTCTCATCCCTGAGTGCTTGAAGCATGGATGTTGACAAAAAAAAAAAAAGAGCATATACTGATTCGACTTTTGTCCACAGCAGTTCAAAATCAATAGGCTTCGATCTTACTTTGATGTGACAACGACCACAGAAATGTTTTTGAACTAGATTTGGTTGCAAATAGAGCCCAGCAAAGCCCACCAATATAGACACTTACGTCATGTGTTGTCTTCATTATAACACTTACATACGACTGTTAAAGTCATTTTGATAGTAGGCTAATAAAGACACTTACATCATGTGTTGTCTTCATTATAACACTTATACAAGACTTTTAAAGTCATTTTGATAGTAGGCTAATATAGCTAATAGACACTTACATCATGTGTTGTCTTCATTATAACACTTATACAAGACTTTTAAAGTCATTTTGATAGTAGGCTAATATGACTAATATGGACACTTACATAATGTGCTGTCTTCTTATTAACACTTATACAAGACTTTTAAAATATTTTTGATAGTAGGCTAATATAACTAATATAGACACTTACATCATGTGTTGTCTTCATTATAAGACTTATATAAGACTTGTAAAGTAATTTTGATAGTAGGCTAATATAACTAACATAGACACTTACATCGTGTGTTGTCTTCATTATAACACGTATATAAGACTTTTAAAGTCATTTTGATAGTAGGCTAATATAGCTACTATAGACACTTACATCATGTGTTGTCTTCATTATAAGACTTATATAAGACTTGTAAAGTAATTTTGATAGTAGGCTAATATAACTAATATAGACACTTACATCGTGTGTTGTCTTCATTATAACACGTATATAAGACTTTTAAAGTCATTTTGATAGTAGGCTAATATAGCTAATATAGACACTTACATCATGTGTTGTCTTCATTATAACACTTATACAAGACTTTTAAAGTCATTTTGATAGTAGGCTAATATAACTAATATAAACACTTACATCATGTGTTGTCTTCATTATAACACTTATACATGACTTTTAAAGTCATTTTGATAGTAGGCTAATATAACTAATATAAACACTTACATCATGTGTTTCCTTCATTATAACACTTATATAAGGCTTTTTAATATTTTGCGGCTGCAGACAGGTGTCTTTTTGGTGTTTTTGGTCCAATGAGGCTCTCGCAACCTTTTGGGGTTGCCGACGCCTGGTTTATGCAAAGGTAAATGTGGGATCAAAAATGGTATCACTCGTTTTATATGTGGAATTTTTTGTTGGTTATTGTGTAGTTTTGTCATTCCCTAAAAATTCAAGGAACATAAATTACAGTTAAAAATATTTTTATGTAATTTAATATTGTGGTAAAAAGGGACAAGCGGTAGAAAATGGATGGGTAAATGTCCCATATATTATTATTCAAAACCGGCTTAAATATATGTCCCATAATGTGTTGAATGTTCTGCCTGTTAGTTTTTTTTGCATGATTTCGTAAATGACTTTGCATTTTTGTCCTGTTTAATTGTGTCCTTTTGGATGTCTTGTTTTTGTGCGAGGTTAAACCGCTGTGTTTGTTTTGTGCGTTTACATGACCCATTGACTCGTTGAATTACCGTTATAGTAAGGTTAAGACCTCTTTGTTTTTTTATTCCATTGTTTTCTTTGGATTTTTTTCCTCTGTTTTCTTTTCCCTTTTTTGATGGCCAAGCTGGGATATTGGCAGATTTTCAGTATGCTTTGTTCGTCTTTCTTCTGTCTGCCTTCTTCTTCTGTTGTGATGTTGGCCCGTTCATATTGTCCTCGCTATTAATAGTTTGATTGCTGTGGGACGTTCGAGGTCCAGAGTAAGATGTTGGTCATTGTGTCTGTTTTCTGTGAACAGTATTATTTGGACTGCCATCATCTTTGCGGTGGATTTCCATGTCCCAAAAAAATATGGTCCTATTTATTTCCTTTAATGTGTGAATTTGAGTTGGTCTGTAAGATCCTGGGTGTGTCCCCATGAGGGTTTTACGGTATACCGGTATTAGTATAGTACCGCGATACTAATTGATCATATTCGGTACTATACCGACTCTAAAAAGTACCGGTCCGCCACTCCACCGTCGTCGTCACATCGTGACATTGCTGGTTTTACAAGCAGAGGAGCATGTTCGGCAGCGCACAATCACAGAGTACTTACAAGCAGACACAGTGTGTAGACAGAAAAGGGAGAACGGACGCATTTTGGTTTAAAAAGTAAAGATAAAGGTGAAGTTATAACACTGAAACATGGCTAGCTAGCTAGCGGCTAAAGTCCAGCCGCAGTCTGCAATTTTTAGCTACTTCTAATGACAAATAAAGTAAGTTTCTTACAAGTACCATTATCACTGGAGGACAAGGAATAGCTAAACATGCTTCACTACACATCGTAGGAGGATACAATAGCTCACCGGCGTCACAATGTAAACAAACGCCATGGGTGGATCTACACCTTACATCCACTGTAATGATACCAAGTACAGGAGCGTATCTAGTCGATACTACTATGATTAAGTCAATATTTTTTAACATCACAACATCTTCTTTCATTTTTTTCAAATATATATTATCAGGAAATACGTCCCTGCACACATGAGGACTTTGAATATGACAAATGTACGATCCTGTAACTACTTGGTATCGGATCGATACCTAAATGTGTGGTATCATCCAAAACTAATGTAAAGTATCAAACAACAGAAGAATAAGTGATTATTACATTTCAACAGAAGTGTAGCGAGAACATGTTAAAAGAGAAAATAACCAAAAATTAACGGTAAATGAACAAGTGGATTAATAATTAATTTTCTACCGCTTGTCCTTCATAATGTTGACAAAATAATAGAATGATACATGACTAATTAGGAGTCTTTGTTTGTTCACTTACTACTAAAAGACAAGTTGTCTAGTATGTTCACTGTTTTATTTAAGGACAAATTTGCAATAATAAACATGTTTCATGCATAATACGATTTTTTTGTTAAAATAAAGCCAATAATGCCATTTTTTGTGGTCCCCTTTATTTAGAAAAGTATCGAAATACATTTTGGTACCGGTACCAGAACCAAAATATTGGTATCGGGACAACACTAGTCCCCAGGTAAAAAATTCCATCCATTGTACCAAAAATATTGTCTGACTGGAAGAAAATTGAAAAGTATTCATTCAAAGGTTTCAAATATTCTTTATTGTCAATTTATCAGGTATCATTCGACATAAAAAATACCCTTCCTTTACTTTATCGCAGTAGTTCCTAAAGGTTTGAGGAAGAATGAACAATCTGCACTCTTCATCAAACCTATATTGAGTACCGTATTTTTCGGAGTATAAGTCGCACTGGAGTATAAGTCGCACCGGCCGAAAATGCATAATAAAAAGGAAAAAAAAACATACATAAGTCGCATTTTGGGGGGAAATTTATTTGATAAAACCCAACAGCAAGAATAGACATTTGAAAGGTAATTTAAAATAAATAAAGAATAGTGAACAACAGGCTGAATAAGTGTACGTTATATGAGGCATAAATAACCAACTGAGAACGTGCCTGGTATGTTAACGTAACATATTATGGTAAGAGTCATTCAAATAACTATAACATATAGAACATGCTATACGTTTACCAAACAATCTGTCACTCCTAATCGCTTAATCCCATGAAATCTTATACGTCTAGTCCAGTAGTTCTTAACCTGGGTTCGATCGAACCCTAGGGGTTCAGTGAGTCGGGCTCAGGGGTTCGACGGAGGTGGAGACACACCCGACTCATCGTGTAAATAAACATTTCTCCCTATCGGCGTATTATGGATACGGCAACTGCAGAAGTCAGACTGATTTGCAGGTGTGTAATTTGTTGTGAGTTTATGCACTGTGTTGGTTTTGTTGTTTGAACAAGGTGATGTTCATGCACGGTTCATTTTGTGCACCAGTAAAAAAAACATGGTAACACTTTAGTATGGGGAACATATTCACCATTAATTAGTTGCTTATTAACATGCAAATTAATAACATATTGGCTCTTAATTAGTCATTATTAAGTACTTATTAATGCCTTATTCGGCATGGCCTTATTATAACCCTAACCCTCTAACCCTGGCCCTAACCAAATAACTCTAAATTAAGTCTTTGTTACTTAGAAAATGTTCCCCATACTAAAGTGTTACCAAAAACATATAACTTTGTCTTGAATTTGAAAAAAAACATTTAATTTTTTCACTAAAGAAGGGTTCGGTGAATGCGCATACGAAACTGGTGGGGTTCGGTACCTCCAACAAGGTTAAGAACCACTGATGTAGTCTCTTACGTGAATGAGCTAAATAATATTATTTGATATTTTACGGTTGTCAGGACTTGGTCCTTGGGTTTTGTTTTTCCGGAAGGCAACGGAAAGTTGGCTCGGGCGAGACGGGAATGTGAGTACATATTTATTGTTAACGTTCAAAAAAGGAATCAAACAAAAGGCGCGCACAAGGGCGGAGGTGCAAAACTTGGCTAATGAAAACAAAAGACTTGCACAAAGGCAAAAAGCTATAAATCCATCCATCCATCCATCCATCTTCTTCCGCTTATCCGAGGTCGGGTCGCGGGGGCAGCAGCCTAAGCAGGGAAGCCCAGACTTCCCTCTCCCCAGCCACTTCGTCCAGCTCTTCCTGTGGGACCCCGAGGCGTTCCCAGGCCAGCCGGGAGACATAGTCTTCCCAACGTGTCCTGGGTCTTCCCCGCGGCCTCTTACCGGTCGGACGTGCCCTAAACACCTCCCTAGGGAGGCGTTCGGGTGGCATCCTGACCAGATGCCCGAACCACCTCATCTGGCTCCTCTCGATGTGGAGGAGCAGCGGTTTTACTTTGAGCTCCCCCCGGATGACAAAGCTTCTCACCCTATCTCTAAGGGAGAGCCCCGCCACCCGGGGGAGGAAACTCATTTAGGCCGCTTGTACCCGTCATCTTGTCCTTTCGGTCATAACCCAAAGCTCATGACCATAGGTGAGGATGGGAACGTAGATCGACCGGTAAATTGAGAGCTTTGCCTTCTGGCTCAGCTCCTTCTTCACCACAACGGATCGATACAGCGTCCGCATTACTGAAGACGCCGCACCGATCCGCCTGTCGATCTCACGATCCACTCTTCCCTCACTCGTGAACAAGACTCCGAGGTACTTGAACTCCTCCACTTGGGGCAAGATCTCCTCCCCAACCCGGAGATGGCACTCCACCCTTTTCCGGGCGAGAACCATGGACTCGGACTTGGAGGTGCTGATTCTCATCCCAGTCGCTTCACCGATCCAGCGAGAGCTGAAGATCCTGGCCAGATGAAGCCATCAGGACCACATCATCTGCAAAAAGCAGAGACCCAATCCTGCAGCCACCAAACCAGATCCCCTCAACGCCTTGACTGCACCTAGAAATTCTGGCCATAAAAGTTATGAACAAAATCGGTGACAAAGGGCAGCCTTGGCGGAGTCCAACCCTCACTGGAAACGTGTCCGACTTACTGCCGGCAATGCGGACCAAGCTCTGGCACTGAGCATACAGGGAGCGGACTGCCACAATCAGACAGTCCGATACCCCATACTCTCTGAGCACTCCCCACAGGACTTCCCGAGGGACACGGTCGAATGCCTTCTCCAAGTCCACAAAACACATGTAGACTGGTTGGGCAAACTCCCATGCACCCTCAAGGACCCTGCCGAGAGTATAGAGCTGGTCCACAGTTCCACGACCAGGACGAAAACCACACTGTTCCTCCTGACTCCGAGGTTCGACTATCCGGCGTAGCCTCCTCTCCAGTACACCCGAATAGACCTTACCGGGAAGGCTGAGGAGTGTGATCCCACGATAGTTAGAACACACCCTCCGGTTCCCCTTCTTAAAGAGAGGAACCACCACCCCGGTCTGCCAATCCAGCTATAAAAAAGCTATAAACATGAAACAAAAACTTACTTGGCATGGGACTGTGAACAAGGCATGAAGCAGAGTGATCATAAAGTGTGATGTTGCCAGAAAGACAGCTTGGCAACTCGAAGCTTAAATAATAGTGATGATGCGTGACTCAAAACGTGAAACAGGTGCGTGACATGACAGGTGAAAACTAATGGGTTGCTATGGAAACAAAACAAGGGAGTGAACAACCAGGAACTAAGAAAGTGTCCAAAAAACAAACAGCACATGGCCAAACAAAAACATGATCAACAAAGACATGACAACGGTAATGTGTTAATAATTTCTCACATAAGTCGCTCCTGAGTATAAGTCGCACCCCCGGCCAAACTATGAAAAAAACTGCGACTTATAGTCCGAAAAATACGGTACATACACATTAATTGGATTCCTGTTTCATACTTGACCAGAAATGGTGTCTGCAGAGCACGGCAATGTATACCGATTGGAATTCCACCCTCAGGCGTATGTGTCACGTTCATTAAGGCACCGAACCCTAAACCCTTGGACCTGCACCTAATCACCTGGGCCCACAGGAACCAGGGGACAAGCCCTTCTTTAATGAATCACTTCCCGCTGGAGACTGGTGCTCTCCTTCTCTGCTGTAACATGGAAATACGAAGATAATTACACACATCTCCACCCGCTGTCTAGCTGCTAGATGTCAGGTGGCCTCTTGAGATCGTCATTTTCAAGATAGATACCGCGCCCTCCTTCACCTGCGCTGGCGATAACCACTGTAAAGAATGAAAAACATAAAAATAAAATGGAAAGAAGCCTACCATCTTTAGGTCTTATCTTTAAGGATGGCCCTGCAACTCACCACTTCATTTATTTACCAGATAATACTGTTTTTTTTGTGTGCATGTGCACAGACTCCACCGTATTGACAGACTGTACATTCATTACTTGCGAGCTAAAGCACCACCTATGTCCTCACTTTGACAGTTTGTCCCCAGTGAGCCACAAAGATAGACATAGACAGCTGACAAAGGCATAAAAACACCAATGGCTTATCCAGCTGAGGTGCATAAAATTCATTGGCTCGCCGGATGCGCTGTGGTAGCTTTTTTAAAAAAATATCCTCCGCCAAGTCATTTTTTATGCAAGAGAAACAACGTTGTTTGACGAAGGGATGGTCATCAGGACGTTTTCAATTGGGCAGCGAAATGGTAAACACAAATAACTTGACATATTGTAGTCAGTTAACCCTTGTGTAATGTTCATATTGTTGTTACTCAGCCAGCGTTTGTGGGTCTGATGGACCCGTTGCATTTTGTGGCTTTTAATGCCTCACAATCAAACACTTCTATGTTAAAATACTGAACAGATGTTTAACTTATCCCAATAAACATCTGTTCAGTATTTTAACATAAAAGTGTTTGATTGTGAGGCATTAAAAGTCACAAAATGCAACGGGTCTATCAGACCCACAAATGCTGGCTGAGTAACGACAATATGAACGTTGCATGGGAAATTTCTCTGCCAGTTTCTGCATCCCAGAGGGATTCTTTTTTTGTGTTTCTGCACCTGCAGTTTCCACACAAGGTTGCAACATTGTTTGTCAACACTGTCTGCTCTCATTTTCTCGCACATTTGACCCTCTGATGTTCTGTGTACCTACACTCTGTCCTCCTCCTGTCTAGACCTGCTGTGTGGTGTGTGTGTTTTGCGTGTGGTACACAGAGCATCAATTTCCACACTTCTATTAGCCCCGGGTCCAGTGGACCCGGGAATCTTATATGTAATAGAAATGTGTAGGGGCGGTGTATGGTGTGTGGTCATTAAATATGTATTCTGATATATGTTCTTCACAGAAAATGAGCCAAAGTCAGTGAGTCTCAGTTTGAAAAATTAATTAATTGTATCATTTTTCTTTTAATAAAAAAATGAAAACGGGTCCCACAAACCCGAAGACCACACAACACACCCCCATAGCTCAGAAAATACACTAAATCAGGGGTGTCAAACTCCTCTTCAATGGGGTCACTTGTAACAGTGAATAATATATACATTTTAAATTGCTTCACTACACAATTATTTATTCTTATATATTTTTACGTACAAACCCCGATTCCATATGAGTTGGGAAATTGTGTTAGATGTAAATATAAACGGAATACAATGATTTGCAAATCATTTTCAACCCATATTCAGTTGAATATGCTACAAAGACAACATATTTGATGTTCAAACTGATAAACATTTTTTTTGTTTGCAAATAATCATTAACTTTAGAATTTGATGCCAGCAACACGTGACAAAGAAGTTGGGAAAGGTGGCAATGAATACTGATAAAGTTGAGGAATGCTCATCAAACACTTATTTGGAACATCCCACAGGTGAACAGGCAAATTGGGAACAGGTGGGTGCCATGATTGGGTATAAAGGTAGATTCCATGAAATGTTCAGTCATTCACAAACAAGGATGGGGCGAGGGTCACCACTTTGTCAACAAATGCGTGAGCAAATTGTTGAACAGTTTAAGAAAATCCTTTCTCAACCAGCTATTGCAAGGAATTTAGGGATTTCACCATCTACAGTCCGTAATATCATCAAAGGGTTCAGAGAATCTGGAGAAATCACTGCACGTAAGCAGCTAAGCCTGTGACCTTTGATCCCTCAGGCTGTACTGCATCAACAAGCGACATCAGTGTGTAAAGGATATCACCACATGGGCTCAGGAACACTTCAGAAACCCACTGTCAGTAACTACAGTTGGTCGCTACGTCTGCAAGTGCAAGTTAAAACTCTCCTATGCAAGGTAAAAAACGTTTATCAACAACACCCAGAAACGCCGTCGGCTTCGCTGGGCCTGAGCTCATCTAAGATGGACTGATACAAAGTGAAAAAGTGTTCTGTGGTCTGACGAATCCACATTTCAAATTGTTTTTTGGAAACTGTGGACGTTGTGTCCTCCGGACCAAAGAGGAAAAGAACCATACCATTATAGGTGCAAAGTTGAAAAGCCAGCCTGTGTGATGGTATGGGGGTGTATTAGTGCCCAAGACATGGGTAACTTACACATCTGTGAAGGCACCATTTATGCTGACAGGTACATACAAGTTTTGGAGCAACATATGTTGCCATCCAAGCAACGTTACCATGGACGCCCCTGCTTATTTCAGCAAGACAATGCCAAGCCACGTGTTACATCAACGTGGCTTCATAGTAAAAGAGTGTGGGTACTAGACTGGCCTGCCTGTAGTCCAGACCTGTCTCCCATTGAAAATGTGTGGCGCATTATGAAGCCTAAAATACCACAACGGAGACCCCCAGACTGCTGAACAACTTAAGCTGTACATCAAGCGAGAATGGGAAATAATTCCACCTGAGAAGCTTCAAAAATGTGTCTCCTCAGTTCCCAAACGTTTACTGAGTGTTGTTAAAAGGAAAGACCATGTAACACTGTGGTGAACATGCCCTTTCCCAACTACTTTGGCCCGTGTTGCAGCCATGAAATTCTAAGTTAATTATTATTTGCAAAAACAATTGAATATTGGTTGAAAAGGATTTGCAAATCATTGTATTCCGTTTATATTTACATCCAACACAATTTCCCAACTCATATGGAAACGGGGTTTGTAAAATTTAAGAAAAATATGTAGATTTTAGAGTAAAGTTTAGCTGCCGAAGTTGTACCATAAAATGTTTTTTACAATGTATAGTGTAAAAGTAAATGAGAAAACAGTAACACAGTTTTACTGTCAAATCTACGGTCGTTGTTTTACGGTGTATTACTGTAAATGGAAAAACAATATTACAAATTTTTTTGTTTTGTGTTTTTACGGTAAAATTCTGGCAACTGAGCTACCAGTTTTTCAACGAAAAATAATTTTTTCATTGTACAATTTGATGGATAAGTTGCTTCAAAATCATTAAATCAAGCAGCTCTTTAAGTACTTACTTTGATGTTGGGAATGTGTGATGATATAATATTTGTTGCAACATTGGATTAAGTTGAAAAAATATGAAATTGCATACAGTACATGTCCTTTAAAACTGACTTTGGGACTATGTTGCAAAATAGTTGTATTTGTCAATTGAGACAGCGTTGGATCCACGTTATAGGTTGGGAAATGATAAAAATTCAATATTCAAATCAACGTCAGAACCCGACATTGATTAAACGTCATCAAAAGGCATGTTGTTTTAACGTTGTATTTGTGTTGTCGAATATTGGTTGGTAAAATTAACAAATTTCAATGGTTAGTGCTGTATGAACTTTGGGGAGGTGAACGGTACTTTGGGCTGTGGGATTGAGTGTGTTGTGCAGGTGTTTGAGTTGTATTGGCGGGTTATATGGACGGGAGGGGGGAGGTGTTTGTTATGCGGGATTAATTTGTGGCATATTAAATATAAGCCTGGTTGTGTTGTGGCTAATAGAGTATATATATGTCTTGTGTTTATTTACTGTTTTAGTCATTCCCAGCTGAATATCAGGTCCCACCCGCCTCTCACAGCATCTTCCCTATCTGAATCGCTCCCACTGCCCTCTAGTCCTTCACTCTCACTTTCCTCATCCACAAATCTTTCATCCTCGCTCAAATTAATGGGGAAATAGTCGCTTTCTCGGTCCGAATCGCTCTCGCTGCTGGTGGCCATGATTGTAAACAATGTGCAGATGTGAGGAGCTCCACAACCTGTGACGTCACGCTACTCGTCTGCTACTTCTGGTACAGGCAAGGCTTTTTTATCAGCCACCAAAAGTTGCGAACTTTATCGTCGATGTTCTCTACTAAATCCTTTCAGCAAACATATGGCAATATCGCGAAATGATCAAGTATGACACAAAGAATGGACCTGCTATCCCCGTTTAAATAAGAACATTGCATTTCAGTAGGCCTTTAGTAACGTTTATGACAACCTTTTTCCAAAACACTATATAGAATGTGAGATATAACAGGGTAATGCATACGTTTGTCATTTGTTTTCAAAACGCTTACAAAAAAAGTGGGACCCCAAAAATTTACTGTGGGACCCCATTTTTATGACTTGATGGAGTCCCTGGGACCCCATTTTGAAAATTCCTAGCGCCAACAGTGCTGTCAACAGAGGAGAAAAAAATGCTTTATTTAAATAAATATTATTATATTTTATTTATTTATTTATTTAAATAAATATTATTATATTTTATTTTTTTCTTTATTTATTTATTTAAATAAATATTATTATATTTTATTTATTTATTTATTTATTTATTTAAATAAATATTATTATATTATAACATATTATTTATTTAAATAAATAATATGTTCCGCAGCCTCTGAAGCAGAACCTCCAGGTTCTGTAACAGCTTCTTCCCTCAGGTCGTAAGACTCTTGAACGCATCATAATTAAATTATCCCCTCAACTCCCCCCAAAATGGATTAACTCGCTGGAATAAAAACGACAATATAACATACATCTATAAAAATGGACGCATGTGAAAAAGTGCACTATATTTATCTGTACAGTAATCTATTTATTTATTTATTCATATTTATATATATTTATTTATTATATATATACATATCTTACTTATATATATATATATATATATATATATATATGTATATATTTATATATGCACCTTATTGTTTTTTTATCCTGCACTACCATGAGCTTACGTAACAAGATTTCGTTCTTATCTGTGCCGTAAAGTTCAAATTTGAATGACAATAAAAAGGAAGTCTAAGTCTAAGTCTAAGTCTATATTATTTATAAAGCAAGTTCGAGTATCATTGGCAAATTTTCACCTAGTCCCGGCCTTGGCGTGCTGCCCACCCTGGCACGCATATATGCATACTTGCCAACCTTGAGACCTCCGATTTCGGGAGGTGGGCGGGGAGGGGGCGTGGTTGGGGGTGTGGTTAAGAGGGGAGGAGTATATTTACAGCTAGGATTCACCAAGTCAAGTATTTCATATATATATATATATATATATATATATATATATATATATATATATATATATATATATAAATAAAAGAAATACTTGAATTTCAGTGTTGATTTACTTACACATATACACACACATAACACTCATCTACTCATTGTTGAGTTAAGCGTTGAATTGTCCATCCAGACAAACTGCTTTACGGTAGACGAAAACGTGACTGCTGTTGTTGTGTGTTGTTGCCGCGCTGGGAGGACGTTAATGAAACGGCCTAACAATAAACCCACATAAGAAACCAAGAACTCGCCCTCGATCATTCTACAGTTATAACATCAATGGGCAGGTATGCTGTTTATATTGTGTGCCTGAATTATGGGAGATTTTCGGGAGAAAATACTTGGCAAGTATGCATATATGTGTCCTCTTTTTGGGGATTTCAGAATATGGTCAGCCTAGTATACGGTTATAGAGACACTCAACGGTGATGTAGAAGGTTAACACAATTTTTAAAACGTATATCTGTTTGTCTGTCCATTAGTTTGATATCAGGCTACTTTCTTGTTTAATGGAAGACAACATCTAATATGTCCAGTAAAAAAAACAACAAAAACAGCACAAATGGATTTTAATTCAGATCTGATGCAATTATGCCAGGCACCGCCAGTTACACATTTTTGGATGATCCTGGTAATGAACGAAAATGCGATTTTGATTACTTTTCAGTGAGCTCAAATGCAGTTTTCCTGCGGATTCAAGGCATGATAATAAACAATAAATCTTTTTTTTTGTGTATGTGAGTGTGTGTGCATGTGTGTGTGTCAGCAAGACCTTCACATTGAGCACAGCCCAATCTCACCATTATTATTCCCCTGGTGGTCTGCTAAATCTGCCTGTTTTACACTGAGCTGTCACCCCTTTATGGCACACCATAGCGATGAAGATACTGCTCAGATGTTCTCCTATTATCTCCCAGCCTCAGCTTGCACACAACTTAAGGCATCCAGTTGTAAAAGTATAAAAAAATCCATTTTTCCCCCCCGTCGCTGGACAATTATAATATTTATGAGAAGGAACCTGAAGGGGAAAAAAACTGAAATGTATTCTCCGGCTGTTAAATTCCTCTGCCTGTATTTTAGTTTTAAATCCCCCCTCTTTATTATTATTACTTTTTTCTTAAATAAAACACCACCAAGAAACCACTCAAGCATTTGTCGGTGCAATTGTACAACACAATGCCATAAATGGATAAGAGGCTGCTGGTTGAAACTGCTGACAGAAGCAGAAGCACACAGTTCACACTGAGCAAGGTATTGGGTCAGTGTGTGTGTGTGTGTGTGTGTGTGTGTGTGTGTGTGTGTGTGTGTGTGTGTGTGTGTCTTCTGCTATTTTTACCCTTCTTGAGGCATCAACAAGGAAAATAACAATAACATATGTATAAAGAGACATACTGTAATAACTTTAAGTAAATAATGAAGAATAAAAAACAATTACAAACATCCATCCATCCATGTTCTACTGCTTATCCGAGGTCAGGTCCCTCTCCCCAGCCACTTCGTCCAGCTCTTCCCGGGGGATCCCGAGGCGTTCCCAGGCCAGCCGGGAGACACAGTCTTCCCAACATGTCCTGGGTCTTCCCCGTGGCCTCCTACCTGTCGGACGTGCCCTAAACACCTCCCTAGGGAGGCGTTCGGGTGGCATCCTGACCAGATGCCCGAACCACCTCATCTGGCTCCTCTCCATGTGGAGGGGCAGCGGCTTTACTTTGAGCTCCCCCCGGATGACAGAGCTTCTCACCCTATCTCTAAGGGAGAGACCCGCCACCCGGCGGAGGAAACTCATTTGGGCCGCTTATACCCGTGATTTTGTCCTTTCGGTCATAACCCAAAGCTCATGACCATAGGTGAGGATGGGAACGTAGATCGACCGGTAAATTGAGAACTTTGCCTTCCGGCTCAGCTCCTTCTTCACCACAACGGATCGATACAGCGTCCGCATTACTGAAGACTCCTAGGTACTTCAACTCCTCCACTTGGGGCAGGGTCTCCTCCCCAACCCGGAGATGGCACTCCACCCTTTTCCGGGAAAGAACCATGGACTCGGACTTGGAGGTGCTGATTCTCATCCCAGTCGCTTCACACTCGGCTGCGAACCGATCCAGTGAGAGCTGAAGATCCTGGCCAGATGAAGCCATCAGGACCACATCATCTGCAAAAAGCAGAGACCTAATCCTGCAGCCACCAAACCAGATCCCCTCAACGCCCTGACTGCGCCTAGAAATTCTGTCCATAAAAGTTATGAACAGAATCGGTGACAAGAGGCAGCCTTGGCGGAGTCCAACCCTCACTGGAAACGGGTCCGACTTACTGCCGGCAATGCGGACCAAGCTCTGACACTGATCGTACATGGAGCGGACCGCCACAATGAGACAGTACGATACCCCATACTCTCTGAGCACTCCCCACAGGACTTCCCGAGGGACACGGTCAAATGCCTTCTCCAAGTCCACAAAGCACATGTAGACTGGTTGGGCAAACTCCCATGCACCCTCAAGGACCCTGCCGAGAGTATAGAGCTGGTCCACAGTTCCACGACCAGGACGAAAACCGCACTGTTCCTCCTGAATCCGAGGTTCGACCTTTCGGCGTAGCCTCTTCTCCAGTACACCTGAATAGACCTTACCGGGAAGGCTGAGGAGTGTGATACCACAGTAGTTGGAACACACCCTCCGGTTCCCCTTCTTAAAGAGAGGAACCACCACCCCGGTCTGCCAATCCAGAGGTACCGCCCCCGATTTCCACGTGATGCCGCAGTGTCTTGTCAACCAAGACAGCCCCACAGCATCCAGAGCCTTAAGGCGGATCTCATCCACCCCCGGGGCCTTGCCACCGAGGAGCTTTTTAACTACCTCAGCAACCTCAGCCCCAGAAATAGGAGAGCCCACCACAGATTCCCCAGGCACTGCTTCCTCATAGGAAGACATGTTGGTGGGATTGAGGAGGTCTTCGAAGTGTTCCCTCCACCGATCCACAACATCCGCAGTCGAGGTCAGCAGAACACCATCCTCACCATACACGGTGTTCATAGTGCACTGCTTCCCCTTCCTGAGGGGGCGGATGGTGGTCCAGAATCGCTTCGAAGCCGTCCGGAAGTCGTTTTCCAAACAAAACATTAAAAAAAAAAAAAATACATACTAAAATCTTATTTTTTTTATATTCGCATAGTATGTTTATATTAATAATGTTGTAAATACAAATCTTTATATATATAGAAAGGGTGGTCCTAAAGAGGTAGGCCTTATTAGGAGGTCTCAAGAAGGTAATGAATACAAGCATGTGTGTGTGTGTGTGTGTGTGTGTGAGTTATTGTATTTCTACACTTCTTGAGACATCCACAAGGAAAAGTAGCTTCCATATGAGGAGGTGTGAACAAGTTAAGACCGAAATCATGGTCCCA
>NC_084557.2:43718191-43740691 GCF_033978685.3 Nerophis lumbriciformis
AATTGCTTCATCTAGTTATGTATTGAGTTTATTTTATTTTTCATTATCAAATGGTTCAAGTCAAATGTTTACAGTTATTTTTTTTATTTTGTTTCAATTTCAAGCAAATTTAATGGCTTTAAATATTCTCTATTACAGACTAAAAAACAATTTTAATATCATTATTCTTTGTTGTAAGTTGATTTCTATTTATTTGTTGTTTTCTTTAATATTACTAATAGGGTTGTGAATCTTTGGGGACCTAACAATTCAGTCTGTGTACCTTCCGTTCATTCTATTTCCAATTCTTAACTGCAAATCAAAAAACTAATTTCGGGCCATTTTTTCTATTTTTATTTCTGAAACAAAAGTTGGACAACTATTTAATGAGACTTTTTTTAAAAGGACAATAGGACTCCTGCTGAACAAAAATGTTACCGTCATGCTAAAAACATGCTAAATGCATAGGAAAAGTTACAGTACTGCTTCCGGTTCAATTTGTCATCACACAGATAAACACACATTTTTGCATTTTGGATGAACATAAATTGGATTTTTGTGTTTATCTGGAAAAAAAAAAAACATCAAAGGAAAACAGCACAAATTAACATTTTATGACAATATTTTAATGAAAATCCACCTTTTTTTGTTTGTTTTCAAATCTGCCATACATAATAAAAATCAAAAAATGGCCCTAATTTTGGTTTTTGATTTGCATTTCAGAATTGGAACTAGAACGAACGGAAGGTACACGGACCCAATTCGATTCGATTCTCGATTCAAACCATTTCTAGCAATGTATTATTTGGTATAATACTTATAATGAAACTTTTTCAAAACAGGTTGCAGGTTGGAAAAAATCCTGGTTGCAGGGAGATGGTCCGTGTACCTTCTGTTCATTCTAGTTCCAATTCTGAAACGTTAATCAAAAAACAAAATTAGAGCAGTTTTTTGATTTTTATTATAAATGGCAGGTTTTAAAACAAACAAAAAAGGGTTGATTTTCATTAAAATATTGCCATAAAATTGGATTTTGTGCTGCTTTTGTCAGGCTTGTCCCTGACAGTTTGGTTATGTTTTAGTTGTTCCTCTGTGTTTGTCTTTGTTTCCTGTCAGCGCTCTTATTTTGGTTGTTCCCTGCTTTTCTCCCTGAGTGCTGTTTTCCCTCAGGTGTGGCTGATTGGCACCTGGCCACACCTGGTGTCAATCAGCCAGCTGCTATTTAAACCTGCCTTGCCATCCAGTCTGTGCTGGAGTATTGTCGATGTCAGTGTAGCTTTAAGCGGAATGCTGTGGACTGTTTGTTTTTTCCATAGTTCCTGGTATCCTGTTTCCTGTCTTCAAGTTCCTGGTTTGTGTTTTCTTTATTTTCGACATTAAATCATGTTTTCCTGCACAGAGCCTGCCTTCTCTTAAAACCCATTTTTATTCACTGGCTTTTAACCCAGCATGAGATTTTAAACTGTTTTTAGCTTTTAACTTTTTTAAAGGGTGACATTATCACAATTTCAGAAGGGTTAAAACCATTAAAAATCAGTTCCCAGTGGCTTATTTTATTTTTTGAAGTTTTTTTAAAAATTTTACCCATCACGCAATATCCCTAAAAAAAGCTTCAAAGTGCCTGATTTTAACCATCGTTATATACACCCGTCCATTTTCCTGTGACGTCACATAGTGATGCCAACACAAACAAACATGGCGGATAGAACAGCAAGCTATAGCGACATTAGCTCGGATTCAGACTCGGATTTCAGCGGCTTAAGCGATTCAACAGATTACGCATGTATTCAATCAATCAATCAATCAATCTTTATTTATATAGCCCTAAATCACAAGTGTCTCAAAGGGCTGCACAAGCCACAACGACATCCTCGGTACAAAGCCCACATATGGGCAAGGAAAAACTCACCCCAGTGGGACGTCGATGTGAATGACTATGAGAAACCTTGGAGAGGACCGCATATGTGGGTAACCCCCCCCCCTCTAGGGGAGACCGAAAGCAATGGATGTCGAGTGGGTCTGACATAATATTGTGAGAGTCCAGTCCATAGTGGATCCAACATAATAGTAAGAGTCCAGTCCATAGTGGGGTCAGCAGGACACCATCCCGAGCGGAGACGGGTCAGCAGCGTAGAGATGTTCCCAGCCGATGCACAGGCGAGCGGTCCACCCCGGGTCCCGACTCTGGACAGCCAGCACTTCATCCATGGCCACCGGACCTGTGCCCCCCCCCCCCCTCAAGGAAAAGGGGAGCAGAGGAGAAAAGAAAAGAAACGGATGGTTGTAGTGTGGAGGCAGGTAGCGAAAACGAAATTGAAGAAGAAACTGAAGCTATTGAGCCATATCGGTTTGAACCGTATGCAAGCGAAACCGACGAAAACGACACGACAGCCAGCGACACGGGAGAAAGCCAGGACGAATTCGGCGATCGCCTTCTAACCAACGATTGGTATGTGTTTGTTTGGCATTAAAGGAAACTAACAACTATGAACTAGGTTTACAGCATATGAAATACATTTGGCAACAACATGCACTTTGAGAGTGCAGACAGCCCATTTCAGGTGCGCTAAAAACATATATTTTTCTACGATTTGAGCACTCAGGTTAACCATACCTAAATAGACACAAAATACTGCATTACACAAGACTACCCGAATGTACTCGAATGATTGAAATAAATAAATGTTTTTAAGCTAAATTATTGGTAAACACAGTTTATGTATAATTTACGTAAAACCGCGAGTAATGAATAAAGTTTTCATCAATATATTCTGTAGACATACCCTCATCCGCTCTCTTTTCCTGAAAGCTGATCTGTCCAGTTTTGGAGTTGATGTCAGCATACTTGCCAACCTTGAGACCTCCGATTTCGGGAGGTGGGGGGTGGGGGCGTGGTCGGGGGTGGGGCGGGGCGTGGTTGGGGGCATGGTTAAGAGGGGAGGAGTATATTGACAACTAGAATTCACCAAGTCAAGTATTTCATATATATATATATATATATATATATATATATACATCCTGAAAATATGCAAACAAAACTGTGTTTAGATAATTGATACTTCAAACTTGCATAAATAAATATTAAGGAATATAACATAACTTGGCTTCTGAGAGCTTCAAAATGTAATGAATAAAATGCTAAAGTTGTTGATAAACAAGCAATTATTTTAATAATTAAATATGGTCATTTTAAATGAATTACTATGATAATTTAAAATTAATTATTTCAAATATGTTTATTTTAATGTATAATTCTAATGCCTGGATGTAATAAGGAGTCAGAAAAATACAAATAAAAATACAATTAATTTTGATGTTTTTAGCTAAATATAGTAAAAATTTATTTAGTTTTTTTTTTTTTTTTAAATTAATATATATATTTATTTTTAGGTAAGATAAACATAATACAACTTATCTCTTGTCTGGATGATTTAGTTCCTGTCACCCTGTTGTCCTCCCGTCGTGAAAAAAGGCTGTCCTCACTCAGGCTGAAAATCGGGAGAATTCCGGGAGAATATTTGTCCCGGGAGGTTTTCGGGAGAGGCGCTGAATTTCGGGAGTCTCCCGGAAAATTCGGGAGGGTTGGCAAGTATGGCATCTGCTTTGAGTGTCGCAGGATATCCACACATTATTGCCATCTCTGTCGTAGCATACCTTTTGTCGGTAAAGTGTGCGGAACAAACGACTGACCATTTTCATCGGCTTTCCCCACACCCTCGTATTTTGAACAAGTTTCGTCCAATTTCTTGCCACTTTCGCATCTTTGGGCCACTGGTGCAACTTGAATCCGTCCCTGTTCGTGTTGTTACACCCTCCGACAACACACGGACGAAAGTGAGAAATTGGCGGATTGCTTTCCGATGTGACGTCACGTTGTGTAATAGAAAGGCGTTTAATTCGCCAAAATTCACCCATTTAGAGTTCGGAAATCGGTTAAAAAAATATATGGTCTTTTTTTCTGCAACATCAAGGTATATATTGACCCTTACATAGGTCTGGTGATAATTTTTCCCTTTAACTGTTTTTAACTTTTAAACAGTTTTTTTATCTAACAAATTGTTCTAAGGGTAATTTATATTTGCTTTTTCAATGTGTATTTTTATTCCTGTTTTGAATGTTATTTTTTAGTCTGTCCTTTGCCTCTATTTCTTTGTGGTGTACAGCCCTTTGTTCTTCAATTGTGCTTGTTTTTAAAGGGCTTTATAAATACATTTGGTATGGTATGGTTCTAGGCATCATGGGGTTCGTCACCAACACTCCGTGACAGTTTTCCTTTTATTGATTTAAATTTTTTCCAAATAAACACAAAAATCGATTATGCAATATGTTAAGTTAAAGTACCAATGATTGTCACACACACACACTAGGTGTGGTGAAATGTGTCCTCTGCATTTGACCTATCACCCTTGATCACCCCCTGAGAGGTGAGGGTAGCAGTAGCGGGAATGATTTTTGGTGATTTAACCCCCAATTCCAACCCTAGATGCTGAGTGCTAAGCAGGTTCATCCAAAATGCAAAAATGCATGGTTATCCGTGTGATAAATTGAACCGGAAGCAGTATTTTAGGCCCGTGTACTAGTGATGGGTTGATGAGGCGTCATGAAACGTTTCGACACATTGCAAAACTGTCGATACTGTGTCACTAAATACTGACATCTGCTGGACATTAAAAATCCCTACAGGCAACCTATTGCCCGACTCAACTGACACTGATTTTATGACCTAGTATATACAATAATATAAACCAAGTCATTGTATTTTATTTAGGATTATTTCATATCTTCATTTAAATAAAAATATATTTTCATCTTTTTTGCATACAATAAATGTGAACATGTATCATAACATGGAAATCTAAGAGAACGTGTTGTGAATGAGGATGCTTGTGGACTGGGAATTTATGTTATTTTATTTTTTTTAAATTTTTATTTAAAAAAAAAAACAGTTTTTCCAACGTATTAAATTTTAGACAATTTTTCTTATTATTTCTCCGGCTGTAGAAAAGACTCGCTCACAGGACACAGAGGAGGTGTCAGTGCGACACAGTTTGCGTATCGGTCACATGACTTTCTAAAAGCAGTACGCGCACCGACACAGGGTTTTGCTCTATGAGCTCGACGCATGCGCCGATGCATCGGTGTTGCCGGACCCATCACTACAGCGGTGACGTGCGGTGAGGTTGATGGCTGGTGAGGCACTGACTTCATCACAGTCAGATTTACAAACATATGAACCCTAAAGAGTATCTTATTCACCATTTGATTGGCAGCAGTTAACGGGTTATGTTTAAAAGCTCATACCAGCATTCTTCCCTGCTTGGCACTCAGCATCAAGGGTTGGAATTGGGGGTTAAATCACCAAAAATGATTCCCAGGCACGGCGCCGCTGCTGCCCACTGCTCCCCTCACCTCCCAGGGGGTGAACAAGGGGATGGGTCAAATGCAGAGGACACATTTCATTACACCTAGTGTGTGTGTGACAATCATTGGTACTTTAACTTAACTTTAACTTTACACATACAAACTGTAGCACACAAAAAAGCACATTTAATAAAAAAAACGTTATTATGGTCTTACCTTTACTTAGAAATTAAGTCCATGCGCCGCAACTAAAGCCCTCACTTAAACTTTCCACGTGCAAGATTGAATCTATTTAAAAAAGTGTAACCGAGGGTTTATAAATGTCGCCTATACTGTATGAAACAACGAAATAACAAACACGGAGGCTCCAGTTTACACGAGGACCACTTTATTTACCTTCTTTCAAAATCCTCCGCAACGTGACATCACTTCCGCTCTTAGCGCCTTCAAAATAAGAGCTCAAGGCATATACTGTATAACAGCGCATAACAGGAACTTAACATCACAAAGAGGAAAGCCCATGAAAATAGGTTACAAAAGTTATTTAATAAGAAGCCAAAAAGTGCAAAAACAATAATGTTCGTGTTGGAGGAGTTGTGAATTAGGTACACCGCAGTCTGCAGGTGTATCTAATGTTGTGTCCCTGCAGTCATTCACAACTCCTCCAACACCAACATTATTGTTTTTGCACTTTTTGGCTTCTTATGAAATATTTTTTTTAAATAGATTCAATCTTGCACGTGGAAAGTTTAAGTGTGGGCTTTAGTTGATATAACAATTCTACGGCGGGGGTGCAGGAGGCGAGCCTCAGCCAGTGCGTCTTTTGCAGCCGTTTTATGATCGCTCAGCACAAGAAATACTTTACACACATACAGTTGTTGACAAAATACACTGTACATTATATACCTCAGCTAACTAAACTATGGAAATGTATAATATAGTTCATATAGCAATACAGTCTCACTGCACAGCAGGCCAGCAGTTAGCCGAGTCATTGCGCAATCCATGTTGCGGCACTGAGTGACGTGCCTCAACCGGCTGCTGTTCACCGCACCGTCTCTTCTCAGTATTTGAACGGCAAATGTGAAAATTCAGCGATTTTGAATAAAAATAATCTAAAACTGGTGATTTTAAATGGAAAATAACTTTATAGTATAATCACTGGATACATATAACTATTTTTTTTTTTTCTTTTTAAATTTTTTTTCTTTCCATGATGGCAGGTGAGGTTCCGCCTCACCTCCCTCTAGTGACTGCACGTCACTGCACTACAGTGTACCTTCCGTTCATTCTATTTCCAATTGTTAAACGCAACTCAAAAAGTAAAATTAGGGCTGTTTTTCAATTTTTATTACATGTAGCAGATTTTAAAACAAACAAAAAAGGGTTGATTTTCATTAAAATATTGCCATAAAATTGGATTTTGTGCTGATTTTCTTTTATGGATTTTTATTTTTCCAGATAATCACATAAATCGAATATATTTTCATCCAAAATGCAAAAATGTGTGATGACAAATTGAACCGGAAGCAGTATTTTAGCTTTTCTTTTACGTTTAGCATGTTTTTAACATAACGATAACAGCTTTGTTCAGCAGGAGTCCTATTGTTGTTTTAAAAAAAGTCTCGCTAAATAGTTGTCCAACTTTTGTTTCAGAAATGAAAATAGAAAAAATGGCCCGAAATTAGATTTTTAATTTGCATTTAATAATTGAAAATAGAATGAACGGAAGGTACACGGACCATATTAGCTTTTCCTTTGCGTTTAGCATGTTTTTAGCATAAAAGTAACATCTTTGTCAATTTGTCCTTTTAAAAAAGTCTCGCCAAATAGTTGTCCAACTTTTGTTTCAGAAATCAAAATAGAAAAAAATGGAATGTGTTTTTTGATTTGCATTTAAGAATTGGAAATAGAAGGAACGGAGGAAGGTGCACGGACCGGAAATGGTCTAAAAATGTATTTTTTATCAACTGTATTCTTATTAAAAATAAAAAATCCTAAAAAAATTGTATTTATTTTTAAATACATTTTTGAAATAAATGAATTGATTTTAGAATGGACATGAATACAAATGAAGTTTCGGATGTGAATCGATTTTTCAGTTAATAAAGAGACAATTTTATGCAGAGGTGCACTTATAACATTGGTGGATTGAGAAGTACTGTGTATTTTGTAAGCCAAATACCGTATACTGTATGAAATTGTGAATCCCAATTTAAAATGCATTTCCAAACCCTGCCACATTTATTGGAAAAAAAACCCAATCACACTGATTGCCGCCTCAATCTGCTTTGGGGTCCATTCTTCAAATCAGTGCACTTGAGCTCCCGTACCAAGGTGCCACTTTGGGGCACGTTAGTTTATCACTGATGAGGGACCGTTCTTTTGGTCCTTCATTTGCAGAATGAGTCATTCCTCCAAAGGTGTAAAGGCTTGCTGTCGCCGATGCGGCAGAGGTTCCACATGGAATAAATGTGACAGTGCTTGGGCGTCCTGGGACGGTTCATTCACCAGCAGGGGCAACGTGCTCGTTAACATCCTCATCAGGGATTGCGGAGTAATCAATTAGCACGTAAACATATGGAATTACATGTTGCATGTGCACATGAACACAAGGGTCATTAGCTTCAGTTCATTTAGCTACAGTTGTATGTAGGAAGAACCCGTTCAAGATTAGACAAACAAACAGTGTACAGGGTTACCGAACAGGAACGCTGATGGGAAGAAGATGAGTAAAAAAATACAATCTCGACTGGGCTCCTAAGGGGGCCTAGTCTGGAGTGGGAAGAAACCTCCATGCCATGCACACAAAAACATGTTACATTTAATCACAACAACTCGCAACAGAGGGTGGGGGGGGGGGGGGGGAGTTGGGGCCCCGGAGGTCGACTGCTGCTATGAAGCACTGCCAGCCGTCCATCACCCCGAAGGGGAATCAAGCGGTGGTGAAGGCGTGGAGTGGGGTAGGTGTGTGTGTTATGCAACATACTTTAGGTAAAAATCATTTGTCTTGAGTAGGGTTGTAAGGTATACCTGTACTAGTATAGTATCGCGGTACTAATGAATAAAAACCGTGAAAGACCATACGATAAAATATACTACTGGTGACTGCAGTAGTTTTATGAAGTGATGTGATAATAATTTATAGAGGTCGGAATCTTTCACGACTTAATCCCATTCCAATTCTTGGGGTGATAATCCCATTCAGAATCGATTCTCGCAATGTCATTGTTGGTATGATAATTGTGACGAAACATTTTCAATGCAGGTTACAGGTTACAAAACCTCCTTTTTGGAATGACATGTACACACAGCGAGCAAGCATTACATGTCCTAAAAACGTCTTTTAAGAAGTCATTCTAAAAAAAAAAAAATACACAGTACAGACCAAAGGTTTGGAAACACCTTCTCATTCAATGCATTTTCTTTATTTTCATGACTATCTACATTGTAGATTGTCACAAACTATGAATGAACACATGTGGAGTGCAGCATCGTGTGGACATCGGGGGCGGTACCTCTGGATTGGCAGACCGGGGTGGTGGTTCCTCTCTTTAAGAAGGGTACCGGAGGGTATGTTCTAACTATCGTGGGATCACACTCCTCAGCCTTCCCGGTAAGGTCTATTCAGGTGTACTGGAGAGGAGGCTACGCCGGATAGTCGAACCTCGGATTCAGAAGGAACAGTGTGGTTTTCGTCCTGGTCGTGGAACTGTGGACCAGCTCTATACTCTCGGCAGGGTCCTTGAGGGTGCATGGGAGTTTGCCCAACCAGTCTACATGTGTTTTGTGGACTTGGAGAAGGCATTCGACCGTGTCCCTCGGGAAGTCCTGTGGGGAGTGCTCAGAGAGTATGGGGTATCGGACTGTCTGATTTTGGCGGTCCGCTCCCTGTATGATCAGTGTCAGAGCTTGGTCCGCATTGCCGGCAGTAAGTCGGACACGTTTCTAGTGAGGGTTGGACTCCGCCAAGGCTGCCCTTTGTCACTGATTCTGTTCATAACTTTTATGGACATAATTTCTAGGCGCAGTCAAGGCGTTGAGGGGATCTGGTTTGGTGGCTGCAGGATTAGGTCTCTGCTTTTTGCAGATGATGTGGTCCTGATGGCTTCATCTGGCCATGATCTTCAGCTCTCGCTGGATCGGTTCGCAGCCGAGTGTGAAGCGACTGGGATGAGAATCAGCACCTCCAAGTCCGAGTTCATGGTTCTCGCCCGGAAAAGGGTGGAATGCCATCTTCAGGTTGGGGAGGAGACCCTGCCCCAAGTGGAGGAGTTCAAGTACCTCGGAGTCTTGTTCACGAGTGAGGGAAGAGTGGATCGTGAGATCGACAGGCGGATCGGTGCGGCATCTTCAGTAATGCGGACGCTGAATCGATCCGTTGTGGTGAAGAAGGAGCTGAGCCGGAAGGCAAAGCTCTCAATTTACCAGTCGATCTACGTTCCCATCCTCACCTATGGTCATGAGCTTTGGGTTATGACCGAAAGGACAAGATCACGGGTACAAGCGGCCGAAATGAGTTTCCTCCGCCGGGTGGCGGGGCTCTCCCTTAGAGATAGGGTGAGAAGCTCTGTCATCCGGGGGGAGCTCAAAGTAAAGCCACTGCTCCTCCACATTGAGAGGAGCCAGATGAGGTGGTTCGGGAATCTGGTCAGGATGCCACCCGATCGCCTCCCTCGGGAGGTGTTTAGGGCACGTCCGACCGGTAGGAGGCCACGGGGAAGACCCAGGACACGTTGGGAAGACTATGTCTCCCGGCTGGCCTGGGAACGAAGTGGCTGGGGAGAGGGAAGTCTGGGCTTCCCTGCTTAGGCTGCTGCCCCCGCGACCCGACCTCGGATAAGCGGAAGAAGATGGATGGATGGATCGATGTGGAGTTATGTACTTAACAAAAAAAAGGTGAAATAACTGAAAACATGTTTAATATTTTAGTTTCTTCAAAATAGCCACCCTTTGCTCGGATTACTGTTTTGCACACTCTTGGCATTCTCTCCATGAGCTTCAAGAGGTAGTCACCTGAAATGTTTTTTTTCACTTCACAGGTGTGCTTGAAGGCGTCCGTCCGGTGTAGGCACAGACTACCAAGGCAAACGCGTGCAATTTTTCAGCACTTATGCAGATCCCAAATACAGATCAGCAGGTACCAGAAGGTAAGAAAAGTTGCTTTTGCATACAATTGCGAAACAAAACCCCAGATAATATGTCTTACCTTATACACACACCATAATAATACTCCTATGTTTAATGCGGCAACGATCCTTCAAGCGACCTGTGTTCATAGCTTACCAAGGTTGTAGTAAAACATTTTTCATAGATTGTTGAGCGCCGGTTGTAATGTTCTATATTTTCAATGGAACATTTAAATGTTGGTGTTGTTTACTTGAGATGTATTGACAACATAGTGCAGCCTACACTTATCTCTTATGTTTGACTGCCATCTACTGGTCACACTTATCATTACACCATGTACCCAAGAAAATAGCTTTGAGGTGGGTAAGCTCAACCAAACGTATTCCTTACATTAGGCGCACCGGGTTATAAGGCGCAATGTCAAGTTTTGAGAAAAAAAAAAGATTTTAAGTGCGCCTTATAGTCCGAAAATGCGATTTCCCCCCCCCCCCCAAAGTAGACATTTACAGTTAAGTTTAAATCAACATACATGGTTAATGGGAAATATGGTACATTATACACACACCATAATAATACTCCTATGTTGAAGCACAGTACAATCCATCAAGCGGTGCGACTTCATAGCTTACCAAATTCGTACTGAAACATGTTGATAGAATTTAGAGCGCCGTGTGTAATGTTCTAAATTTTTAACGGAACATATAACAGTTTGGTGTTGTTTACTTGAGTCATATTGCGGCCTACACATATTTCTTATGTGTGACTGCCATCTCCTGATCACACTTATATTTTCACCGAGCATCAAATAAAATTGCTTCGAGGTCGGTGAGCACAACCAACGGTTATAAGGCGCACTGTCGAGTTTTGAGAGACAAAAAAAAGGATTTTAAGTGCGCCTTATAGTCAGGAAAATATGGTACATTATACACACACCATAATAATACTTGTATGTTGAAGCACAGTACAATCCATCAAGCGGTGTGGCTTCATAGCTTACCAAATTCGTACTGAAACATGTTGATAGATTTTACAGCGCCGTGTGTAATGTTCTATATTTTTAACGGAACATATAACAGTTTGGTGTTGTTTACTTGAGTCACATAAGGCGCACTGTCGAGTTTTGAGAGAGAAAAAAATGATTTTTTGTGCGCCTTTTAACCTGAAAAAGACGGTACATTATACACACACCATAATAATACTCTTATGTTGAAGCACAGTACAATCCATCAAGCGGTGCGGCTTCATAGCTTACCAAATTTGTACTAAAACATGTTGATTGACATTTGAGAGCCGTGTGTAATGTTTTATATTTTCAATGGAATATATAACAGTTCTGTGTTGTTTACTTGAGTCATATTGCAGTCTACACGTATTTCTTATGTGTGACTGCCATCTACTGATCACACTTATAATTTCACCGTGCATCAAATAAAATTGCTTTGAGGTCGGTGAGCACAACCAACGGTTATACGGCGCACTGTCGAGTTTTGAGAGAGAAAAAAATATGATTTTTAAGTGCGCCTTATAGTCCGAAAAATACGATAGATGATTTTTCCCCTTATAATAGACATTTACAGTTAAGTTGAAATCAACATACATGGTTGATGGGAAATACGGTACATTATACACACACACCATAATAATACTCGTATGTTGAAGCACAGTGCAATCCATCAAGCGGTGCGGCTTCATAGCTTACTAAATTCGTACTAAAACATGTTGATAGATGTTTGAGCGCCGTGTGTAATGTTCTATATTTTTAACGGAACATATAACAGTTTGGTGTTGTTTACTCGAGTCATATTGCAGTCTACACGTATCGCTTATGTTTGACTGCCATCTACTGATCACACTTATAATTTCACCGTGTATCAAATAAAATTGCTTCGAGTTCGGTGAGCACAACCAACGGTTATAAGGCGCACTATAGAGTTTTGAGAGAGAAAAAAAAGATTTTAAGTGCGCCTTATAGTCCGAAAAATACGGTACCTTATACACACACCATAATATTACTCCTATGTTGAAGCACAGTACAATCCATCAAGCGGTGCGGCTTCATAGCTTACCAAATTCGTACTGAAACATGTTGATACATTTTAGAGCGCCGTGTGTAATGTTCTATATTTTTAACGGAACATATAACAGTTTGGTGTTGTTTACTTGAGTCATATTGCAGCCTACACGTATCTCTTATGTTTTACTGCCATCTACTGATCACACTTTTTTTTCACCGTGCATCAAATAAAATTGCTTCGAGGTAGGTGAGCACAACCAATGGTTATAAGGCGCACTATAGAGTTTTGAGAGAAAAAAAAAAAGATTTTAAGTGCGCCTTATAGTCCGAAAAATACGGTACCTTATACACACACCATAATTATACTTGTATGTTGAAGCACAGTACAATCCATCAAGCGGTGAGGCTTCATAGCTTACCAAATTTGTACTAAAACATGTTGATAGATTTTAGAACGCTATGTGTAATGTTCTATATTTTCAACGGAACAAAAAACAGTTTGGTGTTGTTTACTTGAGTCATATTGCAGTCTACACGTATCTCTTATATTTGACTGCCATCTACTGATCACACTAATATTTTCACCTTGCATCAAATAAAATTGCTTCGAGGTCGGTGAGCACAACCGTTATAAGGCGCACTGTCGAGTTTTGAGAGAAAAAAAAAAGGATTTTAAGTGCGCCTTATAGTCCGAAAAATACGGTTCATTATACACCCATCATAATAATACTTGTATGTTGAAGCACAGTACAATCCATCAAGCGGTGCGGCCTCATACCAAATTTGTACTAAAACATGTTGATAGATTTTTGAGAGCCGTGTGTAATGTTCTATATTTTTCAACGGAATACATAACAGTTTATTGTTGTTTATTTGAGTCATTTTGCAGTCTACACATATATATTATGTGTGACTGCTATCTACTTATCACACTTATAATTTCACCGTGCATCAAATAAAATTGCTTCGAGGTCGGTGATCACTGTCTAGTTTTGAGGAACAAAAAAAAGGATTTTAAGTGTGCCCTATAGTCCGAAAAATATGGCACATTATACACACACCATAATAATACCTGCATGTTGAAGCACAGTACAATCCATCAAGCGGTGCGGCTTCATAGCTTACCAAATTTGTACTAAAACATGTTGATAGATTTTTTAGCGCCATGTGTAATGTTCTATATTTTCAAAGGAACATATAACAGTTTGGTGTACTTGAGTCATACTGCAGTCTACACGTATCTCTTATGTGTGACTGCCATCTACTGATCACACTTATCATTTCACCGTGCATCAAATAAAATTGCTTCGAGGTCGGAGAGAGCACAACCGTTATAAGGCGCACTGTCGAGTTTTGAGAGAAAAAAAAAGGATTTTAAGTGCGCCTTATAGTTCGAGAAATACGGTACATTATACACACACCATAATAATACTCCTATGTTGAAGCACAGTACAATCCATCAAGCGGTGTGGCTTCATAGCTTACCAAATTCATACTGAAACACGTTGATAGATTTTTGAGCGCCGTGTGTAATGTTCTATATTTTCAACGGAACATATAACAGTTTGGTGTTGTTTACTTGAGTCATCTTGCAGTCTACACGTATCTCTTATGATTGACTGCCATCTACAGATCACACTTATAATTTCACCGTGTATCAAATAAAATTGCTTCGTGGTCGGTGAGGACAACCAACGGTTATACGGCGCACTGTGGAGTTTTGAGAAAGAAAAAAAAAAAGATTTTAAGTGCGCCTTATAGTCCGTAAAATACGGTACATTATACACCCATCATAATAATACTCGTATGTTGAAGCACAGTACAATCCATCAAGCGGTGCGGTTTCATACCAAATTTGTACTAAAACATGTTGATGGATCGTGTGTAATGTTTTATATTTTCAATGGAACATATAACAGTTTGGTGTTGTTTACTTGAGTCATATTGCAGTCTACACATATCTCTTATGTTTGACTGCCATCTACTGATCACACTTATATTTTCACCGTGCATCAAATAAAATTGCTTCGAGGTCGGTGAGCACATCCGTTATAAGGCGCACTGTCGAGTTTTGAGAGAAAAAAAAAAAGTATTTTAAGTGCGCCTTATAGTCCGAAAAATACGGTACATTATACACACACCATAATAATACTCCTACGTTGAAGCACAGTACAATCCTTCAAGCGGTGCGGCTTCATACCAAATTCGCACTAAAACATGTTGATAGATATTTGAGAGCCGTGTGTAATGTTTTATATTTTCAATGGAACATAAATCAGTTTGGTGTTGTTTACTTGAGTCATGTTGCAGTCTACAAGTATCTCTTATGTTTGACTGCCATCTACTGATCACGCTTATATTTTCACTGTGCATTAAATAAAATTGCTTCGAGGTCGGTGAGCACATCCGTTATAAGGCGCACTGTCGAGTTTTGAGAGAAAAAAAAAAAGGATTTTAAGTGCGCCTTATAGTCCGAAAAATACGGTACATTATACACACATCATAATAATACTCCTATGTTGAAGCACAGTACAATCCTTCAAGCGGTGCGGCTTCATACCAAATTTGTACTAAAACATGTTGATATATATTTGAGCGCCATGTGTAATGTTCTATATTTTCAACGAAACAAATAACAGTTTGGTGTTGTCTACTTGAGTCATATTGCAGTCTACACGTATCTCTTATGTGTGACTGCCATCTACGGATCACACTTATATCTTCACCGTGTATCAAATAACATTGCTTCGAGGTCGGTGAGCACAACCAGAGCACTGTGTAGTTTTGAGAGAGAAAAAAATATGTTTTTAAGTGCGCCTTATAGTCCGAAAAATACGATAGATGATTTTCTTCCCCTTATAATAGACATTTTCATTTAAGTTGACATCAACAAACATGGTTTATGGGAAATACGGTACATTATACACACACCATAATAATACTCGTATGTTGAAGCACAGTACAATCATCAAGCGGTGAGGCTTCATAGCTTACCAAAATCGTACTGAAACATGTTGATAGATTTTAGAGCGCTTTGTGTAATGTTCTATACGTTCAACGGAACATATAACAGTTTGGTGTACTTGAGTCATACTGCAGTCTACACATATCTCTTATGTTTGACTGCCATCTACTGACCACACTTATATTTTCACCGTGCATCAAATAAGATTGCTTCGAGGTCAGTGAGCACAACCAACGGTTATAAGGCGCACTGTTGAGTTTTGAGGGGGAAAAAAAAGGATTTTAAGTGCGCCTAATAGTCCAAAAATACGGTACATTATACACACACCATAATAATACTTGTATGTTGAAGCACAGTACAATCCATCAAGCGTAGCGGCTTCATACCAAATTCGTACTAAAACATGTTGATTGATATTTGAGAGCCGTGTGTAATGTTTTATATTTTCAATGGAATATATAACAGTTCTGTGTTTACTTGAGTCATATTGCAGTCCACACATATTTTTATGTGTGACTGCCATCTACTGATCACACTTATATTTTCACCGTGCATCAAATAAAATTGCTTCAAGGTCGGTAAGCAAATCCAACGGTCATAAGGCGCACTGTCGAGTTTTGAGAGAGAAAAAAATGATTTTTTGTGCGCCTTTTAACCTGAAAAAGACGGTACATTATACACACACCATAATAATACTCTTATGTTGAAGCACAGTACAATCCATCAAGCGGTGCGGCTTCATAGCTTACCAAATTCGTACTAAAACATGTTGATTGATATTTGAGAGCCGTGTGTAATGTTTTATATTTTCAATGGAATATATAACAGTTCTGTGTTGTTTACTTGAGTCATATTGCAGTCTACACGTATTTCTTATGTGTGACTGCCATCTACTGATCACACTTATAATTTCACCGTGCATCAAATAAAATTGCTTCAAGGTCGGTAAGCACAACCAACTGGCGCACTGTGGAGTTTTGAGAGAGAGAAAAATATGATTTTAAGTGCGCCTTATAGTCCGAAAATACGGTACATTATACACACACCATAATAATACTTGTATGTTGAAGCACAGTACAATCCATCAAGCGGTGCGACTTCATAGCTTACCAAATTCGTACTGAAACATGTTGATAGAATTTAGAGCGCCGTGTGTAATGTTCTAAATTTTTAACGGAACATATAACAGTTTGGTGTTGTTTACTTGAGTCATATTGCGGCCTACACATATTTCTTATGTGTGACTGCCATCTCCTGATCACACTTATATTTTCACCGAGCATCAAATAAAATTGCTTCGAGGTCGGTGAGCACAACCAACGGTTATAAGGCGCACTGTCGAGTTTTGAGAGACAAAAAAAAGGATTTTAAGTGCGCCTTATAGTCAGGAAAATATGGTACATTATACACACACCATAATAATACTTGTATGTTGAAGCACAGTACAATCCATCAAGCGGTGTGGCTTCATAGCTTACCAAATTCGTACTGAAACATGTTGATAGATTTTACAGCGCCGTGTGTAATGTTCTATATTTTTAACGGAACATATAACAGTTTGGTGTTGTTTACTTGAGTCACATAAGGCGCACTGTCGAGTTTTGAGAGAGAAAAAAATGATTTTTTGTGCGCCTTTTAACCTGAAAAAGACGGTACATTATACACACACCATAATAATACTCTTATGTTGAAGCACAGTACAATCCATCAAGCGGTGCGGCTTCATAGCTTACCAAATTTGTACTAAAACATGTTGATTGACATTTGAGAGCCGTGTGTAATGTTTTATATTTTCAATGGAATATATAACAGTTCTGTGTTGTTTACTTGAGTCATATTGCAGTCTACACGTATTTCTTATGTGTGACTGCCATCTACTGATCACACTTATAATTTCACCGTGCATCAAATAAAATTGCTTTGAGGTCGGTGAGCACAACCAACGGTTATACGGCGCACTGTCGAGTTTTGAGAGAGAAAAAAATATGATTTTTAAGTGCGCCTTATAGTCCGAAAAATACGATAGATGATTTTTCCCCTTATAATAGACATTTACAGTTAAGTTGAAATCAACATACATGGTTGATGGGAAATACGGTACATTATACACACACACCATAATAATACTCGTATGTTGAAGCACAGTGCAATCCATCAAGCGGTGCGGCTTCATAGCTTACTAAATTCGTACTAAAACATGTTGATAGATGTTTGAGCGCCGTGTGTAATGTTCTATATTTTTAACGGAACATATAACAGTTTGGTGTTGTTTACTCGAGTCATATTGCAGTCTACACGTATCGCTTATGTTTGACTGCCATCTACTGATCACACTTATAATTTCACCGTGTATCAAATAAAATTGCTTCGAGTTCGGTGAGCACAACCAACGGTTATAAGGCGCACTATAGAGTTTTGAGAGAGAAAAAAAAGATTTTAAGTGCGCCTTATAGTCCGAAAAATACGGTACCTTATACACACACCATAATATTACTCCTATGTTGAAGCACAGTACAATCCATCAAGCGGTGCGGCTTCATAGCTTACCAAATTCGTACTGAAACATGTTGATACATTTTAGAGCGCCGTGTGTAATGTTCTATATTTTTAACGGAACATATAACAGTTTGGTGTTGTTTACTTGAGTCATATTGCAGCCTACACGTATCTCTTATGTTTTACTGCCATCTACTGATCACACTTTTTTTTCACCGTGCATCAAATAAAATTGCTTCGAGGTAGGTGAGCACAACCAATGGTTATAAGGCGCACTATAGAGTTTTGAGAGAAAAAAAAAAAGATTTTAAGTGCGCCTTATAGTCCGAAAAATACGGTACCTTATACACACACCATAATTATACTTGTATGTTGAAGCACAGTACAATCCATCAAGCGGTGAGGCTTCATAGCTTACCAAATTTGTACTAAAACATGTTGATAGATTTTAGAACGCTATGTGTAATGTTCTATATTTTCAACGGAACAAAAAACAGTTTGGTGTTGTTTACTTGAGTCATATTGCAGTCTACACGTATCTCTTATATTTGACTGCCATCTACTGATCACACTAATATTTTCACCTTGCATCAAATAAAATTGCTTCGAGGTCGGTGAGCACAACCGTTATAAGGCGCACTGTCGAGTTTTGAGAGAAAAAAAAAAGGATTTTAAGTGCGCCTTATAGTCCGAAAAATACGGTTCATTATACACCCATCATAATAATACTTGTATGTTGAAGCACAGTACAATCCATCAAGCGGTGCGGCCTCATACCAAATTTGTACTAAAACATGTTGATAGATTTTTGAGAGCCGTGTGTAATGTTCTATATTTTTCAACGGAATACATAACAGTTTATTGTTGTTTATTTGAGTCATTTTGCAGTCTACACATATATATTATGTGTGACTGCTATCTACTTATCACACTTATAATTTCACCGTGCATCAAATAAAATTGCTTCGAGGTCGGTGATCACTGTCTAGTTTTGAGGAACAAAAAAAAGGATTTTAAGTGTGCCCTATAGTCCGAAAAATATGGCACATTATACACACACCATAATAATACCTGCATGTTGAAGCACAGTACAATCCATCAAGCGGTGCGGCTTCATAGCTTACCAAATTTGTACTAAAACATGTTGATAGATTTTTTAGCGCCATGTGTAATGTTCTATATTTTCAAAGGAACATATAACAGTTTGGTGTACTTGAGTCATACTGCAGTCTACACGTATCTCTTATGTGTGACTGCCATCTACTGATCACACTTATCATTTCACCGTGCATCAAATAAAATTGCTTCGAGGTCGGAGAGAGCACAACCGTTATAAGGCGCACTGTCGAGTTTTGAGAGAAAAAAAAAGGATTTTAAGTGCGCCTTATAGTTCGAGAAATACGGTACATTATACACACACCATAATAATACTCCTATGTTGAAGCACAGTACAATCCATCAAGCGGTGTGGCTTCATAGCTTACCAAATTCATACTGAAACACGTTGATAGATTTTTGAGCGCCGTGTGTAATGTTCTATATTTTCAACGGAACATATAACAGTTTGGTGTTGTTTACTTGAGTCATCTTGCAGTCTACACGTATCTCTTATGATTGACTGCCATCTACAGATCACACTTATAATTTCACCGTGTATCAAATAAAATTGCTTCGTGGTCGGTGAGGACAACCAACGGTTATACGGCGCACTGTGGAGTTTTGAGAAAGAAAAAAAAAAAGATTTTAAGTGCGCCTTATAGTCCGTAAAATACGGTACATTATACACCCATCATAATAATACTCGTATGTTGAAGCACAGTACAATCCATCAAGCGGTGCGGTTTCATACCAAATTTGTACTAAAACATGTTGATGGATCGTGTGTAATGTTTTATATTTTCAATGGAACATATAACAGTTTGGTGTTGTTTACTTGAGTCATATTGCAGTCTACACATATCTCTTATGTTTGACTGCCATCTACTGATCACACTTATATTTTCACCGTGCATCAAATAAAATTGCTTCGAGGTCGGTGAGCACATCCGTTATAAGGCGCACTGTCGAGTTTTGAGAGAAAAAAAAAAAGTATTTTAAGTGCGCCTTATAGTCCGAAAAATACGGTACATTATACACACACCATAATAATACTCCTACGTTGAAGCACAGTACAATCCTTCAAGCGGTGCGGCTTCATACCAAATTCGCACTAAAACATGTTGATAGATATTTGAGAGCCGTGTGTAATGTTTTATATTTTCAATGGAACATAAATCAGTTTGGTGTTGTTTACTTGAGTCATGTTGCAGTCTACAAGTATCTCTTATGTTTGACTGCCATCTACTGATCACGCTTATATTTTCACTGTGCATTAAATAAAATTGCTTCGAGGTCGGTGAGCACATCCGTTATAAGGCGCACTGTCGAGTTTTGAGAGAAAAAAAAAAAGGATTTTAAGTGCGCCTTATAGTCCGAAAAATACGGTACATTATACACACATCATAATAATACTCCTATGTTGAAGCACAGTACAATCCTTCAAGCGGTGCGGCTTCATACCAAATTTGTACTAAAACATGTTGATATATATTTGAGCGCCATGTGTAATGTTCTATATTTTCAACGAAACAAATAACAGTTTGGTGTTGTCTACTTGAGTCATATTGCAGTCTACACGTATCTCTTATGTGTGACTGCCATCTACGGATCACACTTATATCTTCACCGTGTATCAAATAACATTGCTTCGAGGTCGGTGAGCACAACCAGAGCACTGTGTAGTTTTGAGAGAGAAAAAAATATGTTTTTAAGTGCGCCTTATAGTCCGAAAAATACGATAGATGATTTTCTTCCCCTTATAATAGACATTTTCATTTAAGTTGACATCAACAAACATGGTTTATGGGAAATACGGTACATTATACACACACCATAATAATACTCGTATGTTGAAGCACAGTACAATCATCAAGCGGTGAGGCTTCATAGCTTACCAAAATCGTACTGAAACATGTTGATAGATTTTAGAGCGCTTTGTGTAATGTTCTATACGTTCAACGGAACATATAACAGTTTGGTGTACTTGAGTCATACTGCAGTCTACACATATCTCTTATGTTTGACTGCCATCTACTGACCACACTTATATTTTCACCGTGCATCAAATAAGATTGCTTCGAGGTCAGTGAGCACAACCAACGGTTATAAGGCGCACTGTTGAGTTTTGAGGGGGAAAAAAAAGGATTTTAAGTGCGCCTAATAGTCCAAAAATACGGTACATTATACACACACCATAATAATACTTGTATGTTGAAGCACAGTACAATCCATCAAGCGTAGCGGCTTCATACCAAATTCGTACTAAAACATGTTGATTGATATTTGAGAGCCGTGTGTAATGTTTTATATTTTCAATGGAATATATAACAGTTCTGTGTTTACTTGAGTCATATTGCAGTCCACACATATTTTTATGTGTGACTGCCATCTACTGATCACACTTATATTTTCACCGTGCATCAAATAAAATTGCTTCAAGGTCGGTAAGCAAATCCAACGGTCATAAGGCGCACTGTCGAGTTTTGAGAGAGAAAAAAATGATTTTTTGTGCGCCTTTTAACCTGAAAAAGACGGTACATTATACACACACCATAATAATACTCTTATGTTGAAGCACAGTACAATCCATCAAGCGGTGCGGCTTCATAGCTTACCAAATTCGTACTAAAACATGTTGATTGATATTTGAGAGCCGTGTGTAATGTTTTATATTTTCAATGGAATATATAACAGTTCTGTGTTGTTTACTTGAGTCATATTGCAGTCTACACGTATTTCTTATGTGTGACTGCCATCTACTGATCACACTTATAATTTCACCGTGCATCAAATAAAATTGCTTCAAGGTCGGTAAGCACAACCAACTGGCGCACTGTGGAGTTTTGAGAGAGAGAAAAATATGATTTTAAGTGCGCCTTATAGTCCGAAAATACGGTACATTATACACACACCATAATAATACTTGTATGTTGAAGCACAGTACAATCCTTCAAGCGGTAGGGCTTCATACCAAATTCGTACTAAAACATGTTGATTGATATTTGAGAGCCGTGTGTAATGTTTTATATTTTCAATGGAATATATAACAGTTCTGTGTTGTTTACTCGAGTCATATTGCAGTCTACACGTATTTCTTATGTGTGACTGCCATCTACTGATCACACTTATAATTTCACCGTGCATCAAATAAAATTGCTTTGAGGTCGGTGAGCACAACCAACGGTTATACGGCGCACTGTCGAGTTTTGAGAGAGAAAAAAATATGATTTTTAAGTGCGCCTTATAGTCCGAAAAATACGATAGATGATTTTTCCCCTTATAATAGACATTTACAGTTAAGTTGAAATCAACATACATGGTTGATGGGAAATACGGTACATTATACACACACCATAATATTACTCCTATGTTGAAGCACAGTGCAATCCATCAAGCGGTGCGGCTTCATAGCTTACTAAATTCGTACTAAAACATGTTGATAGATGTTTGAGCGCCG